>NW_028225180.1:53751822-54278802 GCF_052327205.1 Somniosus microcephalus | reverse complement strand
AAGCTTTCTTTGGAGGTAACGAGCGCGCATAGGGTAGCCGCCCTGTAACTTTCGAGCGCATAGCCCGTACTCACGAACGCACACGCGATGACAGACAGAAATGGGCAGACAGACAGAATGACAGAATGAGCACAGAATGACAGACAGACAGATGTACCCGATTTATATATATAGAGACCTAGCTGAAAGTGCCCGGCGGTGCCGAGGCTTTTGTCGAGGGCATGTTTGTTGTTGTAGGAAGAGAGAGAGGAGAGCCACTGGGGGGGAAGAGAGAGAGCGACTGGGGGGAAGAGAGAGAGCGACTGGTTAAAGAGAGAGAGCGACTGGGGGCGAAGAGAGGGAAGGGGAGTGGGGAAGAGAGGGGAGGGGGGGGAGGGGAGGGGGAGGGAGGGGTAAGTATGAGGGTAGAGGGGAGGAGGTGGAGGGCGGGAGGGTGGCGGGGGGGGAGGGGGAGGGCGGGGGAAGGGAGTGCGGGGGGGAGTGAGGGGAGGGGGAGGGAGGGGGGGAGGGGAGGGGGGAGAGGAGGAGAGAGGAGGGGGGGAAGAGGGGGGCGGGGGGAGGGGGAGGAGGGAGGGAGGGAGGGAGAGAGGGTGGGGGGAGGGGAAGGGGGGGAGTCCACGAGCCACCCTGATCCCCCGTCCCCCCCCAAACTCCAGAGAGGTTGGCCCCCCTGAGACTCGCACCCCCCCACCCGCCACCCCCCCACACCCCGAGGGCTCACCTCCCACCTCCGCCCCTGAGGCTCGCCACCACCCACTCCACCCCCGAGGCTCGGCCCCCCCCCACCAACCAAGCACCGAACTCCGGAGGCGCGATCTTCCCGAGCACCGGCGCCACCCAAGCTGGCTTCAACATTGCTGCTGTGCAAAGACGGCCCGGAGGGCCCAGGTTGCCAGGGTAACCATGATGCTGACCAAAGCCCCGCCCCCCCGGCCAAGCCAGAGAGAGACGACGCCGCGTCTCAGCTGCTCCTGCTTGCGCTAGCGCGGAGCCCCCCAGAGGGTCGCGGGTCCCCCCCGAGGGTCACGGCCCCCACCACCCCCGAGGGTTCGCTGGGCCCACCCCGAGTGGTCGCGAACACCCCCCCCCAAGGGTCGCGCCCCCCCCCAGGTGAAGACCACACCGTGATTGCGGCTGGTGCGAGACAGCCGGCGGGCCGGGTTGCCAGGGTAACGCTTGACGCTCAGCAAGCCCGCCCCCCCGGCCGAGCCAGAGAGTAGATGCCCACGTCTCAGCTCTGCTGCGCGCACACCCTAGCGGCGCTGGGCTGAGGCTCGGCCCTCCAGCATTCGAGTGGGCCGGGAGGGTGCCTAGCTCGGGGCATGGGTTGCGGAGGAGACGCCGAGGCTTCTAGGCCTACCTGGAAAAATGGGGAAAGGTAGGAAAATTAATGAGATTAGAATAAGTTAATTACTTTCTAAATCATTTTTTTTTAAAACAATATGTGTTTTAAAAGCAACGTTTTTTTTTTAAGATGCAGAAAGCGGGAAAAAGAAAGGAAAAGTTTGGAATCAAGATGGCGGCGACTCACCTCGGGTTCAGAACGATAAGGCCCAGCCACACACGCACCGATTGGCCCGGCGGCACACGCCAGCAACCCGGGCGTACGATTGGTCGAGCTCGAGGTCACTCTGTCGCTAATAAGTGGATAATGAGATGCTAATGAGCGGAATGTTGAAGGTTTTTGGGATACCGCTGAGGGCGGCGATTTTAGCCCGGCTGAAAACATAAATATGCTTAAAACCGTCTCGGAAGCGTAAGCTTTATTTGGAGGTAATGCACGCGTAGGTATTGCCCTGTAACTTTTCGAGCGCATATCCCGACAGATGCACAGGCAATGACAGACAGAATGACAGAATGACAGACAGAAATGACCAGACAGAATGACAGGGAGTGCCGGGCTGTGCTGAGGGGCTTTTTTCAGAGCATGTTTGTTGTTGGAAAGAGAGAGAGGGAGAGACTGGGGGGAGAAGAGAGAGACTGAGGGGGGGAGAGAGCGACCGGGAGGAAGAGAGAGAAAGAGAGATAGACTGGGGGGAAGAGAGAGAGAGAGAGACTGGGGGGGAAGAGAGAGAGAGAGAGAGAGAATGGGGGGAAGAGAGAAAGAGAGAGGGGCAGTGAGAGAGAGAGGGGAGACTGGGGGGAGAAGAGAGAGCTGAGGGGGGAGAAGAGAGAGTCGGGGGGGGAAGAGAGAGACAGGGGGAAGAGAGAGAGAGAGAGAGAGAGATTGGGGGGAGAAGAGAGAGACTGGGGGAAGAGAGAGAGAGAGAGACTGCTGGATTTAGTTCGAGATTAGACTGGAGAGAGAGGGGGGGAAGGGAGCGCCTCAGGCCTGGCCGGATGGAATCCTGCGAAGGAAGGAAGGAAGGAAGAAGGCGAGCTCTACCTCCCTCTCCCCACCCCCCTCACTCTTTCCCTCCCTCACCCTCTCCTCTCTCCCTCACCCTGTCTTCTCCCCTGCTTTACTCTCTCTCTCCCTCCCTCCCCTCTCTCCTCTGCCTCCCTTCCCTTCTCCCTCTCCCTCCCTCCCTGCCCCCTCTCCTCTCCCTTCCCCCTCTCCCTCCCTCCCCCCTCTCCTGTCCCTCCCTCCCCCTCTCTCTCCCCTCCCTGCCCCCTCCCCCTCTCTCCCTCCCTCCTCTCCCCCTCCCCCTCCCTTTCTCTCCCTCCCCCTCTCTCTACCTCCCCACTCTCACTCCCTCCCCCTGCTTTACTCTCTCTCCTCCCTACCCCTCCCCTCTCTCCCTCTCTCCCCTCCCCCTCTCCTCTCACTCCCTCCCCCTCTCTTCGACTTCCCCCTCTCCCTCTCCTCTCCCTCCCTCCCATCTCCTCTCCCCCTCTCCCCTCCCCCCCGTCCCCTCCCTCCCTCCCTGCCCCCCTCACTCCCCCCTGTCCTCTCACTCCCCCCTCCTCCTCTCCCCTTCCCCCCTCTCCCTCTCCCCTCCCGCTCTCTTCTCCCTCCCCGTCTCTCCCTAATTTCCTCTCTCTCCCTCCCTCCCCCTCTCTCTCTCCCTTCCCTACAAGCCCGGACGCGGTTGAGCCAAAGCCCCCGTGTGCGGATCACCCGCCTCAGGGTCGGCCGGTGCTCGGGCCGAGCACGTGAGGCACGGCCCGACTCTCAGATCCTGCTCCGGGCCACCCCCGATGTTCACGCGCCTCGCTGTCTCCCGCCCCCGCCAGCCTTTACCAAGATGGTGGCGATGGCTATGCTCGGTCTCAATCCCCGCTGTTGCAGCCTTTACTATGATGGCAATGATCGCGGGCCCGCTGGTTTGGAATCGGGCCCCAGCGGGATGGGCGGTGCCTAGCTCGGGCGTGTGCTGGCGAGGAGAG
This sequence comes from Somniosus microcephalus, assembly GCF_052327205.1. Lineage (NCBI taxonomy): Eukaryota > Metazoa > Chordata > Chondrichthyes > Squaliformes > Somniosidae > Somniosus > Somniosus microcephalus. Next base: position 54,275,472 of record NW_028225180.1, on the reverse strand, counting down.
GCCAATGCTTCAATGCCTGAGGCCTGCAGGCAGCTCATCCACCGCCGAGGGGGGGAAAGCCCGAGTCCCCCTTTGCAAATGGATTTTTTTTTTCTTTTAAAAACCAAATTTTATTGCTGGAAATCTATATTTCAAAATAAACACCCAGAAAGTGGGAAAAATAAATCAATAGTTAGGAATCAATTTGGTGGCCACTCACCTCAGCTCAGAAGGATTAGGGGCCGCCCTCACATGCAATGAAATGTCCCCCGTGATGCACCGATTGATCATCCATCAGATCACTCAACTGTAGGATTGGTGAACCATCACGTCACTCAACGTTATCCCCTGTACAGAAAAAACAGGCAAACTCTTTTATTATATATATAGATAGATAGATAGATAAATTAATTACTTGGACTTGGGTGTACAGGGCACATTTTCAAAATTTGCAGATGACACAAAACATGGAAGTATAGTGAACAGTGAGGAGGATAGTGATAGACTTCAGCGAAGACATAGGCAGGATGGTGAAATGGGCGGACACGTGCCAGATGAAATTTAACGCAGAAAATTGCGAAAATATACATTTTGGTTGGAAGAATGAGGAGAGGCAATATAAACTAAAGGGTACAATTCTAAAGGGGGTGCAGGAACAGAGAGATATAGGGGTATATGTGCACAAATCGTTGATGTTGGCAGGGCAGATTGAGAAAGTGGTTAAAAAAGCAAATGGGATCCTGCGCTTCATAAATAAAGGCATAGAGTACAAAAGCAATGGCCCAGAAATTCGGCCCGCCCCGGGTGAGTACGCACGGGGTACTCACCCGTAGGCCAATTGGAAGTGACCGTTTCCTGCATGCACTACGTATGCGTGGGAAACCGGCACTTCCGTTCCTCTGAACGAAGAGTTTCAGAGGTCGAAGGCGCATGCAGGGGGAGTCTGCCACGTGCGCTTTGAACTTAGTTTTTTTTTTACAGGTTTTCAACGCGAGGTTAAGTCTCTAGAAGTTACACATTTAAAAAGCAGGCATAAGGCCTGCTTTTTGCAAGGTAAGTGGTCAATTAATTAAAATTAAAACATTTTTTTCCGCAGGTTTTAGTTAGTTTTAAATACTTTAAAGCAAGGTAAGTTTATTTTTAGGCCCATTATAACATAAAATTATTTTTTTCAAAAATTTAAATTATTGTTTATAGTAGTTATTTAATGTAATTTATAGTTTATTTAACAAATGTGATTTAAAAATAAAATTATTTGAAGTTTTAATGCTATTCTGGGGCTGGAGTATTTACAAGTGTGACAGGTCTTCCTGTCAGACTTATGAATGGAGCATTCCCTGCTCCGATTGGCTGCCCATGGCTCACGTGATCCCAGGGGGACACATCGCACTAACTACACCCCCTGGGATATGTAAGCACAGCGCAGCAGCACCTGGGCCAGGCCCCGGAGAGGAATTCCGCAGGAGCCCAGAGCTCAACTGCCGGCGCGCAAGGTAAGTGCAGGTCGGGGGCTTGCACCCGCGGGAAGCCCCCCGACCCGAATTTCTGGGCCATTGACGTTATGATGAACCCTGTTTAAAACGCTGGTCCGACCTCAACTGGAGTATTGTGTCCAATTCCTGGCACCTAAGAGAGGGTGCAGAAAAGATTTAGAAGAATGGTTCCAGGGATGAGGGACTTCAGTTACATGGATAGACTGGAGAAACTGGGGTTCTTCTCATTAGAGCAGAGAAGTTTAAGAGGATATTTGATAGAGTTATCCAAAATCATGCGGGTCTAGACAGAGTAGACAGTGAGAAATTATTCCCCTTGGCAGAAAGGTCGAGATCCAGAGGGACACAGATTTAAGGTGATTGGCAGAAAAACACAAAGGCGACATGAAGAAAGGCTTTTTTACACAGTGAGTGGTTAGGACCTGGAATGCAGTGCCTGAAATGGTGGTGGAGGCAGATTCAATCATGGCTTTCAAAAGGGAATTGGATAAGTACCTGAACGGAAAAAAAGTTGCAGTGCTACTGGGAAGGACGGGGCAGTGGAATAGCTGAAGTTCCTCTTGCAGAGAGCCAGCACGGGCTCGACGGGCCAAATGGCCTCCTTCTGTGCCGCAAATGTTTATGATTGTATAATTATCCTTTGTAATAGAATAGGACATTGCAATATAATTGTCCTTTGTAATGGAATAGAATGTTGCAATATAATAGTACTTTGCAATGGAATAGCGCTTTGCGGTGGACTGTCACTTTAAATGGGCGCGCAGCTTGTGTTTGCAGAGTGGGGTCCTGCCCGCCTGCTGTGTGTGGCCATTGGTTGGAGCCGCTGACAGGCTGTGCTGCTGCTCACACAGGCACACCTAGGGCAGGGCAGGGCAGGGCAGGCAGCACATGATGCTGGTGACAAGGCAGGAATGGCAGCTGCAGATCGCCCAGCTCGGCTCCTGTGTGTGTGAGTGAGTGAGGGAGTGTGGAGCGCAGGACCACAAGGGGCTGGGGAAGGGGATGGGGGATTGGAGGGGTGGGAACAGGCATGTAGCGGGTGATTAACGCCCCAGGGTATTGGCCCAGAGGGAGGGAGGGTGAGAAAGAAGAAAATACAGTCAAGAATAAGTAATAATAATAACAACATATATACTTTACTTTTGTAAAGGAAATGTCTGTCTGTCCATGATTTGAGTGGAGTGGAATAAAATGAATGGCAATATCCCACAGCAGCTTTAGCTCTGAAAAGACCCCAAGCACATTCCCCAGAAAAAATCAAATACATTTATTATTCTGAATAATGAAAAACAAAAAATAATATATATACTTTGTGTTTACAAAAGTCTTGACATAGAAACATAGAAACATAAATGATAGGAGCAGGAGTAGGCCATTCGGACCCCTCGACCCCTACTCCGCCATTCAATGAGATCATGGCTGATCATCCAAATTCAGTACCCCTGTTTGGTTTGGTTGGGTTGGGAATTAAATGGAGAGACAGAACTACAGAATTTGTTCATTCCCAGTTTGGCATAAAAATAAAAATAAACAGGTGACTCAACCGTGGCTAACAAGGGAAATTAGCGATAGCATAAGATCCAAGGAGAAGACATATCAATTGGCCAGAAAAAGCAGTACACCTGAGGATTGGGAGCAGTTTAGGATTCAACAAAGGATGACAAAGGGATTAATTAAGAGGGAGGAAATAGAGTATAAGAGTAAGCTTGCAGGGAACATAAAAACTGACTGTAAAAGCTTTTATAGATAGGTGAAGAGAAAAAGAGTGGTGAAGTCAAGCGTAGGACCCTTGTAGTCAGAATCAGGGGAATTTATAATGGGGAACAAAGAAGGAAGTAGAGGCCAACTCATTAAATATATTCAAGAAGGAGTTAGATATATTTCTTAAGGCTAAAGAGATCAAGGGATATGGAGAGAAGGCAGGAACAGGGTACTGAATTTGGATGATCAACCATGATCTCATTGAATGGCGGAGCAGGCTCGAGGGGCCAAATGGCCTACCCCCTGCTATCTTCTATGTTACTATGATTCTATGAGAGAAATGTCCCACAGCAGGAGATGCTCTGAAACACCCCACAAACTTTACCCGATAAAGTCCAGTCCAGTATAAAATCAAATGGCTTGATGCATATATGTAGCTTTGATTTTTACAAAAGTCTTGTTAAAAGGCAAAGTAAGATCCCACAGCAGCACGGCCTGGATTGAAATCAGTATTATCTAATGGTGTTTACTTTCTGCTTTTTTCAGGCATGAGATGCAGTACCAATGCACACGGCAGGTAACTTGATATCAGACAAGCCCTGCATACACAGCAGCTTTTGCTGTCTCTCTCTCTCTCTCACACACACACACAGGCCAGACTGCAGAATTGCCACACAACACTGTCAGCAATGAAAGAAAGTTTATTCCTCTTATTTTCCTGCTGTGTTTGGCAGATTAAAAGCAAAACAGACACTTTTGCGTAACTGGGCCTTTCATTTTGCGGCCTACAGGAACAGGCTTTCTATTCTGCATCATAACCAAAACACTGAGGATGTGGGGAATCTGAAATAAAATCAAAAAATGCTGGAAATACTCAGCAGGTCGGGCAGCATCTGTGGAGAGAGAGAAACAGAGTTGGGCTAGATTTTCGGGGAGCCGTCAGGTGGGGTTTCAGGCATGTGGAGGGGGGGAAATCCCAACTTTGGGGGTCCTGCCACCATCCCACCCAAAACCCCGGCCCACGTAATTTTCAGAGGCGGCGGGTACCCACCCCACACTGGGACCCGCCAAAACCAGGTGGGAAGGGATTAGTGCCAATTAACTGCCTGTTAACAGGTAGCTAACAGTCAGTTTTTAGCCTAATCCCCATTTTGAGGGGTTTCGTATGGGTTTCCCGACGGCTCCAAAACACGCCAGGTTGGAGCGGCCGGCCGTCGGGTTGAATGAGTTGGAGGGGTCACGATGTCGGCGCTCAGGTGAGTGATGGGTGCATGAGTGTAAAGGTAAGTGCGTTTGGTGTGTCTAAAGTATGTAAAGAACTTTTACTTACCTATACTTACCTTCACAGCCTTTCTTCCTCTAGGCATCGGGAGCGCATCAGTCAGCCGGAACGTAAAGCTGAACGGCTGCAATCTGTCAAAAGTGACAGCCTGCAGCTTTTAGTGCTGCTGAGATTTCTAACTGAGTCTGCGTATAAGGACTCAGCTTAGATCTCAGAGTGTCAGTGTTTCACAGCTTCAATCATCTTGACAGATGAAATTGCAGTCTGTGACGTCACCTGTTGCCGGGTGGCCCATAATTGGCCTGCTGAGCCCGCTGGGCAGGCTCAACAAGGTCAATCAAGGGACAATCGCGCGGATTGGCTGGACATCAAATTAGGCGGGTCAGAAACCCGAAAGGGGAAGTCCCGCCTTCTTCCCGACAGGTTCCACAAGATCGACCCCAATGTTTCAGCTCAATGACCTTTCATGAGATTCTGGCAAGCTTCTGATGAAAGGTCATCGAGCTGAAACAATAACTCTCTTTCTCTCTCTCTCCACAGATGCTGCCTAACCTACTGAGTATTTCCAGCATTTTCTGTTTTGATTTCTATTCCGCATGTTGTCTTGATTTCATGTAACTCTCTCACTGCCTGCCAGGCTGCCTGCCTTGTCTTGATTTGAGTGGCGTGGAATAAAAAGAATGGAAAATCCCAGAATAGCTTTTACTGTCAGACAGTCCACAAAGACATTTTTCAGTATCTCACTGACTGGCTCTCTGTCTTGAAGTGATGTGAAATGAAATAAAGTGCAATAAAGTGATACACAACAGCATTACAGGTGGACCAGGCCAGAATGAAATCAATAGGGTTTAATACAACAACTGCAGGTAATAAGGTACCACACCACATCTCACACAAACACCTGCTATTGCTAACTCTCTCTCTCTCCCTCAAACAGACACACAGCCTGCAGAGGGATCACTTCCGTGTTGGAAAAATAAAATCAAAATTATACTTTTCAGTATCTTATCTTTTCACTTTGTGGCTCGCAGAAACATACTTTCTATTCAGCATCTTGCCATTGATTTCATGTCTCTCTCTCACTGACTTTCTGTCAGTCTCTCACACACTCAGTCTGCCTCCCACCTTACAGTGACAGGACACACAGACTCAAACAATCACTGAAATTTGCAGAATCACAGATATACCCACGCAATTACAGACACTCACACAGACTCTGCAATTTGCAGAAACAAAGACACACACGCACATACCGACACATTCACAAAGTCCCTGCAATTTGCAGAAACACAGACACCCACACACATACAGACACACTCACACAGACCCTGCAATTTGCAGAAACACAGACACCCATTCACATGCAGACGCACTCTCACAGCCCCTGCAATTTGCAGAAATTCACACTCGCACACGCACATCCACTTTGAAAGGGGTGCAGCCTGGAAGTGCCAATTTTTGATTATGTGCCTTCCTGACTGGGCGGCCATGTATGATGAGGGCAATCCAACAGGAAGAAGTGAAGCCAAGGCCCCAGGAACCCGGGCCCCCGCGAGCAAATGAAAGCCCGGGAGGGTGAAAATAAGTAAATACAATAAGGAATGAATTATATATCTACTTTACTTTTGTTAACTAAATGTCTGTCTGTCTGTGATTTGCATGGAGTGGAATAAAATGAATGGAAAGATCCCACAGCAGCTTTTGCTCTGAAAACACCCCAAGCACATTTCACAATAAAGCCGAGTGAAGAAAAAAATCAGTTGGATTATTCTGAAAATATTTTTTTTTATATTATAATTGTACTTTGTTTTTATAAAAGTCTTGCCTTGTATGGGTTGGGCTGAAGGGGCGAGAAAGATCCCACAGCAAGACATGCCATGAAACACTCCACAAACATTCCCCAATGAAGTCCAGTCCAGAAATATATCAAATGACTTGATGTACAAAATTCTTGAAAGTAAGGCAAAGTACGATCCTACAGCAATGCAGTCTGGAATGAAATCAATATGATCTAATGGTGCATACTTTCTGTTTTTGTCAGACTTGAGATGCAATACCATTGTAGGTAACTAAAACTCAGTCAAGCCCTGCATACACACCAGCTTTTGCTGTCTGTCTGTCTCTCTCTCTCTCTCACACACACACACACACACACACACACATACACATACATATACTCACACAGAGACCAGCCTACAAAATTGCCACACCACATCGTTAGCAATGAAAGAAAGTTGATTTCTCTCATTGCTCAGCTGTGTTTGGCAGTTTCAAAGCAAAAAGACGCTTTTAAGTATCTTATCTTTTCATTTTGCGGCCTACAGATAGAGGCTTTCTATTCTGCATCAAAAGCAAAATGCTGCTGATGCTGGAACTGGGAAATAAAAAGAGAAAATGCTGGAAATACTCAGTAGGTCAGGCAGCATCTGCGGAGAGAGAGAGAAACAGAGTTAATGCTTCATCTCAATGACCTTTCGTCATATTCTGGCGAGGTTCCCAGGAAAGGTCATTGACCTGAAACATTAACTCTCTTTCTCTCTCTCTCCACAGATGCTGCCTGACCTGCTGAGTATTTCCAGCATTTTCTGTTTTGTTTTCTGTTCTGCATATTGTCTTGATTTCATGTGTCTCTCTCATTGCCTACCTGCCTTGTCTTGATTTGAGTGGAGTGGAATAAAAAGAATGCCAAGATCCCAGAGCAGCTTTTACTGTCAGAAAGCCCACAAAGACATTTTTCAGTATCTCACTGACTGACTGTCTGTCTTGAAGTGAAGTGAAAGTAACTAAAGTGCAATAAAGTGATGCACAACAGAATTACATCTGGACCAGGCCAGAATGAAATGACTAGGGTTTAATACAACAACAACAGTTAATAAGACTCCAGACTGCATCTCACAGAAACATCAGCTTTAGCTCCCTCTCTCTCTCTCACACACACACACACCCTGGCCAGCCTGCAGAGGGATGATTGCCGTGTTGGAAGATTAAAACCAAAAAGACACTATTCAGTAGGCTATCTTTTCACTTTGTGGCCTACAGAAACAGGCTTTCTATTCTTTTTTTTTAATTCGTTTATGATATCAGAGCAGCGCTGGCAAGGGCAAAATTTATTGCCCATCCCCAGTTGCCCTTGAAAAGGTGGTGGTGAGCCTCCTTCTTGAACCGCTGCAGTCCGTGTGGTGATGTTACTCCCACAGTGCTGTTAGGTAGGGAGTTTCAGGATTTTGACACAGCGACAATGAAGTATCGGCGAAATACTTCTAAGTCAGGATGGTGCGTGACTTGGTGGGAAACTTGGACGTGGTGGTGTTCCCATGTTCCTGCTGCCCTTGTCATTCTAGGTGGAAGAGATCGTCGGTTTGGGAGTTGCGGGTGAGCAAGCCTTGGCGAGTTGCTGCAGTGCATCTTGTAGATGGTACACACTGCAGCCACGGTGCACCAGTGGTGGAGGAAGTAAATGTTTAAGGTGCTGGATGTGGTGCCAACCAAGCGGGCTGCTTTGTCCTGGATGGTGTCGAGCTTCTTGAGTGTTGTTGGAGCTGCACTCATCCAGGCAAGTGGAGAGTATTCCATCACACTCCTTACTTGAGCCTTGTTGATGGTGGAAAGGCTTTGGGGAGTCAGCAGGTGAGACACTCGCCGCAGAATACCTGGCCTCTGACTTGTTCTTGTTGCCACAGTATTTATGTGGCTGGTCCAGTTAAGTTTCTGGTTAAAGGTGACGCCCAGGATGTTGATAGTGGGGGATTCGGTGATGGTTATGCCATTGAATGAAAAGGAGAGGTGGTTAGACTCTCGCTTGTTGGAGTAGTCATTACCTGGCACTTCTGTGGGGCGAATGTTACCTGCCACTCATCAGACCATGCCTGAACGTCGTCCAGGTCTTGTTGCATGCGGGCATGGACTGCTTCATTATCTGTGGTTTTGCAAATGACGCTGAAAACTGTGCAGTCATCAGCGACCATCCCCTATTCTGACCTTATGTTGGAGGGAAGTGTAGGGGGTGGTGTGTGTGGTCAGCTTTGCCACTGACTCGTGAGTGGTTATAATCACTCCCACTCCCTTGGTTCTAAACCTTGGGCTTATTTGGGGGTTGTAATGAAATTGCAGCAGACAACTGAGTTGGTGATGAACTTGGATTTTATTTGAGACAAGAAAATATACACAACACAACAATCTTATCACTCTAAAAGGGGGAACACTTTGGAATATATGAGAGAGAATAACAATAGACAGAATACTTTACCCCTCCCAATCCCACTACACTAACTTAGTTGGACGCCAGTGAACCAGGGATAATGCTCAACAAACGACTTCTTTTGACAGTTGTAGATGTTCGTGATTTTGGGGTTCTATAGATGTGGTGGTTGGGGCCTGCCGTACCCCGGATGTGGTAGAAGACTTCACCTGCATTGCTGTTTCAGTCTCTGCGTGTCCACTGATGCAGTCGGGTGTGTATTGGATCTATCAGGTAAGTACCCAATTTCTTTTGGTCAGAAATAGAGTTTAGAGTCTTTCCATCAAATCTTACCCAGGGGTAAGTCAGAATAGCTTGTAGAGTGGAAACAAACTTGCGAATCTTCGGTTTCTTCCAGGTTGGTTTCTTGTCGGTCACGGTGGCCCAATATTACCTAGTTTCTGGTAATATTTTCGGCTGTTTGTTTCTTCGGGCCTTTGGTTGCCGTGAGGCATTCGATGATGTCTTCTCCTGGCTCGGACTCCTGATACTTTTGTGACTTGACGTGATTTTTGAAGTCTTCTTCTTCTTCTCTTCTACACGAGCCGTGCTGTATCGAATGGGCCGAAACCGGACTGCTCTCTTCTCCCGGACTGTACAGAACCGAACTCCTGGACCGAACGAACCGACTCACTAACCAACTGTAAAAGTAGGCCCCAATTATACCATTTGTGGCCTTGCTTATCTGCACGCCAAATCTTCTCTGGCCCATTGTCTTTTTTGGTGGGCTCGTTAACATTAATAGTTTTTGAATTCTTTAACGGGTTTCGAGCTGGTCCCATCTATCTTAATTGGTTTATGTTGGTGTGAATTAGTTTTGGAATGGTCCATCGAAACCTAAATTGGCTTTATATGACTGTTTAATCTCTGTTTTGATGGGTAAGATTTGTCTTTTCCTGCTGGGGTCAGGGTCCCTTTTGTTGACCAATGGCATGTTCTGCATTATGCATACTTTGGATGGCTCTCTAGTTTTTGGTGGGAATGGCTCTTCCGCTGGTCTTTTATCATTATGTAAAATGACTGAGACAGTCCAGAATGTTCCCAGACAGTTTGGCTTATGCCAATATCCAAACTGCTCGTTTTACAGAGGCCCTCCCCAATCCCTTTGTCACAGCCTTTCACAGGCTTGAACATGCCTTTTAAAATAACCAAAATCCTGGTGTTTTGATTTAAGCCCCTTTTAGGCCCAATATTCTTATACCATTCTGACATGGTTTATTAACAGTCCAAAAATTCCTTCTTTAGGGTAATCTTCTTGGTTTTGGGGGATCTGCTGAATTTTGAGAATCTTACATTCCCCCCTGTGATACTCTATTCGCTAGAGTATCATACTGGGTGAGCAAAATTTCTGAGCCCTGAGAGTCAACCTTCCCCTGTATTATCTAAACTAAAACGGCAAACAAAACACTCTCCCGTTCCTCTTTAGGTGTAGTGTTTAACAGATATACATACAAGGCAAGGTTACATTCACATCCAAGCACGGAGGGGGTCCAACAGACCTGCAGCACTTGAACAAAAAATTACACACACATAGGCAAAATAACAACACACAGTCACCAAACTTTATTTTTAATACCGGTTAAGTTTTGTTTTTTACCTGGTCATAGATTTTATTTTGATGCTGGCCCCATGCTCTCTCATGTTGAGATTGGAGCATCCTGTCCCTCCCCTTGCACTTTGTGCACAATCAGTAGAAAACTATACTGAGCTGGCAGACCACTAAATTTTGGGAAGCCATTCTGCTCCAAGAAGGGACCTCTATATTTTCAAAAATGTCCCACCAATGTGGAACTATGATATCCAAGATCTTGTCCCCTAACTCGACTGTCTCCTGCTCTAATGTGTAGAAATGTTTCTGTGAGATCACAGCTGTTTTTAATAGGTGGTAAGATGCTCCAGTAGAGGGGGAATTTCATAGCTGTAATTTTGCAGGTTGGTAATATTTTCCCTGACAATGAGGGAACAGTTGAGGGTTCAGGGATGGGGACAACCCGTTCCTGGGCCACTTGAACTTCTGCCTCGGGTTTAAAGCAGAAACTGCTGTCACTCACCAGACAACAGATGTACTGTCCATGCTGGTAGTGGGGCGCACTTGTGATGACACAATATGTCCCACCCGCTATGAATGCTACCTGTGGGGGAACATGGCCTTGTGCTATTACCTCCATTGTACAGTTAAGAGATCGTGCGCCAGCAGCTTTAAACCTGCGCTGTGGTCTCAAATAGGTGTTCAAGTGCTGGGGACACAGTACTTTGTGTGCTCCCCGGCTCCGGCACCCGGAGACGTCTGTACCTGTCATAGCGTACTCCCACTTTATGACATAAGGTGGGACCTCTGCGAAACGGACGTGGGAACCCCCTTGAATGACTCCAATGTTCTCCACCCTGTATACCGGTGCGGGTCAGACCTTCACACCCATGACCAGCATCCTCCTACTATCCCCATGAGAGTATGGTTGGAACCTCCACAGTTTACTGTGACAGGGTAGGCTTCAGAGGCTAGGCGGAGCTGACATGGGCTCAGCGAATTACTAAATGGGTGGAGGGCTGTGAGGTGCTTGTTGCTAATCCAGGAGGGGATGAAATCTTGTTTTAAATCCTCCAGGTTGCTACGGCCCTCGCCTAGCAACCATGGCACGTATAGCATGCACACCTCATTCTGTGCAGCCTGATCCGAAGCATTCCTGTCTTCCCATATGAGTGCATTTACTGTTTTGGCGTATCTCTCCAGCTCAGTAATCCTCTCTTTTAAATGGACTGTCATAGCTTGGTCCTCGTGTAGCTCTGAGCCTACCACTGTGTTCTCCACTGTTAGGATTTTTCTTAATTGGGTCTTTACACCATTTATCTGTGTTTGTAACTCTATATCATCCAGGCTATTTATTACCGAGGATCCTGTACTATAGGCAGTGAAAATATCATTCCAGGTTCCCCTTCTTTGTCTCCCCACACCCATATTATGCTCAGGGTGTAAACTGTACATTTTCGCTTTGTCTATGGTGGCAAAGTCGAATTCATAAAACTTCCTAAACATTTCTTTCAGCAGGGCCTGATATAGCTGCTCTGTCTCCTTAGGACACCATTCAGGTAAGTGTTCCTCGGTCAGGATCAGGATCACTGAGGCCACGGCACAGTGTACCCCCTGGTACAGAAACTTGTCGGTTGGCACTAGGACTAACCCATTCCCTGGTCCCTTGGTGGTGGTAGGACACCTCTGTACTATAGTTTGTGATGTCGTGGTCGTGGGCAGGAGCTTTCTGGTGCATACTACTAGTTCGGTGGCATTGACTGGGATCGGGGAGTGTGGGACCACGCACGCATGCAAGCTAAAATCCCACCGCATCCCCTCCCTAGCATCTTGCCATTGTCTGTGGAAGATGATGGATATGCCTGCGGGACAGACTTTATCTGACTCCCACATACAGACATAAATTCCCTGTACCGACTCCCACCACTTATCCCAACATACACACACTCCCCCTCGGGTCCCTGTAATCGTCCGATGGGTGTTGTTCCCCAATCGTTGCCAGTCGACTGCAGGGTTTCCTATGTCCCTGCTCAGCTTTCTGAGCCACCACCACCTCTCCAAAGGAATCTGTCCCTTACATGTCAAACACACACGTTTCCCCTTGGTGACGCTGACCCTTGTAGCAACGATCTGTACCCTGGGGCACGAGATGGAGGCCTCCCCGTATGTGAACCCGGTCTGGCTGGAGTACTGAGTGGAGTTTGACCCCAGCCACCCTGGCCACCTTCACTCATGGAAGTAGATAGTGAGCTCCTCCGCACCCCATTCACCACCCGCAGTGGTAACGATCAGTGCTCTCTCTCCCGAGCACCCGTTGATGCGGGAATTCTCCACGTCGCCTCGGTGACCGATGCTCACCCCTACCAGGGCGAGCAGGAGCAGAACCCTTCTCATGCCAATTTCCTCTCTGCAGGGGCACATAAAACAGATAGCCATGTTCTGAGAAGGTTCTCTGGCCTGACACAGTTAAAGAAATTTTCAAAAACTGAAACTTATCATAAACTAAAATTAGACTATTAAAATTCCAAAACCTAAGAAACTGTAAAGCACTCTTAAACTAAAAGCTATATACATCTGCCGCTTGGCTCCAGATGGCCAGGCTAATCCCTGTTAGGCCTCTGCATTTTGTGGAATCTGCCCAGCTTTTACGGTTGGGCATAAGGTGACCTGTGCCACCAGACCCAGAGAGTCCTTCTTAAAAGAACTGTTTCTTTTTCCATTTCCCAACTGATTGGGGGAGTATGCCCTCCTGTGCTGCAACACACTACCCTCTTCTGTGTGGCTGCTGAGTCCCTATCCTGTCCTGTGGGTTCCGCACAACCTGATGCCGCAGGCTGGGGACCCTTCTCTCTCTCTCTGCCCAACGCTACCTCTCCTGTGTGTCTCTCACCTTTGGATGTGGCAGGCTGGGGATCTGTGTCCTTAGACTGGTCCCTGACCTTGGTTTTTCCCTTTCTGATACTCGGGTGTCCACGGTAGTTTAGTTTGTGGTATGCAAGGAGACCTTCTTAAGGTCTCTTACTGGGGGTGTACCTGAATCCCACATAATCGGTGGGAGGGCCTCTCCAGTCACACACATCACTGCCCCCACCTTTGCGGTCTGTGAGTCTGTCACAACTGCAGGCTGATGCTCTCTACCTTTAACACGGTTCGCCCTCGCTGGCCGTTCTCCACTCTCAGTTTTGAACAGCTTGCACTGGTTAATGTGGAACCACTTTGTGCGGCGAGGCATCTTTATTGCATAGACCATGGGGCTTGCCTTATCCACAATGCTGTACGGCCCCATATACAATGGTTCAAAACTTCCCAACTGGGCAAAGTTCCTCACCATGACCTGATCCCCTATCTCCCACTCGTGGTGCCTGTTGGGTTCTAGCAGCAGTCGGTTACTCCAGTGCTGATTTCCCATGTTGCTAGCAGCCTGCCAGTGAATCTGTTTAAGGTGTTCAAACAGATTCCTGACGAAGCTGTCCCAGTTCACCTCTCTGAGCTGACCTTCCGTGAACACTGGGGCTAGTACATGGGTGGGGGTCCGCATAACCCTGCCAGTCATCAACTCGTGTGGGGAATACCCCATGCTTTTTGACTGGTTGACTCGGATCCCCATTAGTACCAATGTTAAGACTTCTACCCACTTCTTGTGTGAGTCTGCCGTCTCCTTGCACAGCCTTTCTTTAATGGTGCGGTATAAATGCTCCACAGGACCCGATGACTGCGGGTTGTAGGCGACGTGCCATTTCCCCTCGATGTCGAGTACTATGAGGGCCTTTTGCATGAACTGTCCGGTAAAGTGACTCCCTTGGTCAGATTCCACAGACGGTGGGAGCCCCCATCATGAGAACACTTCCCTCACTAGGACCTTAGCTGTACCCAATACAGTAGCTGTATGGCAGGGGAAAACTTCCAACCACTTTGAAAACACATCCACCAGGACTAGGCAATGCTTTTAGCCTCCCTGGGCGGTGGGTAGGGGCCCAATGTAATCGATCTGGATCGACTGCCATGTTCCCTCTACCCTCCTGGTGTGTCCCAAAGATACCTTCCTTTTCTGGGGGTCAGGGTTATTGGCAGCAGACACCAGACAGCCGGCACAGAACTCGCGGACATGCTCCCTCAGTCCTGGCCAACATCCTGCCTGTTCCACCCGCTGCCATGTAGCCTCAGGCCCGGGATGCCCCGCTCCTGGAGCCTCATGGGCCAGTTGGAGAAATTACCTTTGGTGCTGCTGCGGCACTACCCATTGCTCCCCCCCTGAACATCATGCCTTCCTTGACGGTGATGGCTGCTGTAAAGTATGGGCCCTCTACTTTATCCCATTTTGTGAGAGCATTCAGGGCGGCTCTGAGGACAGGATTCCATACGTGGGCCTGCTTTAGATCCGGGACCAAAGCTACACCTTGTGTACCTCCCTTGTCCTGGATTGCGGCTACCGAACCTGTCTGGTAGGGGTCTCTAAACTCTCCTTCCCTAGCTCCCTGCTTGGCCAATTCATCTGCCTTTTGGTTGCCCTCCCGCATGGGTTCTGTCTTCGAATGGCCTTTGCCCTTATGGATATAGACCTTCACTTCCTCCCCTACGGCTGTCATGATTTTCTCCAGCAGAGGCTTGATTGCCAGGGGTCTGCCGTCAGTGGATGTGTACCCTTGGTGGGACCAGATGGTTAGGTATTCCATACACGAATTGCATGTGATCATGCTGTCCGAGCAAATCGTGTATGGGGTAGGGAATTTCTCTGGGTGTGTAACCACGTACAGTACCGCGGAGAGTTCAGCCTGCTCGGCGCTCAAGATGCTGGGGAGTTTAATTGCCAGGGCAATGTCCGCCACTGGGTCATAAACTCCACACCCTGTGAGTCGTTCCCCAGCAGATACTGTGCTCGATCCGTCTACATAGATCTCGTGGCCTGTGGGGTGTATCCCGGCCTGAAAACCAATGTTGACGTCCCATACTCCTTCAATGGAACACCGGTGGGCCGTCCCTGGATAACTCATGTTGGCTGCGAGCTTCGGCTCTCAGAGACCTATCACCCTTAGATCCATCTGGGAGAGAAGCAGGGTCCAGTGAGCAATGCGGGCACTGCACACTGTTCCACCTTTAATTCTCCCATCTAGAAGCATTTGGGTGGGCGTGTGATAGGTGAGGATGGTGATGGGCGAGGTGCCTGTGAAAATCAATGATCTTTTCACAGCCCACAGTTGGAATAGCCCTTCTCCACATCCATGAGTATCCTGGAGGAGTAGACCACCGGTCTCAGCTGACTGTGCCGCTCCTGGAGCAGCACTGCATTCAGACTGTCCCCGCTGGCTGCTTCCTCCAAGAAAAACTATTTTACCCCATCAATAGCCCCTAGAGCTGGCGCAGTCTGCAGATTTTGCCTGAGTTTAACAAATGCTGCCATGCAACCCTCATCCCAAACCCACTCCACTCCCTTGTGTAGGAGTCAGGGCAGAGGGGCTGCTGATATGGCGTAATCCTCAATAAAATCTCTGCAGTAACCGGTTAGCCATAGAAAAGATCTCACTCCTGTCACTGTATTGGGGGCTGGTAACTCCTGTACTGCCTCCCTTCTGGCTTTGTCGATGGCCCTTTCCCCTGTGCGCACAACCAGCCCTAGGAATTTCACTTCCTGCTGGCCGATCTGGGGATTTACTTTAAAGCATTCCTGCCTGAGCAACTCCAGCAGTTCAGCCAGTAGTGGACCGTGTTCCTCTCCATCATCGGTGAATAGGAGCAGGTCATCCACATACTGAACTAACTGTCGGGGCCGGCTGAAGCCCTTTAAACAATCTGACATACATTGGTGGAAAATACTGGGGCTATTGTGGAACCTCTGAGGTAGGCATTTCCAGGTGTACTGTTGGCCTTTAAACGTGAAGGCGAACTTGTACTGCTCCTCTCTCCGTAGAGGGATGGACCAAAACCCATTGGAAATATCCAGCACCGTGAAGCTGGTCGCGGAGGCTGGAATACTTCCAATGAGGTTGGTGACAACTGCGACCGTGGGGATGGTGGGGATGTATTGATTGAGTACCCGATAGTCCACTGTGGCTCTCCAGGAGTTGTACGGTTTTCTAACCGGCCACAGTGGAGAGTTTACGTGGGTGGCTATCGGTCTCAAAGCCCCCTGTTTGACCAGAGGGGTCATGGCCATTTCCATGTCTGCCTCCACGTCTTTGTGGAAATTATACTGCTTTTGTGGTCGGGTCATGGGGTCCCCATCTACACTTCCTTCGACCCCGTTCACCCTCCCACAATCATGCTTGTGAGTGGCCAATGCGCCGAGGTGTGCTCGCACAAATACCCGGTACTCCACTGGAGTGTTACTGATCATTTGTTCGAGGTCGTAACCCTCCTTGGGTTTTAAGGTACACAAGGTCCCCTTGCCCTGTTTCTCTGGGATGACTGCCACTTCACTTTCTTTCCCGGTGCATGCTCCCCACAGACAGTGGTTCCTAAGATCCACTGAAATCCTGTGGCCTATGATAAAATCAGCCCCCAGGATCCCTTTCCTTTCCTGCTCCCACTTCATTAAAGCACATGTCCACTTGGTGTGGAGTGCTCCTCAATGAATGGACAGCAGGATAGAGAACGAGCCAGCCTGCTCTTTACCTGTAAACCCCACTAAGCTGTATGGGACCCCATTAGACAGAGGTGAGGTGGCTGGGTTATCTGAATAGACTATGGTGCTCGATGCTCCTGTGTCCAACAGATAGGTCCCTTTCACCTTTTCCACCTCCATCTTAACAAGCGGTCTTTTCCATACATTGCACTCAATGGGACACAGATAAACAGGCTGTGCTGGCTCTAGTCATAAGTCTGTGTTAGGTGGGGCAGATGGAGTTAAAGCACCCGTGGCTGTGGCTACCCTCCCTGTGCTAGCCAACAAAACTCAAAGTGCAGCTACTATCGAATCTACGGTAGGGGGAGAGATCAGTGTTTCTGTCTTTGGGGCAGGAGCTGGGGAGTTTTTCCCTACACTATCCTTGCAAGGATTTCTACAGTCCCTTCTCCAGTGCCCACTTTTCCTACACCCGAAGCAGTTACGCTTCGTATCGGAAGGGTTACCCCCTTCCCGGTGCCACTCCTTCTTACTCTGGCTTGGTTTTAATTCGTGAACCTTTCCTTTTGTTTGTGCTTCTCCTGCCCCTCTACCGTTGCGGTAAGCCAGGGTCAGTTGTCTGACCACTGTCTCCTCGGTGACTTGGGGGCCTTTTGGGTCAAACCATAGCTTGGCCTTGGCTCTGATCCATGGCAAGCTGTTTGCCACCAGACTCCAGAGCCAGTGGGCCAGCTCGTCCTGCTTCACATTAGTGCAGTCGAGATCCCCATTGCAGGCACTCCTGTACACAGGCCACCGCCTGTCTGCGAAAGCCTGTGGGGTCTCCCCTGCTAATTGTGTAGTCTTCTCCACCCGGGAGAAAGGGCGACCATCGTTCATCCCCATCGCTTCAAGAACTTGCTCCCGGATGGCAGCGTACCTGCCCTGTCCCTTCTTGCTCTCAGCAGAGACTGGTACAGCTTGCCATCCAAAGAGAACCGAAGCATTTTGGCCATTTCAGAGTTGTCGCACTCATTGATGCCTGCTGCTTGTTCCACTTCCATGAAGTGGACTGAGGGGTCTCCCTTGTGCGTGAGTCTGTTCAGGTGGCTTACCATAGCCCTAAGCTGTTGGGTACTGTGGGGAATCACGAATTGGCTTTCAAGGGGCCCCTGGCCCCCACCACCACCGGGTGGGCCAAACTTTTGCTGCCGAGCCGGGCCCATCGGCCCTGGCTCCGACCTTTCCTGCATTGGCTTGCCCACTTCTCCCTGCTGCCAAACCGAGTTAAAACCCGGTGACACAGGTGGTAGTGTGCACTCCTCCCTGCCCTCCCTACAGATTGCCTGTCCTTCCTGCTGCCCAACCTAGTCATTCCCCAGCGCCACAAGTGACGTCTGAACAGTTTCCCCTTCTACTTCCAGGTCCACCCGGGCCGCACCCGTGCTCACTAGGCATACCATGCCTTTGGCCCTGGACAGAGCAAGTTTTAAAATGTCGATCTGCTTTTGGCAGGGGCCTTGATCTCCCACTTCAGAATCCCTAGTGCTTGCTACATTATAAGCTTCCTGCATGTCTCTTAACCTTTCCTCCTGTTCTTTTAACTGTCTGGTTAGGCGAGCATTCTCCTCTCTTAACACTAACTCATTGCTTTCAGCCTTGGTGACTTGACACCGAAAATATTCTTGTCTGTTCCTGTGTTTTTCCGCTATCTGTAACTTCTCCTGACTTTGGGCCTGTAATTCCTGCAGTAATCCCTCCCCTGCTATAGCTCTTGCTTGAGACAGTTTGGCTGCCTCCTGCAGCTCTTCTGTTAACACCTTAATGTGCTGATCTAAAAGCTGGATCTGTCGTTGGGCGCAGACCAACCAGATGGCCTTTTCCACTGACTTCTTATGATCCTTGCTCTCAGTCCATTCGGCTGCAGCGTCCATGGAACTGTCAGTGCACAGCAGACTGGTCACCCATTTCTTGGTGATATTCACCTTTTCAAACACATAAGAGGAAATCCTCTTTTCTATCTTCGTTCTTTCGTCAAACACATGGTCTATTGCATTACGTCCCTTTTGCTTAAGTCCTGTCACGGTCGCCATTTTCTGCAGGGGTTGGTGTTTGTGGTCAGCTTTTCCTCTGACTCCCTGAGCAGTTCGAATCGCTCCCACTCATTTGGTTCTAGACTTTGGATTTATTTGGGGGTTGTAATGAAATTGCAACAGACAACAGAGTTGGTTAAAAAAACTTGGATTTTATTTGAGATAAGAAAATATACACAACACAATAATCTTTTCACTCTAAAAGGGGGAACACTTCGGAATATACGAGGGAGAATAACAATAGACAAAATAATTCACCCCTCCCAATCCCACTACACTAACTAGGTTGAATTCCAGAGGACCAGGGAAATACTTACCAAACGACTTTCTTGACAGTTGTAGACATTCACAATTTTGGGGTTCTCTTTAGGTGTAGCGGTTGGGGCCTGCTGTACCCCGGACGTGGTGGAAGACTTCACCTGCATTGGTTTTTCAGTCTTCGCATGTCCGCTGATGCGGTCGGGTACGTATTGGATCTATCGGGTAAGTACCCAATTTCCTTTGGTTAGGTATAGGGTTTAGAGTCTTTTTCATCTATTCTTACCCAGGAGTAAGTCAGGATAGCTTGTAGAGTGGAAACAAACTTGCAAATTTTCGGTTTCTTCCAGGTTGGTTTTTTGTTCGTCACGGTGGCCCAATATTAGCTAGTTGTTGGTATTATCGTTGGTTGTTTGTTTCTTGAGGCCCTTGGTTGCTGCGATTCCTTTCCGTTCTCCTTCAGTTGTTTGTCCCGAGGCTGAATGAAACTGCTTCTTCAATTCACTGACTGTCCGAATGACTCTCTGTCTGAACAACTCATCTGTGTGTAAAAGCAGGCCTCAATTATACCATTTCACGCCTTGCTCATCTGCCCACCAAATCTTCTCTGGCCCATTGTCAATTTTGACGGGCTCATTAACTTTAATAGTTTAAATATCTTTACCGAGTTTCGAGTTGCTCCCATCCTTTTTTAATTGATTTTAAACTAGTTTCCGGAATGCTTCAAAATTGGTTTAAGTGTGTGAAGTGGTTTTGGATGTCTCTCTGAGTGCTTAAACTGTTGTTCGATTGTCTTCTCCTGCTGGGGTCAGGGTCCCTTTTGTTGATCAGTGGCATGTGCTGTATTATTCATATTCTTGATGGCTCTGTAATTTTGGCGGGAACTGTCCTTCCGGAGGCCTATTGTCTTTATGTGGAATGACTGAGATGGTCTGTAACATTCCCAGACAATCTGACCTATGCCAATAATCAAATTGTTTGTTTTACAGGGGCGCATCCCAACTCCTTTGTCGCAGCCTTCCACAGGCCTGGACATGCCTTTTTAAAATAACCAAAATCCTGGGGTTTTAAACTTTAAGCCCCTTTTCGGCCTAATATTCTTTAAAACAGTAACCTTCTTGGTTTGGGGGGAATCTGTAGAATTTTGCAAACCTAACAGTGGCCATGTTTGATGAGGACAATCCAAAGGAAGACTTGAAGCCGAGGCCCCAGAAATCCAGGTCTCCGATAGGAAATGAAAGCCCGGAAGGGTGAAAATAAGTAAATACAATCAGGGATAAATACTAATATATATACTTTACTTTTGTAAATGAAATGGCTGTCTTTCTGTGATTTGTGAGGAGTGGAATAAAATGAATGGAAAGATCCCACAGCAGCTTTTGCTCATAAAAAATACCAAGCACATTCCCCAATAAAGCCCAGTCCCAAAAACATCAAATGGATTATTCTGAAAATAATTTAGAAATATATAATATATATATACTGTTTTTACAAAAAGCTTGTCTTGGGTTTGTTGGGTTGGTAATTAAAGGGAGAATAAGATCCCACAGCAGGATATGCTCTGAAAAAACCCACAAATATTCCCCGATTAAGACCAGTCCACAATATAAATCAATTGGGTTGATGTATATAGGCAGCTTTGACTTTTTCAAGTCTTCAAAGAAAGGCAAAGTAAGTTCCCACAGCAGTGCAGTCTGGAATGAAATAAGCATGATCTAATGGTCTATACTTTCTGTTTTTTTCAGGCATAAGATGCAGTACCAATGCACACGACAGATAACTTGAACACAGACAAGTCCTGCATACACACCAGCTTGTGCTGTCTCTCTCTCTCTCTCTCTCTCTCTCTCTCACACACACACACACACACACACACAAACACACTCAGGCCAACCTGCAACATTGCCACACTATCAGCATTGAAAGAATGTTGATTTGAGTGGAGTGGAATAAAAAGAAAGGAAATATCTCAGTGCAGCTTTTACTGACAGACAGTCCACAAAGACATTTTTCAGTATCTCACTGACTGTCTGTCTGTCTTGAAGTGAATTAAATAAAGTGCAATAAAGTGACACACAGCATCATTAAATGTGGACCAGGCCAGAATGAAATCAACAGGGTTTAATACAAAAACAGCAGGTAATAAGACACCAGACCACATCTCACACAAACACCAGCTTTTGCTCTCCCTCACTCTCTCACACACACACACCCTGGCCAGCCTACATAGGGATGACTGCTGTGTTGGAAGATTAAAATCAAAGACACTTTTGAATATCTTATCTTTTCAATTTGTGGCCGACAGAAACAGGCTTTCTATTCTTCAACTTGCCTTTTGATTTCATGTCTCTCTCACAGTCTCCCTGTCTGTCTCTCACTCACACAGTCTCCCTCACACCCACATTGAACTAAAATTTACAGTAACATGACACACACTCACACACACTCTGCAATTTGCAGACACACAAGACACCCACGCACATACATACACACTCACTTAGGCCCTGCAATTTGCAGAAACACAGACACCCATGCACATATAGACACACTTACACATACTCTGCAATTTGCAGACACCCACACACAGACACACTCACACAGACTGCAATTTGCAGATACAGACACCCATGCACATACAGACACGCTCAAACAGACTCTGCAATTTGCAGACACACAGACACCCACTCACATAAAGACATAATCACACAGACCCTGCAATTTGCAGACAGACACCCACGCAGACACACTCACACAGACCCTGCAATTTGCAGACAGACACCCACGCACATACACACTCACACAGACACTGCAATTTGCAGACACAGACACCCACGCAGATGCTCACACAGACCCTGCAATTTGCAGACACAGACACCCACGCAGACACACTCACACAGACCCTACAATTTGCAGACAGACACCCACGCATATACACACACTCACACAGACCCTGCAATTTGCAGACACAGACACCCACGCAGACACACTCACACAGACCCTGCAATTTGCAGACACAGACACCCACGCACATACACTCACACAGGCCCTGCAAATTGCAGACACAGACACACACGCACATACAGACACACTCACACATACTCTGCAATTTGCAGACACCCACGCACAGACACTCACACAGACTGCAATTTGCAGACACACAGACACCCACGCACTTAAAGACCCACTCACAGACTCTGCAATTTGCAGAAACAGACACCCACGCACATACAGACACACTCACACAGACTGCAATTTACAGACACCCACGCACATACACACACTCACACAGACTCTGCAATTTGCAGACACCCACGCACATACAGACACACTCACACAGACTCTGCAATTTGCAGACACCCACGCATATACACACACTCACATAGACCCAGCAATTTGCAGACACAGACACCCACGCACATATAGACACACTCACACATACTCTGCAATTTTCAGACACCCTCGCACAGACACACTCACACAGACTGCAATTTACAGACACAGACACCCATGCACATACAGACACACTCACACAGACTCTGAAATTTGCAGACACACAGACACCCACGCAGATACATACACTCACAGACTCTGCAATTTGCAGAAACAGACACCCACGCACATAGAGACTCACTCACACATACTTTGCAATTTGCAGACAGACACCCAAGCACATACAGACACTCACACATACTTTGCAATTTGCAGACAGACACCCATGCACATAGACACACTCACACAGACTGTAATTTGCAGACACCCACGCACATAAATACACACTCACACAGACTCTGCAATTTGCAGAAACACAGACACCCACTCACATACACATACTCACACAGACTGCAATTTGCAGAAACTCACACTCACACACATACAGATACACTCACACAGACTCTGCAATTTGCAGAAGCTCACACACACATCCATTTTGAAAGGGGAGCAGCCCTGGGAGAGGCAATTTTTGATGATGTCCCTTCCTGGCTGGGCGACCATGTTTGATGAAGACAATCCAACAGGAAAAGGTGAAGTGGAGGCCCCAGAACTCCGGGTCCCCGAGAGGAAATGAAAGCCAGGGAGGATGAAAAGAAGGAAGAACAATCAGGAATAAATAATAAATATACTTCACATTTGTTATCAAAATGGCTGCCTCTCTGTGATTTGAGTGGAGTAGAATAAAATGAATGGAATTATCCCACAGCAGCTTTTGCACTGAAAAAACCACGGTGGCATAGTGGTTAGCACTGTTGCCTCACAGCGCCAGGGACCCGGGTTCGAATTCAGCCTTGGGCGACTGTCTGTGTGGAGTTTGCACATTCTCCCCGTGTTTGCGTGGGTTTCCTCTGGGTGCTCCGGTTTCCTCCCACAGTCCAAAGATGTGCGGGTTAGGTTGATTGGCTGTGATAAATTAACCCTTAGTGTTAGGGGGATTAAATACGTGGGGTTACAGGGATAGGGTGGGATATGTGTTGGTGTAGGGGTTACGGGGATCGGGTGGGATATGTGTCGGTGCAGGCTCGATAGGCCGAAATGGCCTCTATCTGCACTGTGGGGTTTCTGTGATTCTGTGATTCTGTGAACACCCCAAGCACATTCCCCACTAAAGCCCAGTCCGAAAAAACATCAAATGGATTATTTTGAAAATAATTTTTAAAGATATAATATATATATTTTATTGTTACAAAAATCTTGTCTTGGGTGGGTTGGGTTGGGAATTAAAGGGAGATTAAGATCCCAAAGCAAGATATGCACTGAAACATCCCACAACCATTCGCCGATAAAGTCCAGTCCAGAAAAAAATCAAATGGGTTGATGTATATATGTAGCTTTTAGTTTTTCAAGTCTTGAAAGGCAAAGTAAGATTCCATAGCAGTGCGTTCTGAAATGAAATCAGTATGATCCAATGTTATATACCTTTTGTTTTTTTCAGACATGACATGCAGCACCAATGCACACGGCAGGTAACTTGAACTCAGTCAAGCCCTGCATACACACCAGCTTCTGCTGTCTCTCTCTCTCTCACTCACACACACACACACACAGGCCTTCCTGCAAAATTGCCACACAACACTGTCAGCAATGAAAGAAAGTTGATTACTCTCATTGTTCTGCTGTGTTTGGCTGTTTAAAAGCAAAAATACACATTTCCATACTATATCTTTTGATTTTGCGGCCTACAGAAACAGGCTCTCTATTCTACATCAAAAGTAAAAGACTGCGGATGCTGGAAATCTGAAATAAAAACAGATAATGCTAGAAATACTCAACAGGTCAGGCAGCAACTGTGGAAAGAGAAACAGAGTTAATGTTTCAACTCGATGGCCTTTCGTCAGATTCTGGCAAGGTATTTCCTGCATTTTCTGCTTTGATTTCTATTCTGCTTGTTGTCTTGATTTCATGAGTCTCTCTCTCTGCCAGCCTGCCTGTCCTGTTTTGATTTGATTTGAGTGGAGTGGAATTAGAAGAATTCAAAGATCCCATAGCAGCATTGACTGTCAGACCTCTTCCAGCGGAGCCTGACCGAGACCTCCTCCAGAGGAGACCGACCGAGACCTTCTCCAGAGGGGACTGGTTGAGACCTCCTCCAGAGGAGACTGACCGAGCCCTCCTCCAGAGGAGACTGGCCAAGGCCTCCTCCAGAGGAGACTGGCCGAGGCCATCTCCTGAGGGGACTGACAGAGACCTCCTCCAGGGGGGACTGACTGAGACCTCCTCCAGAGGGAATTCATCGAAACCTCACCAGAGGGGACTGACCAAGACTTCCTCCAGAGGAGACTGACCGAGGCCTCCTCCAGAGGGGACTGACCGAGACCTCCTCCAGAGGGGTCCGACTGAGATCTCCTCCAGAGGGGACTGACCGAGACCTCCTCTAGAGGGGACCGACCGAGATCTCCTCCAGAGGGGACTGACCAAGACCTCCTCCAGAGGGGCCTGGCCGAGTCCTTCTCCAGAAGGGACTGACCAAGACCTCCTCCAGAGACTGACCGAGGTCTCCTCCAGAGGGGCCTGACCAAGTCCTTCTCCAGGAGGGACTGACCGAGATCCCCTGCAGAGAGAACTGATCGAGACCTCCTCCACAGCTTGTACCCAGTGGGCCCACGTGTGTTCTGTCTATTTATTACCTGCGGTTCAATTTCCTTTCTGGGCCCTGGTTTTGTGGCCTCAGGTTAACAAGTTGCTGTTCGATTGTGGCCCTTGTGTTTTAAAGAGGTTAAAACCTGAGGTTAAAGCGGCCCGACCTGCAATGTTATAAATACACGTTCACTCGGTGTGTGATGAACAGGGGCTAAGAGGAAATTAAAGCCGGAAACGTGACCCCAAGGATAGACATTTCAAAATAATGCTTGTGTTTTGGAGCGATGCAACAACTTTGAGCGGACATGGAGGCTATTTGAGGGGTTTTGATGGAGTAAATAGGGAGAAACTATTTCCAGTGGCAAGAGGGTGGGTAACCAAAGGACACAGGTTTAAAATAATTGGCAAAGAACCAGAGCAGAGATGAGGATTTTTTCTGCAGCGAGTTGTTCTGATCTGGAATGCACTGCCTGAAAGGGTGGTGGAGGCAGATTGTACTTGTATACTTGCAAAGACAGTCTGCAGAGCTATGGGGAGGGAGAGAGACTAATTGGTTTGCTCTTTCAAAGAGCTGGCACAGGCAGGATGGGCCGAATGGGCTCTATGATTCTATGATTTGTTGCAGATTGATCGAGGCCATTTTGCTGCAGAGTGATGTTGACCATTTTGCGACAGGTTCATGGCGGCCATTTCCCGTTGCCTGCGGGGTCCCAGCTGCACTCTTTTGCTGACACTCAGTCTCACCATCTTGTGTAAATTGTATATCCAGCCTCCCGAGTAAGACCCACCCACTTCAATAGACCGACAGGTCACATCTACAGTCATACTGTAATCCTCTGTCATCGAATTACAATATGCAGACGATGCTTGCACCTGCGCACACTCGGAGGCCGAACTCCAAACCACCGTCAACACCTTCACCAAAGTGTATGAGAGCATGGGCCTTACACTAACCATCCGTAAGACAAAGGTCCTCTACCAACCTGCCCCCGCCACACAGTACTGCTCCCCGATTATCAAAATCCATGACTAGGCCTTGGACAACGTGGACCACTTTCCATACCTTGGGAGCCTACCGTCAACAAGGGCAGACATCGATGACAAAGTCCAACACTGCTTTCAGTGTGCCAGTGCAGCCTTCAGTTGCCTGAGGAAGAGAGTGTTTGAAGACCAGGACCTCAAACCCGGCACCAAGCTCATGGGCTACAGAGCAGTAGTAATATCCATCCTCCTGCATGCCTCAGAGACATGGACCATGTACAGCAGGCACCTCAAAGCACTGTTGAGGTACCACCAATGATGCCTCCGCAAGATCCTGCAACTCCATTGGCAGGATAGGTGCAGCAATGTCAGAGTTCTCACTCAGGCCAACATCCTCAGCATCGAAGCTTTGATCACGCTCGAGCTGCTCCGATGGGTGGGTCACATCGTCAACATGCCCAATACGAGACTCCCAAAACAAGTGCTCTACTCGGAGCTCCGACACAGCAAGAGAGCCCCAGGTGGGCAGAGGAAATGCTTCAAGGACATCATCAAACACTTCGACACCTGGGAATCCCTGGTCCAAGAGCGCACAAAGTGGAGGAGAAGCATCCGGGAAGGCGCCGAACACCTCGATTCTCTTCGCCGGGAGCAAGCGGAAGACAAGCGCAGGCAGCGCAAGGGGCGCATGTCAACCTGAGCACCCCGCCCACCTGCCCCTTCAACCAGCGTCTGCCCCACCTCTGACAGAGACTGTAGGCCCCGCATTGGAATCATCAGTCACCTGAGAACTCATTTTTAGTGTGCAAGCAAGTCATCCTTGGTTCCGAGGGACTGTCTAAGAAGGAAAGAAGTGTCGTTTGGAGAAAGTGGGATGAACATTTGAGGAACCTTTATTTAATATATTGAAAGAATGAAGCCAGTTTGAATGAAGCCAGTTTTTATGAAAATAACGAGGAGGCCAGGCACGAGCTGAAGTAAGCGGTGGAGTTTTAGTAACACAACACAGGGATAACAAAAATAACTTGCATTTATATAGCGGCTTTAAAGTAATGAAACGTCACAGGGCAATTAGCAGACACAATTTGACACTGAGCCGCTGGTAGGTTTTAAGAAGCATCTAAAGGAGGAGGAGAGGTAGAGCTACACAGAGGTTTAGGGAGGGAATTCCAGAGTTTAGGGCCTTGGCAGCTGAAGTCATGGCACCAATGTAGAGCAACGAAAATCGAGGATGTGCAAAAGGTCAGAGGAGTGAAGAGATCTCGGAGGGTTATAGGGACACTTGAGTCCGACTCCTCACTGGGAGAGACACAGACTGTACACTGTGACACTTGTTACAGAGTCTGACTCCTCGCTGGGAGAGACACACACTGTACACAGGGACACTTGTTACAGAGCCTGACACCTCGCTGGGAGAGACACACACTGTACACAGGGACACTTGTTACAGAGCCTGACACCTCGCTGGGAGAGACACACACTGTACACAGGGACAATTGTTACAGATTCCGACTCCTCACTGGGAGAGACACACTGTACACAGGGACACTTGTTACAGAGAGCGACTCCTCACTGGGAGAGACACACACTGTACACAGGGACACTTGTTACAGAGTCAGACTCCTCACTGGGCGAGACACCCACTGTACACAGGGACACTTGTTACAGAGTCAGACTCCTCACTGGGAGAGACACACACTGTGCACAGGGACACTTGTTACAGAGTCCGACTCCTCACTGGGAGAGACACCCACTGTACACAGGGACACTTGTACAGAGTCCGACTCCTCACTGGGAGAGACACCCACTGTACACAGGGGCACTTGTTATAGAGTCTGACTCCTCACTGGGAGATACACACACTGTGCACAGGGACACTTGTTACAGAGTCCGACTCCTCACTGGGAGAGACACCCACTGTACACAGGGACACTTGTTATAGAGTCTGACTCCTCACTGGGAGAGACACATACTGTACACAGGGACACTTGTTACAGACTCCGACTCCACACTGGGAGAGACACCCAGGAATACTCAGTGCAATTGTCAGTGTCCCACTGCAGCCCACACTGAGCCCCACCCTGGGTCCTTCCTGTCTGTTAATTTCCCCAGTGCCCCATTGGGGAACATTCAGCCCCGGATATTCTGCAGGGTCTCGTGACCCTGTGGCTGGGCCTCTGACCTCACAATGGGAGATGACGCTCGCTCAGCTCGAGCTGGAAACCGTTAAAGGGGCTGAAAGGATTTAAACATGAAGCGCGACCGCTTAAAGGGGAAGAGCAGAAAATCTGCCAAGAATGGTCATATAATGAGACCAGTGATGGTCATCAATTGAAATGTTCACACATCCACACGCAATCTGGGTCTTGTTCCCTGCAGCGACTTCAGCTGTTTCTCTCCGGTTGAACTGAGCTGATTCCTCCCCAGCCTGAAACAGATTAAAGAGGAAATAAACAGATTGAACATCAGTGTATATAACAGGGAGAGTGGGGTTATTGTTTCAATAATAATTACAGACAAATATTACCCATAAAAGTGACTGAATCACATTTAAATTTCATTTATTACATTAAACATTAACAAAAGCACTCACTCGATCCGCTCCAGAATCCTGCAGGTTAGTATTAGGTGGCGGAGAGTGGGGACAGATCGGTCTGTGAAGGAGTTTGAACCCAGGGTTAGAACCGTCAGTGACCGGTTTGTACTGAGAGCAGAGGCGAGATCCTCGGCACAAGAATCTGTGAGACCGACACCACCCAGCCTAGGGATCAGAGAGAGAAATAACAGGAATCAGAGTAAATACCCAGTGTTTATCAATTTCAATATTACTGATACTAATAATAATGTACAGTGTTAGACATCCAGTTATTATAAACACAATCTCACACAGTCTGGTACTTACCCCAGTTCCTGCAGTTTACATTCTGGGTTCCTCAGAGCCGCAAACAGTTGTTTCACTCCTGAATCTCCCGATTTATTATTACCCAGGTTCAGAACCATCAGAACCACAAGAATCTGTGAGACCGACAGAATTCATCCTGGGGATCAGAAATAACAGGAATCAGTGTATCTACCCACAGTTTATAAATAACACTATTACTGATACTAATAATAAAGTACAGTGTCAGACATCCAGTTATTATAAACACAATCTCAGAGTCTGATGTTTACTGCAGTTCCTGTATTTTACATTCCGGGTTCCTCAGAGCCACAGACAGTAGCTTCACTCCTGAATCTCCCAGTTTTTTACCACCCAGGGTCAGAACCATCAGTGAGCGGTTTGTAGTG
This sequence comes from Somniosus microcephalus, assembly GCF_052327205.1. NCBI lineage: Eukaryota > Metazoa > Chordata > Chondrichthyes > Squaliformes > Somniosidae > Somniosus > Somniosus microcephalus. The sequence goes on along the minus strand of NW_028225180.1, from coordinate 54,246,022 downwards.
AGAGCGGATGCGAGATCCTCGGCACAAGAATCTGTGAGACAGACATCATCCAACCTGGGGATCAGAGAGAGAAATAATAGGAATCAGACTAAATCCCCAGTGTTTATTAATAACACTATTACTGATACTAATAATAATATACAGTGTCAGGCATCCAGTTATGATAAACACAATCTCTCACAGTCTGGTACTTACCCCAGTTTCTGTATTTTACAGTCCGGGTTCCTCAGAGACGCAGACAGTAGTTTCACTCCTGAATCTCCCAGTTTATTTTTACTCAGGGTCAGAGCCATCAGTGACCGGTTTGTACTGAGAGCGGAGGCGAGATCCCCGGCACAAGTATCTGAGAAGACCGACAGCTTCCAGCCTGGGGATCAGAGAGAGAAATAACAGGAATCAAAGTAAATCCCCAGTGTTTATTAATAACACTGTTACTGATACTATTAATAATGTACAGTGTCAGACATCCAGCTATTATAACCACAATCTCAAACAGTCTGTTACTTACTCCAGTTTCTGTATTTTACAGTCTGGCTTCCTCAGAGCTGCAGACACTAGTTTCACTCCTGAATCTCCCAGTTTATTGCCACTCAGTCTAAACACAAACTGAATCAAAGCCCAGGTCTGATATATTTTTCTCTCTGGGATATTACAGCAATCACTGAAAGTACTTCAGGAAATTAATAACCCGGTTCCCCCCCGCGATTTCCCTGCCTCGGTGGGTTGGGTGCGGCCGGGGGTCGGTGGTGGAACGCGGCCCCGCTGTGTAGAAGGACTTCCACCTGGTTGGCTTGTTAAGCCCCGCCCAGCGCGTTTCCCGGCCAATTAGAGGAAGCGGGTCTGGTGACGTCACTGGATGATGCGTTAGCAGCCAGTTTCCTTCAAGGGCCCATGCGCAAATTGATTTTGACAGTTGTGCTGTCAGAGTTCTACAGTATTGATGTGCTGCAAACACTGACAACCTCTGCACAGAGGAGCACGGCTGCACCCAGGTTCTCCCATAACACCCTCCATATGGTTATGGAGGGAGCCACAGCACGCAGGGAGGTTCTCTTTACTTCCAATGGGCGGAAGAGACCAACACAGCCTGGTTGAACATTGCACAGTGGGGCTCAAGCAGGGATGTCGTCAGGAGGACCAGGCTGCAGTGGCACAAACCTTTCAATGATCTCCGTAGATCACGAAACGTTACTGCAAAGCCACCCTCAACCTCATCCTGCTGTGCCACTCATCACATCCCCAACACTCTGCCTTCCCTAACTAACCTGCACATTCTTACTCACACCAACTTACCTCCACACATCCCTCTCTATCTATGTTATCACATCCCCATCTCACTAGCCACCCCTCACACTCACCCTCATCCTCGTCAAATCATACCAACTAACAACATACAAGGGTAGGCAATTGTGTGTTTTAGCCAATGTTCATGTGAAGTTTCTGTTAATGTGGTGTCAAACATTGAACTCTTTATTTTCAACGCTTTTCGTTCTTGGACAGATTTGTGTGCACCTTTGGAAGTGGCTGAGTGAGTTGCAGTGAATGGTGAGACATAACGTCCACCCCCACCACCCCCCCCCCCACAACGGTGATGAATGTGAAAGGAATGGCTTGGCCATTGTAGGGAGATGCTTTATGTTGTTGGTGTGGGGTGGTGCCAACCTGGCACATCAGGTGTCAGCCAGGATGTGCAGCGTCAAGTGAAGAAAATCTGGCCATGGTGAGGCCATCCCTGGCGTCCCGGGCAGCAATGTGCTCAGGTGCTGATGCCCATTGTTTTGTGCAGCTTCAGGAGTTGCGGAGAAGGTTGGTGTTGTTGTGGGTGCTGCTGGTGCCTGGTGCTGATGATGTTGGGGCTGATCATGGTCAGAATCTGATGTAATAAACGGCAGCTGAACTTGAGATGACAGAAACAATCTGTCAATGGTGAGAGAGGTTGTTCCAATGAGGTGACAGTGGATAGAGAGTTTACTCCAAACAGTTGCAACAATCTCAATCTGTCATCCAAATGCAGGAAGCAACAGTTTCTGAGGTTGGAGAGTGAACGGCTGTGGTATGGGAGCTTTTATGCAGGTACTGCAAGCAATTAGGAAAGCAAATGGTATGTTGGCCTTTATTACAAGAGGTTTCATTATAAGAGTAAAGACGTCTTACTGCAATTATATAGGGCCCTGCTGAGACCACAACTGGAGTATTGTGTACAGTTTTGGTCTCCTTACCCAAGGAAGGATATACTTGCCATAGAGAGAGTGCAACAAAGAGTCAGCAGACTGGATCCTGGGATGGGGGGATTGTTCTATGAGGAGAGATTGCGTAAACTAGGCCTATATTCTCTAGAGTTTAGAAGAATGAGAGGTGATCTCATTGAAACATGTAAAATTCTTGCAGGGCTTGACAAGGTAGATGCAGGGAGGATGTTACCCCTGGCTGGGGACTTTCGAACCAGGGATCACAGTCTCTGAATAAGGGGTCGGCCATTTAGGACTGAGATGAGGAGACATTTCTTCACTCAGAGGGATGTGAATCTTTGGAATTGTCAACCCCAGAGGGCTGTGGAGGTTCAGTCGTTGAGCATATGCAAAACAGAGATCGATAGATTTTTGAATATTAAGGGCATGAAGGGATATGGGGATAGTACAGGAAAGTGGAGATGAGGTAGAAGATCAGCCATGATCTTATTGAATGGCGGAGCAAGCTCAAAGGGCCAAATGGCCCACGCCAGCTCCTATTTCTTATGTTATCATTTCCAGCTCTCAAGTAAGGTGATGATTCCATGGCCATTAAGCTCCCAGCCTACTTACCTGACGTGATCCCCGAGCAGCGTGGACCCCGTGCGCAACCTGGTTGTGGTGATTATTCTTTATGTTTAGTAAGAAGTATTGTGATTGGTTGTTTGTTTCCTGCCTTGGGATATGTGCTGTAACCTCATTGGTAGTTGATGTCATGTGATTTGTGGTGGTCATCTTAAATTCAGTTCTTTCCAGCCTTTAGTTGGGACTGGGTGTTGAAGATGTGCTACAGGATTTTTAAGTTAATAAAGCCTAGATTAGAAAGGCAAATCTATTCTTTATTTCAATTTATTAACTTTATGTCAGAATGGAGTGATATCTTCAACCAGAAGGATTCAATGCTGACCCCAATTCTGCAGGAGTGGATGATAAATGGAAACATTGGTATTGTACATTTAAAAACGTTTTGGGCGTGTTGGATCAAGAGTCTCTAAATAAGCTGAATATGCTGATCAACTACATTGCTCCAGATGTGTATAAGTACATTTTGGACTGTAAAACTTACGAAGTGGCTATTTCTACATTGGAAAAGATTTTTGTTAAACCAAAGGATGAGGTATTTGCACGTCACCTTCTATCTGCCCGTAGGCAGCAGGTGGGAGAATCTTCGGATACTTATTTACAAGCACTCGGAGCGTTAGTGTTAACTGTAATTATAAGGCCGTGACGGCTGAAGAATATAAGGAATAATCGGTACGGGATGCTTTTATTAATGGATTACTGTCCAGATCAATTCGTCAGCGGTTGTTAGAAAATAAGACTTTGGATCTTAAGAGTGCTTTGAGCAAGCTTCTACATTGGATGTGGCTCAGAGAAGTTCGGATTCTTATGCTCTTTTTAATCGGCCTGTGACTGTGGTTTCGGCAGTTCCGGATGAAAAGGAATTATGTGGACTTAATAGGAGTGGTTTACTAGATTCTGAAACAGTTTCTACTTCAGCGGCTGTTGCCTTTAGGATTCAGAAGTGTTATTTTTGTGGGAACGTCCGGCACCCTCGTCTGAAGTGTCCTGCTTGGGAGGCTGTGTGTAGTAAATGCGGCAAGAGAGGTCATTACGCACGTGTGTGTAAGTCATTAGGTTAAATTACCTCCTCTGTGACAATTCAGCCTTTAGATAGGGTGTTTATTGCATCAATTTCTGCTGCATTTGCTCATGGCCTAAACAAAGCTATAGTTACGGCCCAATTAATGGGTTGGAAGTGAAGGCCCTTATAGATACGGGCAGTACCGAGTGTTTTATGAGTCTTCAGTTTGTAAAGGAGAAGCATTTGAAAATTTCGCCTGTTTCCTATCAGGTGTGTATGGCTCAGACGACTCTCACTTCACAAGTAGCTGGTTGTTGCCTTGTGAAATTGATTCTTCTAGGTAATACATATACTGATATACGCCTATCTGTTTTGCCTAATCTCTGTGCGGAAATTTTGATTGGTCATGATGTGCTTCAGTTACATGAGTCTCTCAGTCTTTCATTTGGCGGGACTAAGCCACCTTTATCTATTTGTGGATTAACCTCTTTATCCATTTCTCCATTATCACTTTTTTCCAGTTTGATGCCGGATTGTAAGCCAATTGCTACCAAGTCAAGAAGGTATAGCAGTCAGGATAGAGAATTTATTAATTCTGAAGTTCAACGTCTCTTATTGGAAGGAATCATTGAACCTAGTTGTTCGCCTTGGTGGGCACAGGTAGTTGGCACGACTAACGAGAGACGTAAGAAACGAATGATGATAGACTATTCCCAAACTATTAATAGGTATACTCAATTCGATGCATACCCTTTGCCTAAGATTGATGAGCTTATCAATAAAGTATCTCAGTATAAGGTTTTTAGCACTATTGACCTAAAGAGTGCTTATCATCAGATTCCTATTGTTAAGAAGGATCAACCATATACGGCCTTTGAGGCTGGTGGAAAGCTGTATCAGTTTTGCCGAATACCATTTGGTGTTACGAATAGTGTTGCTTGTTTTCAACGGGCAATGGATGCTTTTATAAGAGATAACTCTCTCTCTGACACCTTTTCATACTTGGATGACATCACGGTGTGTGGCAAATCAAGGGTGGAGCATGATTCTAATTTAGAAAGATTCCTTCAAGCTGCGGAAAAAGTTGGTTTAACTTTCAATAAAGAGAAGTGTACCTTTTTGACCACTGAGGTAAATCTACTGGGGTACATTATCTCGGGAAACAAGATTAAACCAGACCCAGAACGTCTGTGACCATCGATTGATTTACCTTGTCCTACTAATTCTAAGGCTTTGCAACGAGTTGTTGGACTGTTTTCTTACTATTCTAATTGGATTGCAAATTTTTCACAGAAGATCCGGCCTCTTATTCGGGTTACGACATATCCTCTATCATGGGAGGCCAGGACGTGTTTTGATAATTTTAAAAGGATATCCTTGGAGCAGTTGTGCATTCTATTGATGAGCAGCTTCCTTTTGTGGTTGAGACGGATGCTTCTGGTTTTGCAATTGGGGCTACACTGAACCAAAATGGAAGACCTGTGGACTTTTTCTCACGTTCCTTGAACAATAGCGAAAAAAGGCATTCTTCAATAGAGAAAGAGGTGTATGCAATAGTAGAAGCACTGCGTAAATGGAGGCATTATTTATCGGGGCGACATTTTACGTTGGTAACTGATCAAAAGTCTGTGTCCTTTATGTTTGATGTCAAACATTTTGGAAAGATTAAGAATGATAAAATAATGAGGTGGAGGATTGAGTTGGCATGTTACCATTTTGATATAGTTTATTGTCCGGGGAAGGATAATGTTGCTGCTGATGCGCTGTCGAGTGCTTATTGTTCTGCGATTCACAGAGATACGCTTATTAATCTTCACAATGCCTTATGCCATCCTGGGGTTACAAGGATGATACACTTCGTACGCAGTAAGAATTTGCCCTTTTCAGTTGAAGACGTCAAGTGGATGACTTCATCATGTTCTATCTGTGCTCGGTGTAAACCGAATTTCTTTAAGCCTCAACGAGCTCATCTTATAAAGGCTACTTCTCCTTTTGAACGTTTGAGCGTCGATTTCAAGGGGCCTCTTCCTTCAACTACTCAAAACCGATATATATTTACTGTTGTGGATGAGTTTTCAAGGTTCCCTTTTGCTTTTCCTTGCGCAGATGTATCAGCTGCTACAGTTATCAAATGCCTGACTCAACTTTTTGTCATCTTTGGGATGCCTGCGTATATCCATTCGGATCAGGGAACTTCTTTATGTCTTCCCAGTTGAAGGAATACCTTCAGAGTCGGGGAATTTCTACTAGCAGAACTACCCCGTATAATCCCCTGGGTAATGGACAGTGCGAACGATACAATGGGGTGATCTGGGAGGCAGTTATGTTGGCTTTGACATCCCGGAACCTTAAGAATACACAGTGGGAAATGGTACTGCCTGATGCCCTGCATTCCACTAGATCATTGCTTTCAACGGCTACTAATGTGACCCCCCATGAAAGGCTCTTTAACTATCCACGGAGATCTACTACGGGATATTCGGTACCTTCATGGCTTACTACGCAGGGACCTGTGCTGCTTCGACGCCATGTTAGATTGTCAAAATATGATCCTTTAGTGGAGGAGGTGGATCTGTTGGAGGCAAATTCCCAATATGCTCATATTCGATTCCAAGATGGGAAAGAAAGTACCGTTTCAATTAAAGACTTGGCTCCTTGTGGTGGCCAGCCCTCTTCTGAGGATATTAACAATAGTCATGATTCAGATAATGTGGATGCTGTTACAGATACTACGAATATTTCCAACCTGACTGCAGATAATTATACTTCTATTAGTCAGCCGTCGATGGATGTTCATGACCATCCCAGTTTACCTCCTGATGGGATTTCTAATCTGGAAACCGTTGAAAACCGGGATATGGATAGCCTTCCTGCAGAAGATACTTCTGTGTCTCCTGGTGTGGGAGGGCAAGGAATTTCACCAAGGTTGAGAAGGTCGACACGAACAAGATATCCGGTCGACCGATTGAAAATGGACTTTTAAATTGATAGTAATGTTTTAAAATTGTTGAAATATTATATTATATTGTTTTAGTTGAGAGATACTTAATACTTATGTGCAATGTTACTAATTGTTGTTGCTCACTTAGTATTGTGTCATGTTGAATAGTTTTATTTTGTCTGTGCATAGTTTTAGTTGTAAATAATTAATTATAAATTGTAAAGGTTATTTAGGTTGGAGTATATTTTAAAGGGAGGGGTGAATGTGGTGATTATTCTTTATGTTTAGTAAGAAGTATTGTGATTGGTTGTTTGTTTCCTGCCTTGGGATATATGCTGTAATCTCATTGGTAGTTGATGTCATGTGATTTGTGGTGTCCATCTTAAATTCAGTTCTTTCCAGCCTTTAGTTGGGACTGGGTGTTGAAGATGAGCTACAGGATTTTTAAGTTAATAAAGTCTAGATTAGAAAGGCAAATCTATTCTTTATTTCACTGGTAAACTCTGAAGTTGAGCTGAAAATAGCTGTTAATGCTTTGTTAACAAGGACATAATGACCTGAATTGCCTCCCCTGCCGCTGCATGTCGGATCTGCTCAGCGCTTACAGACTCCACATTTGGGAAAGGTGCGAGGCGGGGGGTTGACAGCGGGGTCCCGACCCGCTGGGGAAAAAATCAATTTTCCCTCCCGACCCGCCACCGACTGCGCTCGCTAACCCCTCGCAAAATTCCCCCTTCCTGTCACTGGGAATGATTCTCACTCTGTCCAACTCCCCATATATTCAGGGACTGTCAGTAAATGTATTTATTAAATAAACTGCTGTCTGTGTGAAGCCTTTAAATGTCCCTCAGTCCAGTCTCATTCCCTGATGATCAGAATTACCCTCGTGGAGCTCAGGGACCGGCCCCGTCATCTTTGGTAAAACTTGTATCATTTCTGCTGCTCCTCAAATCCCGAATTTTAATTGCATGGGGCAATATTCCCCAAATTAAATGATGAAGCTGTGATTCCCTGTCCTTTATACTCTGTGCATTATATTAATCTGTATAATAACTCGGGGTGAGTTATATTGTGAAACGGCACCAACTGCTGCTGTAAAATCCGCCCCCAGGATTTTATGTAACAAGGAGAGTTTATTCTGTCCCGTTACAAGTTTTAAATGTCCTTGTGCGCCTAGCTTATAGGAGAGGGGAGTCTCTCACTTTATTCCCATTAAACAGGCTCTACATTTATTTCAGGTGTAACTGGCCCAACAGTTTTTGGGTAATTTTCGGAAGTTCCCTCCCCGAGCGGGGCCTCACACACAGGGGGCGGATTATGGGGAATTCCCAGGTTCACTGCCCCCGGTTTACCCAGGAGCCACCCGCTGTGTGCGAGGCCCCACCGCTGACTGGTGTGTGTCTGCACTACGGGGCTCATACCCCACAACACGTTAGATTATGTGCGAGGCCCCACCGCTGGCCGGTGTGTGTCTGTACTCTGGGCTCACACCCCACAACACATTAGATTGGAACCTTTTTACCGGCAGGTTTAAGAACCTGAATGTCAATCTTCACTCAATGTTCAGGACTGTGTACAGTTGTAAACATTTACAGCTGAAAGAATTCCCGATTCCCCAATATTCTCAACCCAGGACAACTCTCCCTTGAGAAGACACACCCTGCACGGTACTGGAGTAAATATCAAACTGTGATTTGAACTCGGGTTTCTTTTCTGTTTCTAGTTGAAATAATGTATGTGGAAAACATTTTGAATTAATTTTATCTTTACTGCTGTATTATATTTTATGTTTACATTCCGCTGCCCAGCCTTATTAAATATGATTTATTGCAATTAAATTATCAGACTCTAAGTGACCTGTATTTGCTGATCCGATAAAGACTGTAAAATCCCTACTTGTTCACAAGGATCCATTTTAGATTCTCCAGTCCTTAGGGAATTACAAACCGAGCCTCTTATTATTGGTCATATGTGCGTTGAAACTGCTTTTCTCTGGTTTAACTGAATGTTTGTTTCCCTTCATTACGGAGCAACAACACAATCCGTGACTGTTCTACAATTCTCCCAACAGTTAGAGACAAATAAACAGTTACCTCAACACCCGGCATTTGTGCAGTACGGGTCCCAGCCGCTGGAGTCCTTCACACTGAATGGAGCAGTCCTGTAGATCGAGGTGTTTTACTGTATCACAGAGTCCAATGACATGAGACAGGACAGCACAGTCAATCGGGGTCAATGTCAATCCGCTAAATGTAAGTGTTTCCACTGATCCCACTGTGGCCCGAGCCAGTGCATAATTTGGAGACTCAAACAGGTAGTGCAATGTGTTCAGGAGGTTCCTTTTACCAGTTTCACTCCCTGTGTTTGCAATCTGTCCTTCAAACGTCTCCTTCATCCAGTCTATGACTCGGCAGGTGGCTTGATGAAGAAATGGACCGAGAAACTCCTCCAGGGTCCGAGCTGACTGTGGGGAGGAGAGACCAGCAACAAAACGGAGAAATATCTCAAATCGTCCATCTTCCTTGCTGTGCGCTTCACTGAGGAGTTTCCGGATGTCCCCGGGATCTGGAGTCAGGAATTGTGCGAGTGCGGCTACAAACTCTTGGATGGTGAGATGCAGAAATGTGTACACCACGCTCTGGGCAGAATCATCTCACTCCAAAAGTTCCATCATGAACCCAGACAGGAACTGGGAAGGTTGCACATTATACTTGATCAAATCTCCATTTCTAAACACAATCTTCTTCTCGGAGACTCCTGTGAAGGCCATCTCACCAAGCTTCAGTAACACATCACGGGGGCTTTCAATCTTTCGGCCGTGGTTTTTCAGAATGTTGTAAATATATTTGGGTGATGGTCTTGGCAACTCGCTGCTGTTTCCGGTCTCTTTGTGTAAAGAAGGGGCCCAGTGACAGCCCGAGGATCCAGCAGTAGGACGGGTTGGAGCACATGGTGTACAGGATCTTGTTCTCCTCCACATGTTTGAAAACAGCTTCTGCCACCGTCTGATCTTCAAAAAACTTCGTGACATATTCCTTCCGTTCTTCACCAACAAATCCCAGGAATTCAGCCCAGACACTGATCTCAGCCTTTTCCAATAAATGTAATGCAGTGGGGCGGCGAGTCACTAGCACTGAACATCCTGGGAGCAGCTTGTGCTGTATTAAACTGTACACAATGTCAGACACTTCACACCAGTCTTCGGGATCTGTGCACATGTGCTGAGGTTCTGTATTACTCCGATTGTCAGTAAAATCGATCCCGTCCTTGAATTCATCCAAACCATCGAAAATAAACAGCAATCCCTCTGGGTTCTTCCAGAGCTCTCCCAGAATATTCCCAAAGTAAGGATACGGATCCAATATCAGATTCCTCAGGTTTCTTTTACAACTAATAGCGTTCAAATCCTGGAATTTGAAACTGAAAACAAATTGAAAATGTGTGTATATTTTCTCACTGGCCCAGTCATGAACAATCTTTTGTACCATTGTTGTTTTTCCAATCCCCAGAACTCCACTCACTGCTGCTGAACACCCAGATTTGGATTTTCTCCGGGAAAAACTGCTCTGGAACAATTGATCAGTTCGGATTTTTTCCAGCTCTCTCCGGAGATGTTTCTCTCTCCACTCTTCATGGTCTCAGCCTTTTGCCAGCAGTTCATGTTTTACAAGTGTCCGATCTCGAACAGTTGAAATGACCGTTAGCTCAGCGTATCGATCAACCAGCTGGAAAATCTTAACCTTCTCCTTTATTAGGATAGTGTTCACTCTCAGTGTTTCAGTTTGTACCCGCAGTGTTTCCTTGTGTTTCTGTTGGACATCTTTAATTAGAACAGACAGAAAGTGGTTCTCAGTGTATAAGGGGTTTCACAGTGTATCAGGATCCTGCCAGGTGTGTATGGGGTTTCGCAGTGTATCAGGATCCTGCCAGGTGTGTATGGGGTTTCACAGTGTATCAGGATCCTGCCAGGTGCGTATGGGGTTTCACAGTGTATCAGGATCCTGTCAGGTGTGTATGGGGTTTCTCAGTGAATCAAATCCTGCCAGGTGTGTCTGGGGTTTCACAGTGTATCAGGATCGTGCCAGGTGTGTATCGGATTTCACAGTGTATCAGGATCCTGCAAGGTGTGTATGGAGTTTCACAGTGTATCAGGATCCTGCCAGCTGTGTATGGGCTTTACAACTGATCACAATCTGCACCTGGATCAACTGGAGTAATTAAAATCTGCAAATTTACAAATACATCTGAGCGAATAGTAACTGCAATTGCTGCAGAAGATTTGAATGTTGAAAATCCAAATAAACATTTACTGTTTCTGCAGCCATTGAAATTCTGATTCCCAGATACTGACAACCTCTAAAAAAATTGGCAAAGTCAATCATTCTGATTCTCAGTGTGAAATAAACGGTTTGAAATTTCCATGTCATCACTTACCTTTCAGGTGACTGGGTATTTCGGATAAACCTTGTGCGATGTTCATGTAATCAAATGGATCAGAACCTGTTTAAATCAATTAACCTTTATGGAATCAGATCTGTTTAATATTATAGTAAAATTTGCAGTGTTTAAATCTGAATTTGACTTCAGTGTGATTTTACCGTACCAATTTCCTGTATTTCTTTCAGTATTTTGTCCAGCTTTGGTACCCCATGGCGCATTTTCACAAAGGATTCCCACATCACCCTTCGGGCCCCACAGCCTTTCTCCATCACCAGATTTAGGAGAAGTTTGGAACTGTCCGCCCGGTTTCCCTGCTCCACGAGATCAGTGACTTTCTGTAAAGAATAATAATGAATGTATTGAGGAGTGGAGTGAAAGACAAACACTGAGAATGAAAATGAGAAGGAAATGATCTGCTCAGTGATGGGATCTCCCAGTTGCTTTGAGCACAGAACACAGTCACTGGGCCGGGTACTGCTCTATTCTGAAATTGACCTGAAAATTCTGCAAGCGCCTTGATTCAAGGCAGTAATGGAAAGTAAATGTGATGGAGCTAAAGCAAAAGGATGCGATACAGGTAGACTAACTTTTATCCGAACTTCCGAAGACCGAAACCCTCTAAAAACTGAAGGTTTTTTCTTTCAGCGTAAGTTGTGCGCACGACATGACCAGAGTGGCGCACGACTTACGCTGAGCAGAGGGTCAGCATAAGTCATGCGCACGGCCCCCCGAGGACCCCCCCGCGGAGCCCCCCGCGGACCCCCGCCGACCCTGATCCCCGCGTACCCCCGCCGACCCCGACCCCCACTGACTTACGCTGAGCAGAGGGTCTGCATAAGTCGTGCGCACGACCCCCCACCGACCCCTCCACGGAACCACCTGACTCTCTTCCAAAGGCTCGAAAGCAACGAGAGGTCTGAGCCCGCGGCGGGGCCGGCCCCTGTTCCGACCGAGCACGATGACCTGTTGGTGGAAATGCGGAACTTCATTGCATTCCAGGCTAGCAGCGACGGACAAGCCACGACTGCGAACCCCCCGCGGACCCCCCGTGTACCCCCGCCGACCCCGACACCCGCCGACCCCCCCGCGGACCCCCCGCGGACCCCGCCGAACCCCCCCGCGGACCCCCGCCGACCCACCTTCCGAAATCCGAAATTTTCCGAAAACCGAAACACGGCTGGTCCCGAGGTTTTCGGATAAAGGATAGTCTACCTGTATTAACAGAAAATGCTGGAAATGCTCAGCAGGTCAGGCAGTATCTGTGGAGAGAGAAACTGAGTTAACATTTCATTTCGCTGACCTTTCGTCAGCAACTGAATGCTCGGCCAACACTGGCAAAGCCGGGGTGGTGTTGCTGGCGGGTTGTACCAGAGGGCAGAGTTAGAGGAACAGATAATTGTAGGGTTGTGGGACTGCTGTAGGTGTGCAGGAGGTTACAGAGATAGGGAAGGACGAGGGCATGCGTGGATTTGAATTGGAGATTGGGAATTTTATATTAGAGGCATTCAAGGACCAGGATCCGCAACAGGTGAGTGAAACATAGAAACATAGAAGATAGGAGCAGGAGTAGGCCATTCCTCTCCTTGAGCCTGTCCTGCCATTTAATGAGATCATGGTTTATCATCCAAATTCAGTACCCTGTCCCTGCTTTCTCCCCATATCACTTGATCCCTTTAGTCTTAAGAAATATATCTAACTCCTCTTGAATATATTTAATTAATTGGCCTCAACTGCCTTGTGTGGTAGAGAATTCCACAGGTTCACCACTCTCTGGGTGAAGAAATTCCTCCTCATCTCTGTCCTAAATGGCTTACCCCTTACCCTTAGACTGTGACCCCTGGTTCTGGACTCCCTCGCCATCGGGAGCATCCTTCCTGCATCAAGTCTGTCCAGTCCTGTTGAATTGTATAAGTTTCAATGAGATCCCCTCTCTTTATTCTAAACTCTAGGAAATATAAGCCTAATCGACCCAATCCCTCCTCACACGTCATTCCTGCCATGCCAGGTATCAGTCTGGTGAATCTTCGCTGCACTCTCTCCATGGCAAGAACATCCTTCCTCAGATAAGCTGACTAAACCTGCACACAATACTCAAGGTGTGGTCTCACCAAGACCCTGTACAAGTGCAGCTTGCTCCTGTACTCGAATCCACTCTCTATGAAGGCCAACATACCATTTGCCTTCTTAACCTCCTGCTGCACCTGCATGCTTACCTTCAGCGACTGGTGCACAAGGACACCCAGATCACGTTGCCCTTCCCCTTTTCCCAATCTACTGCCGTTCAGATAATAATCTGTCTTCCTGTTTTTGCCACTGAAGTGGATAATCTTGCATTCATCCACATTATACTGCATTATGCCATGCATCTGCCCAATCAACCAATCTGTCCAAATCATACTGGAGTTCCTCTGCATCCTCCTCACAGCACACACGCCCACCCAGCTTTGTGTCGTCTGCAAACTTGGAGATTATTACATCTAGTTCCCTCGTCTAGAACATTTATATATATTGTGAGTAGCTGGGGCCCTAGCACCGATCCCTGCGGTATCCCACTAGTCACTGCCTGCCACTCAAAAAAAGACCCATTTATTCCAACTCTTTGTTTCCTGTCTGCCAACCAGTTCTCTATCCAAGACAGTACCTTAGCCCCAATCCCATGTACTTTAACTTCGCACGCTAATCTCTTATGCGGGACCTTATCGAAAACCTTCTGAAAGTCCATATACACCATCTCCACTGGTTCTCACTTACCTATTCTACCAGTTACATCCTCAAAAAATTACATTAGATTAGTCAAGCATGATTTACCTTTTGTAAATCCATGTTGACTTTGTTCGATCCTGTCACTGTTTCCCAAGTGCTCTGCTATTACATCTTTTATAATGGGCTCTAGCATTTTCCCCACTACCAATGTCAGATTTAATGGTCCATAATTTCCCGTTTTCTCTCTACCACCTTTTTTAAATAGTGGGGTTACGTTAGCTATCCTCCAATCCATGGGAACTGTTCCACAGTCTATAGAATGTTGGAAGATGAGCAGCAATGCATCTACTATTTCTAAGGCCACTTCCATAAGTACCCTAGTATGTAGATTATCAGGCCCTGGGGATTTATCGGCCTTCAAGCCCGTCAATTTCCCTAACATCATTTCTCTACAAATACTGATTTCATTCAATTCCTCCCTCTCATTAGACCCTATGTTCCCCGACATCTCTGGGAGGTTATTTGTGTCCTCCTTTGTGAAGACAGAACTAAAGTATGTATTTAATTGTTCGCCATTTCTTTGTTCCCCATTATAAATTCCCCTGATTCTTACTGCAAGGGACCTACACTTGACTTCACCAGTCTTTTTCTCTTCACATATCTATAGAAGCTTTTACAGTCAGTTTTTATTTTCCCTGCAAGCTTCCTTTCATAATCTAATTTCCCCCTTTTAATTAACCCCTTTGTCCTCCTTTGCTGAATCCTAAACTGCTCCCAATCCTCAGGTTTGCTGCTTTTTCTGGCCAAATTATATGTCCTCTCCTTGGATCTTATGCTATCCCTAATTTCCCTTGTTAGCCACAGTTGAGCCACCTTTTTTGTTTTAGTTTTGAGCCAAACTGGGATGAACATTTTCTCTAATTCCTCCATGCGGTCTTTGAATGTTTGCCATTGCCTATCCACCGTCAACCTTTTAAGTAATGTTCCCCAATCCATCCTAGCTAACTCGTGCCTCATACCATCGTAGTTTCCTTTATTTAAATTCGGGACCCTAGACTCTGAGTCAACTACTTCACTCTCCATTTTAATGAAGAATTCTATCATATTATAATCGCTCCTCCCCAAGGGACCTTGCACATCAAGACTGCTAATTAATCCTTTCTCATAACATAATACCCAGTCTAAGATGGCCTAATCTCTAGTTGGTTCCTCGACATATTAGTCCAGGAAACCATCCCGTATACATTCTAGGAATTCCTCCTCCACAGTTTTGTTACTAATTTGGTTAGCCCAATCTATATGTAGATTAAAGTCACCCATGATAACTGCTGTGCCCTTATTGCATGCATCTCTAATTTCCCGTTTAATGCCATTCCCAACCTCAGCATTACTGTTTGAGGGTCTGTATACAACTCCCACTAATGTTTTCTGCCCCTTGGTATTTCTCAGCTCTGCCCATAGATTCCACATCATCAGAGCTAATATCCTTCCTTACTATTGTGTTAATCTCCTCTTTAACCAGCAATGCTACCCCTCCTCCTTTTCCTTTTTTCCTGTCCTTCCTGAATATTGAATACCCCTGGATGCTGAATTCCCAGTCTTGGTCACCCTGGAGCCATGTCTCCATAATCCCAATTAGATAATATCCGTTTACATCTATTTGCGCAGCTAATTCATTCACCTTATTACGAATGCTCCTCGCATTAAGACACAAAGGCCTAGAAATTCGGTGGGCTGCAACACCAGTTAGCGCCTAAAGAGGGCACTCAGTGGCTTTAGCACTACTGGCCGTGCCTCCCACAATATTTAGCGGGGCGCTAATGGCGGCGTTAGCCTGTTGCGCTGCGCCACCACCGATGATGTCATCGGTGTGCGCAGTGCCCCACTACTGCCCCGATCACAATATTTGGTCACGCCCGCCTCTGTAACGCTGATCGCAAATTGCACCCAGTTCACGGGGCCTACCTGTGGCGGTAGTAGCGCAAATTAAGGTGGAGTTGCGGGGCAGCCATTTTTTCAGTGGCCGCCTGCCAGCACCTCCATCCCCGGCCTCCTGATCACCCCCCCCGGGCAGTGCTGGCTGTGTCCCGAGATCCCGGCACTTCTCTTCGGTGCCGGGCTCTTTTGCCGGCACGCGCGATCGGTCATCGCGCTGGTGCAGGCCCCTCCCCCTTAAGAAGGGGAGGAGGGCCTGCAGTACTGCAGTGCGCCGTGCCGCAGTGTGTGCCGCTGCGGCACGTTGTGCTGCGATATTCAGTTTCAGCACCCCAAGAGGGATGCGGGGCGCCTCGAGCAGCACCCCACGTCCCTCATGGGGCGCTCCCACTGAATTTCTGGCGGGCACAACTGTTCCTTTCGCAGCGGTAATTCCGGCGCCCAGGCGAGCTTGGCGCCCCATTTGGGGCTCCACTGAATTTCTAGGCCAAAGCCTTCGGGCTAGATTTTTTAACACTCTGAGACATTTTAGAAATATTACTTACTGCGGCCCTGTTTGATTTACACCCTTGATTTCTCTGCCTTCCACTTTTGTTTTCCTCCTTCCTGTCTTTTGTTTCTATCCTTGCTTCCCTTTCCTTTGTCTCCCTGCACGGGTTCCCATCCCCTTGCCATTTTAGTTTAAACCCTCCCCAACAGCACTAGCAAACACTCCCCCTAGGACTTCAGTTCCAGTCCCGCCCAGGTGCAAACTGTCCAGTTTGTACTGGTCCCACCTCCCCCAGAGCCGGTTCCAATGTCGCAGGAATTTGAATTCCTCCCACTTGCACCATTCCTCTAGCCACATATTCATATGAAATACCCTTCTATTTCTACTCTGACTAGCACGTGGCACTGGTAGCCAAGGTAGTAACCTAATCCTGAGTTTACTACCTTTGAGGTCCTATTTTTAATCTTCCACCTAACTCCCTATATTCAGCTTTTAGGTCCTCATCCCATTTTTTACCTATGTCGTTGGTACCTATATGAACCACGACAACTGGCTGTTCACCCTCCCCCTCCAGAATGCCCTGCAGCTGCCCCGAGACATCCTTGACCCTTGCACCAGGGAGGCAACATAACATCCTGGAGTATTGTTTGCGGCCGCAGAAACACCTATCTATTCCCCTTACTATAGAATCCCCTATCACTATAGCTCTCCTGCTCTTTTTCCTCCCGCCCTGTGCAGCAGAACCACCCATGGTGCCAGGAAGTCGGCTGCTGCTGCCTTTCCCGATACGCCATCCCCCTCAACAATATCCAAAGTGGTATATCTGTTTGAAAGGGGGATGGCCACAGGGGACCCCTGCACTACCTGCCTGCGCCTACTCCTCTGCCTGGTAGTCATCCATTCCCTTCCTGCCTTTGCAGATTTTACCTGCGGTGTGACCAACTCCCTAAACATGTTATCCACGATGTGCTCAGCATCGCAAATACTCCAGTATATATCCATTCGCATCTCCAGCGTTACAATGCGGTCAGTCCATAGCTGCAGCTGGATACACTTCCCGCACACATGGTCATCAGGGACACTTGAATTGTCCCTGATTTCCTAAATAGTGCAGGAGGAGCATGTCACGGGGCCGAGCTGTGCTGCCATGACTTACCCTTTAATTAATTCAACTTAAATTAAATCAAATCAATACCACTAATTACACTACAATTAAATGATATACTCAAGGGCCCTTGTTTACCAGCACTCCCTGCTACACAACAGAGACCTTAGAAAGTATAAACCACAAAAATTAAGTTGGGAAAAAAGCGAAAGAGAAATACTCACCTACCAATCACTTACCTGCTTTCTGGTGACGGCACACTTCGATTACTTTTTACTTCTCTCTCTCCTCTCGCTGACTCTGTGCCTCTCACAGGTCCGTCGCTCAGCTCCAGTGAGGACACGAGCAATTGCTGAGTGGGCCCTGGGCAGGACAGGGTACATGCAGCAGAGATTTGGATGAGCTGAAGTTTACAGTGGGCAGAATGCCGGCCACTGGAGCATTGGAATAATTGAGTTTAAAGGCGACAAAGGCACGGATGAGGTTTTCAGCAGTAGATGGGCTGAGATAGGAGTGGAGGCGGGTAATGTTATGGAGATGGAAGCCTGCTGTATATGTCATGGAGAATATGGTGTTGGAAGCTCAGCTCGAGAGCAAATAGGACGGCGGGGTTGAGAACAGTCAGGTTCAGCCTCACAGAGTGGCCGGGGAGGGGAATGAAATTAAGTGGTGAGATGGTGTTTGTGGTGGGGGCGGAATACAATTCTTCAATCTTCCCAATGTTTAACTGAAGGAAAATTCAAACTAAATAAATGGCAGCATCTATTTAAAAGATTTTAAACAATGAAAGAGTATAAAAATATTCAACTTCCAATATTTCATCCCCTAGTCATGCTCTCCTTGACCAAGATGGAGTAGAAACCCATCCATTAAAGTTAGCAGGCAGGAAATTACAGACTGAATGAGCTCAATTTCCTGAGGTTCCACTGGGGAGTGACGTTCCACATCAAGAGCACAGGGGCAGAACATTTTCTCTGTTGTGTGCAGTTTGGGGTAATCCATTATAGGAATGAAGGAAAATCAATGGAAAAGCTGTGTGCAGATTCACTAGGATGTTAGATGGGATGTGGAGTTACTGTTATAGAGAGGGATTTGAGAACTTTGGGCTCATCCCACTAGAGGTGAGCTGAATAAGTGAAAAGTTGCTGCACGTCTTCAGATTCTGAAGAGTTATGATCAAATAAATAATTACTGATTGGCCAGCGGGCAAATGTGTATGCTATTTCAAAGCAATCGGTTAAAATTGGATAAATGTATTTATGCATGAGGTGGTTAGAAAGCATAATTCACTCCCATTAACTGTTGTGAAAGTAAGTCGATTCTTTTTTTTTTATAATAGATAATTCTATTGTGTGGATAAAAGGAAAGATAAGAGTATGGGGAGCGAACAGAAGATTGGAACTAGGCTCTATGGGATAATAACCATAATGGGTAGTGAGCAGGAGGTTGGGATTAGACTAGATGGGATATTAACGGTAATGGGTAGTGAGCAGGACGTTGGGATTAGACTAGATGGAATATTAACGGGAATGGGTAGTGAGCAGGAGGTTGGGATTAGACTAGGTGAGATATTAATGGTAATGGGCAGCGAACAGGTTGGGATTAGACTTGGTTGCCTAGCTTTTCAACCTGTACAACCGGTAGCAGATCAACCATCCATTATATACCCTGCCCGAGTATCATTTGCATTTAGTGCTATTCCATTAAAGGTAACTGACAGAACAGTATAGGCTGCCTGAATGTAATTTCCTAAAGTGCTGACCCGGGGAATGATGCTCCACAACAGGTTCTACCTCCTGGATTGCGTCTCTGCCCCGAAGTTGGAATTGACCCCCGGTGATGCAGGGGGAGGAAATACTTGCACGGCATCAGGTTTTAAACCGCCAGTTTTGGGTTAGTTTCCTTGTTTGGGTTTCATACATTTTAATGATATTAACCTTTTTGGGCTGTTCTTGAAATGCTTCTCCTTTATTCATTGTCATCGCTCAGTTTACTTTAAGTAATTCTCTGGTCAGTAAACTCATGACCCTCCCTCTAACTCCTGTCTGTTGCCTCTGGTCTCTCCTTTTCCCAGTCCCACTAAAACCATTCCCTTTGTTTTCAGTCCACACAAGAGTTGTACCCAAGCCGTTCCCCTGTCCTTTGTACAGATACTGTCGGATCCGCTGAGTATTTTCATCTCTTCATATCATTGTTTCAGATTCATAATATTTTCAGTTTTATCTATTTCTTTCCTATTTGGCCGGCTTCTCTTCTGATTTCCTGTCAGTTTTGTGATATTTAAATAACCCAAACTCATTCTGTGTGCCTGCCTCTTACCCGATGTTCTTGTCCAGTGAAATGCCTCTCGTATGTTAACAACGAGCTGACTCCAACCACCCCTCCTTCAATCGCCTGTTCCAGTCTGTCCCGGTAGAATTTCTTGAACTGGAACAGCTGGTAATCGTTGCACTTTGTCAAAAACTCAATGATTGTAGAGTTCGGATCTGTGAACACAAATGGAGAAAACTAAACACATTATCCACTTTCTATCCAGGCTGCTATATTTCCTCTTATATCAAGCGACTGAAACCTCCTGTGAACCATATTATCAAACATCTCCTGAAAACCCATTCACACCACATGGGCAACATTCCATCGATCTATAAATTATTACAAGGTATTTACAGCACAGAAACAGACCATTTCACCCAACAGGTCCATGCTCCACTTGATCCTCCTCCCACCCCTCTTCATCTAACCCCATCAACATATTCTCTATTCCTTTCTCTCTCATATGTTTATCCAGCTTCCCCTTAAATACATCTATGCTATTCCCCTCAACTACTCCTTGTGGTAACAAGCTCCACATGCTAACCATTATCTGGGTAAAGATATTTCTCTGAATTGCCTATTGGATTTATTAATAACTCTCTTATATTGATTGCCCTTAGTTCTTGTCTCTCCCGCAAGTGGAAACGTCTTCTCGATGCCTACCTATCAAAACCGTTCATAATCTTGAAGACCTCTATCTGGTAACCCCTCAGTCTTCACTTTTCAAAAGAGAGCACCGGCCTGTTCAATCTTTCCTGATATGTATGTCTCAGTTCTGGTATCATTCTAGGAAATCTTTTTTGCACCTTCTCCAGTGCCCCTATGTCCTTTTTATAATATGGAGAGGAGAACTGTTCACAGTACTCCAAGTGTGGTCTAACCAAGGTTGTATACACTTTTAACACAACTTCTCTGGATTATAATTGTGTCCCTCTGGAATCAAACACCAGTGTTTTTTTGCTTTATGTATGGCCTTATTAAAATGCGTTGCCATTTCTATTTAACTATACAGACACGTCTCAGAAAAGCTGCATCAAATTCGTCAAATATAATTTATTTACAGCTAATCTGTTCCAGCATCCCCTTTATCTCTAAATATTCACTAATTCAACCTGGAATTAAAGATTCGAATAGCTTGCTCACAAATAACGGAATAATTAGTCTCTGGTTACCCGCTGATCATCTCTTCCCATTTTAACAGAGACACTGTTTGGTCTCTTTCAGTGCACCTGCATATTTCTGATATATGAGGATTGAAAAATTGTAGTCAGAGTCCCTTCCATCTGCCCTCTGATTTCCTTTAACAGCCTGGGGTGCATTATCTCTGGGCCCAGTGACTTATCCACCTCAGCCTTTTTTCTCAGATACAAATCCTTCTCTATAGTGATCTCTAACTATGGACCCACATCCTCCTCCTTACATCAACATTTCCACTTTCACCATCAAAGGAAATATTTTGAATCTCCCTAAACCTTCACCCTCCACGAGTTATCCCCAGCTCCCCCTCTATCTCACCTCCACTGCACGACTACGCAGCTATCTGTGGATCCTGCACAGGCCGCTTACCGGATTTTCTGTGGTAGATTTGGCACATGCGCAAAATTGTGAATGTGCCCCACAGCTCGATAAAGGGAGCCGCACCCAAAAAAAAATTAGGGAGAACATTGCCATTTCCCTTCTTATTGCTTAACTGTGTACATATGGATTACAGGAAACTTTGTGCTATCCTGCACCGACGGGACCGAGCTGTTGCCATTCCCTCAAAACTGCCGGACACACCAGTGCTAATGTTGAAACATACGGAAGCTTTTGAGCTCCGTATCTGTCAACAAACCCTGTTGCTTAGCAACGGCTTCTAAACAGTCCAAGCCTCTCTGTAGTGTCTCTGTAGCTTAGCAACAGCTTCAGCGAGACCTAGCAGAGCTTGACTGTTGAGAAAAAAGCAACGAGAAGAAAAAAAACCTAACGAAACGGCTCCTGATTTTGCCGGTGGCTCGAACATTCCGGACAGTTAGCCTCCGAATAACACAGTTTCCTGTACATAGAATTGCAAACAATATACAGCACAGAAACAGGCCATTCGGCCCAACCAGTCCATTTATGCTCCACTCAAGCCTCCTCCCATCCTTCCTCATCTGACTATCAGCATAACCCTCGATTCCCTTCTCCCTTATAGGCTTATCAATCCGCCCCTTAAATGAATTTATACTGTTCGCTTCAACCACTCCCTGTTGTAGTGAGTTCCACATTCTCACCACTCTCTGGCTAAAGATGTTTCTTCTGAATTCTCTATTTGATTTCTTGGTGACTATCTTATATTGATAGTCTCTAGTTTTGCTCTTCCCCACAAGTGGAATCAAAACCTTTCATAATTTTAAAGATTCTATCAGGTCACCCCTCAACCTCTCTTTTCAGATGAAAAGAGACCCAGCCTGTTCAAACTTTCCTGATAGGTCTAACCTCGCAGTTTTGGCATCATCTTTGTAAATCATTTTTGCACCTCCTCCAGTGCCTCTATGTGCTTTGTCTATAATATGGCGACCAGAACTATACACAGTACTATAATTTGTTCTAACCAAGGTTCGATACAAGTTTAGCATAACTTCTCTACTGTTCAGTTCTATCCCTCTACAAATAAACCCTAGTGCTTCGTTTGCTTTTGTTATGGCCTTATTGAGCTGTGTCTTTACTTTTAATGATGTGTATTTGTACTCCGAGATCCCTTTCATAAGAACATAAGAACATAAGAAATAGGAGCAGGAGTAGGACAATCAGCCCCTCGAGCCTGCTCCGCCATTTAATAAGATCATGGCTGATCTGATCCTAACCGCCAATTTACTATCACAGAACCATCTCCTGAATCTAACAGAATTAGACACACGAAATAGGAGCAGGATCAGGCAACACGGCCCCTGGGCCCGCTCCGCTACCCACAGGGCCATGTCCGATCCGAACCCAGACTCATGTCCAAATTCCTGCCCACTCCCTGTAACCCTTAATTCCCTTTACTTCTGGGAAACTGTCTATTTCTGTTTTAAATTAATGTAATGATGTAGCTTCTACAGCTTTTTGGGGCAGCATATTCCATGGACCTACCACCCTCAGAGTGAAGTCGTTCCTCCTCATCTCAGTTTTGAAAGAGCAGCCCCTTATTCTAAGACTATGCCCCCTAGTTCTAGATTCACCCATCATCGGGAACATCCTCCCCGCATCCACCCAATCCAACCCCTTCACAATCTTATATGTTTCAATAAGATCGCCTCTCATTCTTCTGAACTCCAATGAGTAGAGTCCCAATCTACTCAACCTCTCCTCATATGTCCATCACCTCATCCCCGGGTTTAACCGAGTGAACGTTCTTTGTACTGACTCGAGAGCAAGTATGTCTTTTCTTAAGTATGGACACCAAAACTGTATGCAGTATTCCAGGTGCGGTCTCACCAATACCTTGTACAACTGAAGCAACACCTCCCTATTTTTATATTCTATCCCCCTAGCAATGAAAGCCAACATTCCATTGGCCTTCTTAATCACTTGCTGCACCTGCATACTAACCTTTTGAGTTTCTTGCACCAGAACCCCCAGATCCCTTTGTACTTTAATACTTTCCAGTTTCTTGCTATTAAGATAATAACTTGCTCTACGATTTTTCCTGCCAAAGTGCATAACCTCACGCTTCCCAGTATTGTATTCCATCTGCCAAATCTCTACCCACTTACTTAGCCTGTCTATGTCCCCTTGAAGGTTTTTTATGTCCTCCTCACTCACTACTTTCCCTCCCATCTTTGTATCATCTGCAAACTTTGATATGTTACACTCGGTCCCCTCCTCCAAATCGTTAATATAGATTGTAAAGAGTTGGGGACCCAGCACTGACCCCTGCTGAACACCACTAGTTACTGATCGCCAGTCTGAGAATGAACCATTTATCCCAACTCTCTGCCTTCTGTTAGATAGCCAATCCTCTATCCATGCCAGAATATTACCCCCAATCCCGTGATTTTTTATCTTAAGCAATAATCTTTTGTGTGGCACCTTGTCAAAAGCCTTTTGGAAGTCTAAATACACTACATCCATTGGTTCCCCTTTATCCACCCTATTTGTTACTTCCTCAAAGAACTCCAGCAAATTTGTCAAACATGACTTCCCCTTCATAAAACCATGCTGACTTTGTCCTATTAAATTATGATTATCCAAATGTCCTGTTATTGTCTCCTTAATAATGGACTCCAAAATGTTACCTACCGCAGATATTAGGCTAACCGGTCTATAGTTTCCAGCCTTCTGTCTACTGCCCTTTTTAAATAACAGTGTTACATTAGCAGTTTTCCAGTCTGCCGGGACCTTTGCTGAGTCCAGGGAATTTTGGAAAATTATTACTAATGCATCCACAATCCCTACCGCCACTTCCCTCAAGACCCTAGGATGTAAGCCATCAGGTCCAGGTGATTTATCCGCCTTGAGTCCCATTATTTTACCGAGTACCACTTCTTTAGTAATTTTGATCGTGTTTAGCTCCCACCCCCATATAGCCCCCTGTTTGTCCAGTGTTGTGATATTCTTAGTGTCTTCTACTGTAAAGACTGATACAAAATATTCATTCAGTGTTTTTGCCATCTCCATATTTCCCACCATTAATTTCCCGGTCTCATCCTCTAAGGGACCAACATTTGCTTTAGCCACCCTTTTTCTTTTTATATAACTATAAAATCTCTTACCTGTTTTTATATTTTTTGCTAATTTACTTTCATAATCTATCTTCCCTTTCTTAATCAATCTTTTTGTTATTGTTTGCTGTCTTTTAAAGTTTTCCCAACCCTCTATCCTCCCACTAGATTTGGCTACCTTATGTGCCCTTGTTTTTAGTCGAATACTATCCTTAATTTCTTTACTTAGCCACGGATGGCTGTCTTTTCTTTTCCACCCTTTTCTTCTCAGTGGGATATATATTTTTTGGAAGTTGTAAAATAACTCCTTAAATGTACACCACTGAGCATGTATCGTCTTATCCTTTAATCTATTTTCCCAATCCACTCTACTCAATTCCGCTCCCATACCTTCATAGTCTCCTTTAATCAAGCTTAGCACGCTTGTTTGAGATGCAACCTTCTCACCTTCTAATTGACTATGGAATTCAACCATGTTATGGTCACTCATTCCAAGGGGATCCTTTACTAGGACATTTTTAATTAATCCTGTCTCGTTACACAGGACCAGATCTAAGGTTGCTTGCCCCGTGGTCGGTTCAGTTACATACTGCTCAAGAAACCCATCCCTAATACACTCAATGAACTCATCCTCAAGGCATCCCTGCCCAATTTGATTTGTCCAATTAATATGATAGTTAAAATCCCCCATAATTATAGATGTTCCCTTATTACAAGCCTCAACTATTTCCTGATTGATACTCCGTCCAACAGAGTTGCAACTGTTTGGAGGCCTATAGACTATGCCCACTAGTGTTTTTTTCCACTTATTATTCCTTATCTCCACCCAAACTGTTTCATTATCCTGATCTTTTGACCCAATATCATTTCTCTGTATTACAGTGATTCCTTCCTTTATTAACATAGCCACCCCACCTCCCCTTCCTTCCTGCCTGTCCTTCCTGATCGTTAAATAACCTGGTATGTTTAATTCGCAGGCATTGTCACCCTGCAGCCATGTTTCTGTAATGGCCACAAGATCATACCCATATGTAGTTATTTGTGCCATTAACTCGTCTATTTTGTTACGAATGCTACGTGCATTCAGATAGAGAACTTTCAAATATGTTTTCTGACACTTAGTTCCTGCTTTTGCCCTTATTATTACTTTACCTTTTACTCCATACCTTCTGCCCCTTCCTGGCACGCTCTGGTTTTTAATTTCCCCGCTGCTACCTAAGTCTATGACCTTCTCTGTTGTCATTTTTATTATTTGCTCTCTCGGAACCTCCCCCCCACTCGTTAGTTTAAAGCCCTCTCTACTGCCCTAGTTATATGATCCGCCAGGACTCTAGACCCAGCACTGGCCAAGTGAAGCCCGTCCCAACGGAACAGCTCCCTCCTGCCCCAGTATTGGTGCCAGTGCCCCAGGAAGCAAAACCCATTTCTCCCACACCAGTCTTTGAGCCACGCATTTAACTCTCTAATTTTATTTGTCCTAGCCAAATTCGCTCGTGGCTCAGGTAATAATCCACAGATTGCGGTTCTGTTTTTTAATTTGACCCCTAGCTGCTCATACTCCTATAAAAGAACCGGCTTCCTCTACCCCATATAGTTTCTTATTTTCGAAATAATATGTGACCTCCTTACTTTTCTTACCAAAATGTAATACATCACTTATCAATTTTGAAATTAATTTGCCACTTACATGCCCATTCTGCATGTTTATTAATGTCTTCATGTAATTTATTGCAGTCCTCCTCAATAGTGACAATCCCTCCCAATTTGATGTTGTCCACAAACTTAGAAATTGTGTTTTAGATTCCAAACTCTAAATCGTTAAATTAAATTGTGAACAACAGTGGTCCCAGCACTGATCCTTGAGGAACACCACTATCCACCTTCTGCCACACTGAAGAGCTACCCTTTATCCCTACTCTCTGAATTCTGTCTTGCGGCCATCTCGCTATTCATTCTGCTACTTGTCCCCCAAATCCGCATGCTCTCACTGTATTCATTAGTTTATTATGTGGTACCTTAACAAAGGCATTTTAGAAATCTAGCTATATTACATATACTGTACATTACCCCTGTCTACTCTCTCTGTTCCCTCTTCAAAAATTCAATGAAGCTGGTCAAGCAAGATTTTCCCATTTGATATCCATGGTTACTATTCATTATTGTATATTTGGTTTTCAGATGATTTTCTGTTTTCTCTTTTAGTGCGGATTCCATTATTTTTCCTACTACTGAGTTTAAGCTGACTGGTTTATAGTTTCCTAGATATGTTCTATCTCCGTTCTTAAATATATGTATAATGTTAAGCATCCACTAGTCCTCTGGCATGACACCTTTTTTGAACGAATTATTCAATACATGTAATAGTTCCAGTTCCCTATTTTCATTTAAAATGCGTGGATTCTATCTTAATATAGCTCCCAGGAACATCCTTGTGTTCAAAACATCTCTTTCCTTCTTTGAGATACTCCTTAAAACCTACCTCTTTGAAGAGTCTTTTGTTCACCTGTCCTAATATCTCATGTTGCTCGCTGTCACTTTTTGTTTGATAACGCTCCTGTGAAGCGCCTTGGGACGTTTTACTACGTTAAAGCTGCTATAGAAATGCAAGTGTTTTGTTGTTCTAGCGCTGTCCATCAAGCCTTTATTAATTCTGACATCCACAATTATTTTTCTCTCTCCTCAAAATGTTATGACCAGGAACATTTCTCTTAGTGCAGTGAAATCCCAGGCCCTGTCCAATAGACAGTAAATCACTTATCATGCCTCTGACTTTCCAAATGTCTTTGGAATGATTTGTTCATTTACGGTCATAACAGTCAATCCTAAATCCAATTTTTTGGAATGTTGACGGTTTTTTATTTTACATTAATTTTTGACACCGGGTCACTTCATCTCTCACGACTCGAAAACAATCTTCCTTTATACTGCTAATAATTTTTCAATATTTCATAATAATTCTGTTTCCGCTCCAACAGTTTCATTAATTCTGCTCTCTAGTCTCAGAAGCGGATATTTTCCACCCTACAGTCATATCAGCTGAAACCCTTCCCACTGCTCCATTCACCTATTCTGTAAAACCATTGTTGTTGTTGGGTTCAGATCGCGGCCGACCCTTCCCTTCTCGCTGAACTCTCTCTAGAGCCCCAAGAACGTGAACCCTTCCCTCCTGCTCCAGTCAAGCATCCCCACATTGACCTGCCTCATATTTCCCTCATTAAGCAGCCAAGTGCAAAACAATCCAGAGATCACCACCTTGAGGCCTTGTCTTTAGTCTAGTGCCTCAGTCTCAATATTCCCTGTATAAACGTATTTCTATTTGTGTTACTGATTCTGACCATGGGTAATTTCTGCTCTCCTTTCCTTCTCAGAGTTGTTTCCACCTGTTCCAGGCTGTTCTTTCCTCTGGCACCAGGGAGGCATCTTACCATTCGGCACGTGCTCAGGGCTGCAGACAAATCTGTCTATTCCCCTGACTATAGAATCTCCCACCACTACTCATCTCCTTTTCCTGTGTCCCACCTGCCTCACCCCCACCACACTCGGGGTGGCCTCCTGCTCACTGGTGCCACTGTTGCTCACGGAGACCCTCCTCTGAGTCACTGCCTCGATCCAACTTACAGTCCCCAATACCAGGTATCTGTTGGGTAGTTCCAGTACTTCGGGGCTCCCTCCAGCTCTGACTGTGATGCCCCTCTAGATGGTCACTTACTTCCCTCTTTCTACTGAGCACCTGTCCTGTTCCCTCTTCCTTTGTGAGCTGCAGCTTCTTGCACGAGATCTGGACCCTTTGTCAGGACAGAAATTACATTTTAAAGTATTTTCTGAACCTACCTGTGTCCATGCTTCTGATCATGGGCATGCTCCTGCTCCTGCTCCTGCTCCTCATCGGGCTCACTGAAAAGTCTTCCTCCCAGTCTGGACCTTCAGCCATGGTGGTGACAGGCGTTCCAAGGTTCTGATGATCTGTAAGAAATATAATATTAATGGGAGGGTTAGATGGAAATATTAAAATAAGGAGAACACTGCCTTATTAAGCATGATAGTAAGTCCCTCCTCCCCCATCAGTACAACAGCTGTTCGCTCTGGGTACCAGCATTTCATAAGAACATAAGAAATAGGAGCAGGAGTAGGCCAATCGGCCCCTCGAGCCTGCTCCACCATTCAATAAGATCATGGCTGATCTGATCCTAACCTCAAATCTACTATCACTCTCCATCCCACCCGAACCCATGTGATCTCCCGGGAGAGGCCAAAAACCAGATAAAAAATCCCAATGGCCAATTTGGGAGAAAAAATCTGGGAAATTCCTCTCTGACCCATCTAGGCGTTCGAAACTCGTCCAGGAGATCACTCTGTCCCTATATTTTCTACAGTACTTACCTTCTGTAAAGGCGATCTCCACCCCAGCCAGGAACAGGAATAAAACCATCTCCTGAAATCTAACACAGAATTAGAACAAAAGAAGTAGGAGCAGAACCAGGCTACACGGCCCATGGGCCCGCTCCACTAACCACAGGGCCATGACCATTCCGAACCGAGGCTCAAGTCCAATTTCCTGCCCGCTCCCCGTAACCCTTAATTCCCTTTACTTCTAGGAAACTGTCTATTTTTGTTTTAAATTTATTTAATGATGTAGCTTCCACAGCTTTCTGGGGCAGCAAATTCCACAAACCTACCACACTCTGAGTGATGAAGTTTCTCCTCATCTCAGTTTTGAAAGAGCAGCCCCTTATTCCAAGATTATGCCCCCTAGTTCCAGTTTCACCCATCATTGGGAACATCCTCACCGCATCCACTCGATCAAGCCCCTTCACAATCTTATATGTTTCGATAAGTTCGCCTCTCATTCTTCTGAACTCCAATGAGTAGAGTCCCAATCTACTCAACCTCTCATCATATGTCCACCCCCTCATCCCCGGAATTAACCGAGTGGATCTTCTTTGTACTGACTCGAAAGTATGGACACCAAAGCTTTATGCAGTATTCCAGGTGCAGTCTCACCAATACCTTGTACAACTGCAGCAATACCTCCCCGTTTTTATATTCTATCCCCCTAGCAATAAAAGCCAACATTCCATTGGCCTTCTTGATCACTTGCTGCACCTGCATACCAACCTTTTGAGTTTCTTGCATCAGGACCCCCAGATCCCTTTGTAATACAGTACTTTCCAGTTTCTTGCCATTAAGATAATAACTTGCTCTATGATTTTTCCTGCCAAAGTGCATAACCTCACACTTTCCAGGATTGTATTCCATCTGCCAAATCTCTGCCCACTTACTTAGCCTGTCTATGTCCCTTTGCAGGTTTTTTATGTCCTCCTCACTCACTACTTTCCCTCCCATCTTTGTATCATCTGCATACTTTGATATGTTACACTCGGTCCCCTCCTCCAAATCGTTAATATAGGTTGTAAAGAGTTGGGGACCCAGTACTGACCCCTGCTGAACACCACTAGTTACTGATTGCCAGTCTGAGAATGAACCATTTATCCCAACTCTCTGCTTTCTGTTAGAGAGCCAATCCTCCACCCGAGTATTACGATTAGCACATCAGGTGTGACACAGACAGCAGCTGCCCAGTAAAATCCTGAGAGTCCTGCTGATCTTGCGTGTGTATTTTGGATGCCACTCCGCACCCAAGCCATTCATTTCTATTGCCACTTTTTTCGCGCATCTTTTCCTTTTCTCTCTATCCCCCCCTGATCGCTCTCTCGTCATCATGCCTCCATGAACATAAAAGCAGACTGTAAAAGCTTCTACAAGTATGTAAAAAGAAAAAGATTAGTGAAGAAAAATGTAATTCCCTTACAGACAGAAACGGGAGAAATTATAATGGGGAACAAGAAAGTGGTAGAGCAATTAAACTGAGACTTTGGTTCTGTCTTCACGGAAGAGGACACAAATAACTTCCCAGAAATGCTAGGCAACCAAGGGTCTAGTGAGAAGGAGGAATTAAAGGAAATTAATATTAGTAAAAACATAATGCTGGAGAAATTAATGGGACTGAAAGCCAATAAATCCCCAGGGATTGATAATGTGCATCCCAGAGTACTTAAAGACGTAGCCATGGAAATAGTGGATGCATTGGTTGTCATCTTCCAAAATTCTATAGATTATGGAACAGTTCCTGCAGATTGGAGAGTGGCAAATGTAACCCTACAAAAAAGGGAGAGAGAAAGCAGGGAACAACAGACCAGTTAGCCTAAACTTAATAGTGGTGAAAATGCTAGAGTCTATTATAAATATCGTGATAACAGGACACTTAGAAAATATTAATGGGATTAGACATAGTCATCATGGATTTATGAATGGGAAATCGTGCTTGACAAACCTTCTGGAGTTTTTTGAGGATGTAACTGGTAGAATAGATAAGGGAGAACCAGTGGATGTGCTGTATTTGGATTTTCAGAAGGCCTTTGATAAACTCCCACATAAGAGGTTAGTGTGCAAAATTAAAGCACATGGGATTGGGTGTAATATACTGGCATGGATTGAAAATTGGTTACCAGACAGCAGAGAGTAGGAATGGCAGGCGGTGACTAGTGGGGTACCGCAGGGATCAGTGCTTGGGTCACAGCTATTCAAAATATATATCAATGATTTGGATGAGGGAACCAACTGTAAGATTTCCAAGTTTGCTGACGACACGAAACTAGGTGGGATTGTGAGTTGTGAGGAGGATGCAAAGAGGCTTCAAGGCGATTTGGACAAGTTGAGTGAGTGAGTACAAACGTGGCTGATGCAGTATAACGTGCATAACTGTGAAGTTATCCACTTCGGCAGAAAAAGCAGAAAGGCAGAGTATTATTTAAATGGTGATAGATTGGGAAATGTTGATATGCAAAGGGACCTGGGTGTCCTTGAACACCAGTCACTGAAATGAAACATGCAAGTGCAGCATGCAGTTAGGGAGGCAAATGGTTTGTTGGCCTTCACTGCAAGAGGATTTGAGTACAGGAGCAATGATGTCTTACTACAGTTATACAGGGCCTTGGTGAGACCACACCTAGAGTACTGTGTGCAGTTTTGGTCTCCAGGCCCAAGAAAGGATATAATTGCCATAGAGGGAGTGCAGCGAAGGTTCACCAGACTGATTCCTGGGTTAGGAGGACTGTCATATGAGGAGAGATTGGGTCGACTAGGCCTGTATTCACTAGAGTTTAAAAGAATGCGAGGGGATCTCATTGAAACGTATACATTTATGACAGGGCTAGACAGACTGAATGCAGCGAGGATGTTTCCCCTGGCTGGGGGTCCAGAACGAGGGGTCACAGTCTCAGGATACAGGGTAGGACATTTAGGACAGAGATAAGACATTTCTTCACTCAGAGGGTGGTGAACCTATGGAATTCTCTACCACAGAAGGCTGTGGAGGTCAAGTCACTGAATATATATGTAAGGAGATAGATAGATTTCTAGACACAAAAGGCATCAAGTGGTATGGGGAGAGAGGGGGAATATCGTATTGAGATAGAGGATCAGCCATGATCATCTTGAATGGCCTACTCCTACTCCTATTTTTCTATGTTTCTATCTCTCTTCCCTCGGATACATTGCATTCCAAATCCCTACAATTACCCTTCATTACTCTTCGAACATCCTACTCTCCTGCTGCCGTCCCAGGCTTGACTCCCTCTTAGATAAGTCTACAGCTTCACTCTGTGCCTCTCTTGGCATCCTCCAAAAGGCCCAACGTGGCACTCGTTGCTGCCTCCTCATGAGCATCAACCCCAACTCTATTCTCGCCGACCTTCCCGCCCAGCCCACCCGCTGGGGGCTAATCTTGCCAATCCCCTCCCCGTCCAACTCACCCCCCAGCGCTGGCCCTGTGCTCACTGGCAGTGGGTTAGCCATCACTGAACCTCTCCCCATCTCCCTCCAGAATGTGATTTTTTTCTGCTGCGAACAAGGTACTTGCCATCAATGACCTTATCGTGGATGATTGCATCGGCATCATGGCCCTGAGGAAAAGTTGACGAGTGGTGATGATGCCTTATCCTTAAGTGAAGCCTCCCGGCCTGGCAATACCTTCCACCACTTGCCCCGCCCAGACTGCCATGGTGGCAGTGTGGCTCTCATCACCAAATTACACCTTGGTCTGTCCCCCTACTCTTCCACCACTTTCTCCTCCTTTGAGCATCTCACCTTATTCCGCCACTCTCGCCTCCAGTTGCTCTCCGATCTCCGCTCCTGACCTCCTCGCACTCATCTTGTCCAACGAGACCCACTTCCTGCTCCCTCGATCCTATTCCCACCAAACTGCTGACCACCCAACTTCCTTTTCTGGTTCGTTTGTTAGCTGACATTGTTAACAGCTCTCTCTCCTCCGGTACTGCCCCCCGCTCCTTCAAATCTGCCGTCATCACCACTCTCCTCAAAAAAATAACACTTGACTCCTCCGTCCTTGAAACTACCGCCCCATCTCCGACCTCCCTTTCCGCTCCAAAGTCCTTGAACGTGTTGTCGCCTCCCAAATCCATGCCCATCTTTCCTGGAACTCCATGTTTGTATCCCTCCAATCAGGTTTCCGTCCATGCCACAGTACAGAAATGGCTTTCATCGAAGTCACAAATCACATCCTTAGTGACTACGACAAAGACACATTATCCCTCCTTGTCCTTCTCAACAGCCTTTGACACGGTTGACCATTCTGCACTCCTCCAACACCTTTCCACCATTGTCCAGCTGGATGGGACTGCACTTACCTGGTTCCATTCTTATCTATTGTAGCTAGAGAATCACCTGCAATGGCTTCTCGTCCCACTTCCGACCAGAGCATCGGACCTGTGTGGGAACAGCGACCGGCGGCAGTTTAAAACCGGCGGCAGTGAGCGAGGTGAGGCCCGACCAGAGCATCGGACCTGTGTGGGAACAGCGACCGGTGGCAGTTTAAAACCGGTGGCAGTGAGCGAGGCGAGGCCCGACCAGAGCATCGGACTTGTGTGGGAACAGCGACCGGCGGCATTTTAAAAACAGCAGCAGTGAACGAGGTGAGGCCCGACCAGAGCATCGGATATGTGTGGGAACAGCGACCGGCGGCAGATTAAAACCGGCGGCAGTGAGCGAGGTGAGGCCAGACCAGAGCATCGGACCTGTGTGGGAACAGCGACCGGCGGCAGTTTAAAACCGGCGGCAGTGAGCGAGGTGAGGGCCGACCAGAGCATCGGACCAGTGTGGGAACAGCGACCGGCACAGTTTAAAACCGGCGGCAGTGAGCGAGGTGAGGCCCGACCAGAGCATCGGACCTGTGTGGGAACAGCGACCGGCGGCAGTTTAAAACCAGCTTCAGTGAGCGAGGTGAGGCCCGACCAGAGCATCGGACCTGTGTGGGAACAGCGACCGGCGGCAGGTTAAAACCAGCGGCAGTGAGCGAGGTGAGGCCCGACCAATTCAACACCGGGGGATAGAGGTAAAAAGTAATCAAGGTGTGACATCACCAGGAAGCAGGGAAGTGATTGGTTGCTGAGTATTTTTCTCTTATTTAAACTTTAACTCTGGTTCATAGTTACTAAGGTCTCTGAGGTGTAGCGGGGACTGTTGGTAAACCATTTAACTGTAGTGTAATTAGTGGGATTGATTGATTTAATTTAAATTCAATTAATTAAGGGTACGTCATGGCAGGAGAGCCCGGCCCCGTTGTATGTTCCTCCTGCGATATGTGGGAACTCAGGGACACTTCCTGTGTCCCTGACAACTACATGTGCAGGAAGTGCATCCAGCTGCAGCTACTGACAGACCGCATTACGGCACGGGAGCTGCGATTGGATGCATACTGGAGCGTTCACGATGCTCAGGACATCGTGAATAGCACGTTTACAGAGTTGGACACACCGCAGGTAGAGGTTGGACAGGAAGAAAGGGAACGGGTGACCAACAGGCAGACTACTAGGCGCAGGCAGGTAGTGCAGGGATCCCCTGTGGCCATTCTCCTCTCCAACAGATACACCACTTTGAGTACTGTTGGGGGGGATGGCTTATCAGAGGAAGGCAGCAGCAGCCAACTTCCTGGCACCAGTGGTGGCTCTGCTGCACAGAATGGCAGGAAAAAGAGGGGTAGAGCTATAGTAATAGGGGATTCAATTGTAATGGGAATAGATAGGCATTTCTGTGGCCGCAAATAAGAACATAAGAAATAGGAGCAGGAGTAGGCCAATCGGCCCCTCGAGCCTGCTCCGCCATTCAATAAGATCATGGCTGATCTGACCCTAACCGCCAATCCACGATCACAGAACCATCTCCTGAATCTAACAGAATTAGACACATGAAATAGGAGCAGGATCAGGCTACATGGCCCCTGGCCCCGCTCCGCTACACACAGGGCCATGACCGATCCGAACCTAGACTCATGTCCAAAATCCTGCCCGCTCCCCATAACCCTTAATTCCCTTTCCCTCTAGGAAACTGTCTATTTCTGTTTTAAATTTATGTAATGATGTAGCTTCTACAGCTTTTTGGGGCAGCATATTCCATGGACCTACCACCCTCTGAGTGAAGTAGTTCCTCCTCATCTCAGTTTTGAAAGAGTGAATGAGACTCCAGGATGGTGTGTTGCCTCCCTGGTGCAAGGGTCAAGGATGTCTCCGAGCAGTTGCAGAACATCTTGGAAGGGGAGGGTGAACAGCCCGTTGTCGTGGTGCATATAGGCACCAACGATATAGGTAAAAAGCGGGATGAGGTCCTAAAAGCGGAATACAGGGAGTTAGGCGATAAATTAAAAAACAGGACCTCAAAGGTAGTAATCTCAGGAATGCTACCTGTGCCTCGTGCTAGTCAGAATAGAAATAGAAGGATACTTCAGATGAATACATGGCTAGCGGAATGGTGCCAGGGGGAGGGATTCAAGATCCTGGGATTTTGGAACCAGTTCTGGGGGAGGTGGGACCAGTTCAAGCCGGATGGTTTGCACCTGGGCAGGGCTGGAACCAATGTCCTAGGGGGAGTGTTTGCTAGTGCTGTGGGGGAGGGCTTCAACTAAAATGGCAGGGGGTTGGGAACCTGAGCAGGGAGACAGAGGAAGGGGAAACAAGGATAAAAGCAAAAGATAGGAAGGAGAAAAACAAAAGTGGCAGTCAGAGCAATCAACGGTTTAAATCAAACATGACCACAGAAAAAAATAATTCTAATAGGTCTAAGAGCGTTAAAAAAACAAGCCTGAAGGCTTTGTGTCTTAATGCGAGGAGCAATTGTAATAGGGTGGATGAATTGGCTGCACAAATACAGGTAAACGAATATGATTTGGTTGGGATTACGGAAACGTGGCTGAAGGATGGCCAAGACTGGGAAATCAACATTCAGGGGTAGTCGATATTCAGGAAAGATAGGCAAAAAGAAAAGGGAGGTGGGTAGCATTACTGGTTAAAGAAGGGATTAACACAATTGTAATGAAGGATATTAGCTCTGATGATGTGGAATCTGTATGGGTAGAATTGAGGAATGCTAAGGGGAAAAAAATGTTAGTGGGAGTGGTATATAGACCTCCAAACAGTAAGGCGGAGGTTGGGGATGGCATTAAAAGGGAAATTAAAGAAGCGTGCAATAAGGGCACAGCAGTCATCATGGGTGACTTTAATCTACATATAGATTGGGCCAACCAAATTAGTAACAATACTGTGGAGGAGGAATTCCTGGAGTGTTTACGGGATGGTTTTCTGGACCAATATGTCGAGGAACCAATCAGAGATCAGGCCATCTTAGACTGGGTATTATGTAACGAGAAAGGATTAATTAACAACCTTGTTGTACGAGGCCCCTTGGGTCGGAGCGATCATAATATGATCGAATTCTTCATTAATATGGAGAATGAAGTAATTGATTCAGAGACTAGTGTCCTCAATTTAAATAAAGGAAACTACGATGGTCTGAGGAGCGAGTTGGGTGGGATTGATTGGGGAATGGCACTCAAAGGGTTGACGGTGGATAGGCAATCGCAATCATTCAAAGACCGAATGGAAGAGCTACAGAATTTTTTCATCCCAGTTTGGCATAAAAGAAAAAAAAAAAGGTGACTCAACCGTGGCTAACAAGGAAAATTAGAGATAGCATAAGAACCAAAGAGAGGACATATAAATTGGGCAGAAAAAGCAATAATCCTGAGGATTGGGATCAGTTTAGGATTCAACAAAGGAGGACAAAGGGATTAATTAAGAAAGGGAAAATAGAATATGAGAGTAAGCTTGACGGGAACATAAAAACTGACTGTAAAAGCTTTTATAGATATGTGAAGAGAAAAAGATTGGTGAAGTCAAGCCTAGGTCCCTTGCAGTCAGAATCAGGGGAATTTATAATGGGGAACAAAG
The DNA here is from genome assembly GCF_052327205.1 of Somniosus microcephalus. Lineage (NCBI taxonomy): Eukaryota > Metazoa > Chordata > Chondrichthyes > Squaliformes > Somniosidae > Somniosus > Somniosus microcephalus. The sequence continues at coordinate 54,209,319 of NW_028225180.1, read as the reverse complement.
AAATGGCTGACCAACTAAATACCTATTTTGGTCCTGTCTTCACAATGGAGGACACAAATAACCTCCCAGAGATGCTGGGGAACATAAGGTCTGATGAAAGGGTGGAACTGAAAGAAATCAGTATTTGTAGGGAAATGGTGTTCGGAAAATTGATGGGACTGAAGGCCGATAAATCCCCAGGGCCTGATAATCTACATCCCGGGGTATTTAAGGAAGGGGCCCTGGAAATAGTAAATGCATTGCTGGTCATCTTCCAGAACTCGATAGACTCTGCAACAGTACCCATGGATTGGAGGGTAGCTAATGTTACCCCACTATTCAAAAAAGGTGGCAGAGAAAAAGCGGGGAATTATAGACCGGTAAGCCTGACATCGGTAGTGGGGAAAATGCTAGAGTCCATTATAAAAGATGTAATAGCAGAGCACTTGGAAAGCAGTGACAGGATCAGGCAAAGTCAACATGGATTTACAAAAGGTAAATCATGCTTGACTAATCTACTGGATTTTTTTAAGGATGTAACTGGTAAAATAGATAAAGGAGAACCAGTGGATGTGGTGTATTTGGACTTTCAGAAGGCTTTCGATAAGGTCCCACATAAGAGATTAGCGTGAAAAATTAAGGCACATGGGATTGGGGGCAAGGTATTGATTTGGATAGAGAACTGGTTGACGGACAGAAAACAAAGAGTTGGAATAAACGGGTCGTTTTCTGAGTGGCAGGCAGTGACTAGTGGGGTACCGTAAGGATCGGTCCTAGGACCCCAGCTGTTCACAATGTATATTAATGATCTGGACGAGGGAATTGGATGTAATATCTCCAAATTTGCAGACGACACAAAGCTGGGTGGGAGGGTATGCTGTGAGGAGGATGTTGTGAAACGCCAGTACGATTTGGACAGGTTGGGTGATTGGGCAGAAACATGGCAAATGCAGTATAATGTGGATAAATGTGAGGTTATCCACTTTGGTGACAAAAACAGGAAGGCAGATTATTATTTGAATGGCAATAGATTGGGAGAAGGGGAAGTGCAAAGAGACCTGCGTGTTCTTGTGCACTAGCCACTGAAGGTAAGCATGCAGGTGCAGCAGGCGGTTAAGAAGGCAAATGGTATGTTGGCCTTCGTAGCAAGAGGGTTCGAGTACAGGAACAAGGATGTCTTGCTACAGTTGTACAGGGCTTTGGTGAGACAGCACCTTGAGTATTGTGTGCAGTTTTGGTCGCCTTACCTGAGGAAGGATGTTCTTGCCATGGAAGGAGTGCAGCGAAGATTCACCAGGCCGATACCTGGGATGGCAGGAATGACGTATGAGGAGAGATTGTGTTGATTGGGCTTATACTCACTGGAGTTTAGAAGATTGAGAGGGGATCTCATCGAAACCTATAAAATTCTGTCAGGCCTGGACAGACTAGGTGCAGGAAGGATGTTTCTGATGGCCAGGGAGTCCAGAACCAGGGGTCATAGTCTAAGGATAAGGGGTAAGCCATTTAGGACTGAAATGAGGAGGAATTTCTTCACCCAGAGAGTGGTGAACCTGTGGAATTCTCTGCCACAGAGGGCGGTGGAGGCCATTTCATTAAATATTTTCAAGAAAGAGTTGGATATATTTCTTAAGGCTAAAGGGATCAGGGGATATGGGGAGAAGGCAGGGACAGGGTACTGAATTTGGATGATCAGCCATGATCTCATTGAATGGCGGAGCAGGCTCGAAGGGCCGAATGGCCTACTCCTGCTCCTATCTTCTATGTTTCTATGTTTCCACATCGTTACCTCTGGTGTTCACCAAAAATCTATCCTTGGCCCCCTGCTATTTCTCATCTACATGCTGCCCCTTGACGACATCATCGGAAGACACAGCGTCAGTTTCCACATGTACGCTGACGACACCCAGCTCTACATCACCACCACTTCTCTCGAACCCTCCACTGTCTCTAAATTGTCAGACTGCTTGTCCGACATCCAGCTCTGGAAGAGCAGAAATTTTCTCCAGTTAAATATTGGAAGACATTATTTTTGTTCCCAACACTGAATCCACCCCTCTCCCTAACATCTGTTTGAGGCTGAACCACACTGTTCACAACCTTGGTGTCATATTTGACCCTGAAACCAACTTCCGACCATATACCTGTGGCATAACTAAGGCCGCCTATTTCAACCTCCATAACATCACCCGTCTCGGCCCCTGCCTCAGCTCCTCCGCTGCAGAAATCTTCATACATGCCTTTGTTACCTCTAGACTTGACTATTCCAACACACTCCTGGCTGGCCACCCACGTTCTACCCTATGTAAACTAGAGGTCATCCAAAACTCGAGTGAGTGTCCTAACTCACCCCAAGACTTGTTCACCCATCACCCCTGTGCTCGCTGACCTACATGCGCTCCTATAATTCTGCCCTCTTGTGCATCCCTGATTAGAATCGCTCAGCCATTGGTGGCTGTGCCTTCAGTTGCCAAGGCCCGAAACTCTAGAATTCACTCCCTAAACCTCTCCGCCTCTCTAACTCTTTCCTCATTTAAGTCGCTCCATAAAACCTACCTCTTTGGCCAACCTTTTAGTCATCTGCCCTAATTTCTCCTTACTGTATTTGGCATGGTGTCAAATATTTGTCTTATAACAACAACTTGTATTTGTATCGCGCCTATAACGTAGTAAAACGTCCGAAGACACTGCACAGCAGAACTGTAAGACAAAAAAATTGACATCGAGCCACATAAGGATAAATTAGAGTACGTGACCAAAAGCTTGGTCAAAAAGGTAGGTTTTAAGGAGCATCTTAATGGAGGAAAGAGAGTTAGCGAGGCGGAGAGGTGTAGGGAGGGAATTCCAGAGCTTAGGGCCTAGGCAACAGTGAACGATTATAAACAGGCTTGTTCAAGAGGGCAGAATTAAAGGAGTGCGGATATCTGGGGGGTGGAGGGGGGGTTGTGGGGCTGAAGGAGATTACAGAGATAGGAAGGGACATGGCCATGGAGGGATTTGAAAACAAGGATGTTTAACCGAGAGCCAATGTAAGTAAGCGAGCACAGGTGAGATGGGCGAACGGGACTTGGTGCAAGTTAGAACAATCCTGTCAAGCGCATTGGGATGCTTTACTAAGTTAGAAATGCTATATAAATACAAGTTGTTGTTGTTGATCTCCACAACCGAGTTCCAGATGGTTTCCCATCGGTCGAGACTCCGCACTGGGAGTGCCCGTTGGTAAGGTTTATTCACAGTGCAGGCCAAAACCAGCTTTATTGCTGGTAGAGAATATTCTGCAGGGAAATCTGGAGCGGGCGATCACTGATGAATTAAACGATCCTTCACTCAGTTTTACACAGTCTGGCGATATATTCTTTTTATTCACAGATTATTGTTTAATATTTTGGATTTGCTGAGTTTTGACATTAAATTCTGGTACATTATGAATAAAATATCTATCCACATAAACAATGTACAGCTGGGTGTGATCATCTGGTCTCTATGGGCAGTCACATTGTCTGAGTGTTCATGGAGATGTGTCCTGGTTGGTGTTTCTAATTGGATATATTGACCATATCTCTCATGGTGTCAGCACCTGACCAATGAGCACTGTAGGAGGCGAGGACATTTACCACTGGTCCACGAATATTCACAGTAATGTATAATGTCACTTCCCTTTAAACAGTGAGGTGATGCACAGCATTGATTTGTGGAATATATTTAGAGGTCTGACAATATCAGAAATGGCCATATATATATAAGTGGTAGATTTGCCTGCTATATTACAATCACAATTCTCCACTGTGCACGTGTCTCGCTGTGTGTGTGTCCAATCAAACTCTCAGTCAGCATCCTTTCCTTCCCCACCGGGGAAATGTAAAAGTGATCCAGTCACGGATCAGTAATTTCTCTAAATTAAGGGCAAAGTTATTTTCCGGAATTAATTTCGAACTAAGTTTGAGATCTTGTAAATCTCAGTTATCAGCTGTTTCATAGCTAGTATAATAAATACATAAATCACAAAAACCATTTGCATTTCCACAGCACTTTAAACATCGACAAACATCCCAAGGCCCTTCACAGGAGCCGAATCAGACAAAAGATGGGCGCTGAATAAAGGAGGTAGAACGAGGAGTGGACCAAAAGGTTGGTCAAAGAAGACAGTTTTAGGAGCATCTTAAAAGGAGAGGAGGAAGTGGAGAGGTTCGGGGGGGAATTTCAGAGCAGAGAATAGGAACAGCCGAAGGCAGAGCTGCCATAGATGGGCTGAGGAGAGGGTGAAATGCACTCGAGCCCAGAGCTGGAGAACAGAGAGATCTTGGTGGTGGGGCTTGTAGGGCTTGAGGAGGTTACAGAGACAGGGAGGGACAAGGCCATGAAGGGATACAAAGGAGGATGAGAATTTTAATTTGGAGGTGCTGGGGGACCGGGAGCCAATGTAGGTTCGCAAGGACAGGGGTGATCAGTGAGCAGGGTTCTGGATCAACCCAAGTTTACGGTGGGTGAAAGGAGCAAAGCCGACCCGGAGAGCACTGAATAAATTGAGCCTACAGGAGATAAAAGCATGGATTAGGATTTCTGCAGCAGATGGGCTGAAGCAGGGATAAAGATGGACGGTTATGGAGGTGGATGCAGACGGTCTCTGTGATGGAGAGAATATCGGGTCAGAAGCTCAGCTTGGCATCATACAGAACACTCAGGTTGTAAACAGTCTGGTTCAATCCGAGGCACTGGCTAGGACGGGGATGGAGTCACCAACAAGGGAAGAAAATTTGCGGCGGGGGTTGAAGACCATGCATACATGTGAAAGCTTGACACTTGCCACTGGATAATGTCTCCAAGGGGCAGCACGTAGATGAGAAATAGGAGAGGGTGAGAGAGGGATCTATGTGGTACTCCAGGGTAAAAGTGCGGGAAAGGGAAGAGGAACTGTTGATGGAGATTCTCTGGCTACTATCGGAGGGGTAAAAGTTGAGCCAAGTGAGGACAGTCCCACTGAGCTGGACAACGGAGGAGAGATGTTGGAGGATGTTGTGCTCGACCATGTCAAAGAATGTAGAGGTCAGGAACAATGAGGGGGGATAGGTTACCACGGTCACAGTCATAGAACGTTTCATTTGTGACTCAGATTATTGTCATTTCAGCGTGTGGCAGGAGCAGAAACCCGATTGGAGAGATTCAAACATGGAGTTGTGAGAACGATTCAGGAGGCAACAAAACATTGATGGGAAAGGGAGGCTCGAGATGGAGATAAACTTGTCTAACTCTTCACCCACGGTACAATCTGGGCCCATCCCTTTGATCAAAGTCTATCCTCTGAAATACACAAGCCTCATTTGTGGTTTAATGTTACAGGGACTGTTAAACGCATGTCACTTTACAAAACATTCCACGTGCTCTGGCAGGGCGACTGGAATCTCCCAGCTCCACCAGAGGGGTTTGCTTGTTGCAGGCTACAGAATTAGAGCAAAGCTTCCGATATTCTCCTTTTACAAAACTGCTTCAGAAAATACAGCGCCGTCACTTCCATTTTTTAATACAGAAAATTACACAATGTGGAGCTCAGAAAGAGGACATTCGTCTCAACTGGTCCATGCCTGTGTTTATACTCCACATGAACCTCCTCCCATCCCTCTTCATCTAAGCCTATCAGCAGAATCTTCCAAATCCTTTCTCCCTCTTGATTACCGAGATTACCCCCAAATACATCTTTTCTTTGCAGTGAGGCTCTGTAACCTGGAGCTTGGTCTCTCATCGACCCTGTATAGTTCACGTGCTGTTGATCATCCGACCCACTGACCCAGCCAAACAGCGAAACCCCACCGACCCAGCACCAAAGCAACACCACATTGACCCAGCGCAAACCCGCACTCCACCGAGCTGGCCTCGCACCCCACTGACACGGCCCTGACACCCCCGCCGACACGGCCCCGACACCCCCGCCGACACGGCCCCGACACCCCCGCCGACACGACCCCGACACCCCCGCAAACACGGCCCCGACAACCCCGCTGACACGGCCCCGACACCCCCGCCGACACGGCCCCCACACCCCCGCCGACACGGCCCCGACACCCCCGCCGACACGGCCCCGACACCCCCGCTGACACGGCCCCGACACCCCCGCCGACACGGCCCCGACACCCCCGCTGACACGGCCCCGACACCCCCGCCGACACGGCCCCGACACCCCCACTGAGACGGCCCCGACACCCCCGCTGACACGGCCCCGACACCCCCATCGACACGGCCCCGCACCCCCGCTGACACGGCCCCGACATCCCCGCCGACACGGCCCCGACACCCCCACCGACACGGCCCCGACACCCCCATCGACACGGCCCCGACACCCTCGCCGACACGGCCCCGACACCCCCGCCGACACGACCCCGACACCCACACCGACACGGCCCCGACACCCCCGCCGACACGGCCCCGACACCCCCGCTGACACGGCCCCGACACCCCCATCGACACGGCCCCGCACCCCCGCTGACACGGCCCCAACACCCCCGCCGACACGGCCCCGACACCCCCATCGACACGGCCCCGCACCCCCGCTGACACGGCCCCGACACCCCCGCCGACACGGCCCCGACACCCCCACCGACACGGCCCCGACACCCCCCGCCGACACGGCCCCGACACCCCCGCCAACACGGCCCCGACACCCCCGCTGACACGGCCCCGACAGCCCCGCCGACACGGCCCTGACGCCCCCGCTGACACGGCCCCGACACCCCCGCCGACACGGCCCCGACACCCCCACTGACACGGACCCAACACCCCCACTGACACGGCCCCGACACCCCCGCCGACACGGCCCCGACACCCCCACTGACACAGCCCCGACACCCCCGCCAACACGACACTGACAGCCCCACCGAAATGGCCCCGACAGCCCCACTGACACGGCCCCAACACCCCCACCGACACGGCCCCGACAGCCCCACTGACACGGCCCCGACACCCCCGCCGACACGGCCCTGACAGCCCCACCGACACGGCCCCGACAGCCCCACTGACACGGCCCCGACACCCCCGCCGACACGGCCCCGACACCCCCACCGACACGGCCCCGATAGCCCCACTGACACGGCCCCGACACCCCCGCCGACATGGCCCCGACACCCCCACCGACACGGCCCCGACGTCCCACGGCCCCGACGCCCCACTGACATGGCCCCGACACCCCCACCAACACGGCCCCGACAGCCCCACTGACACGGCCCCGACACCCCCGCCGACACGGCCCCGACGCCCCAATGACATGGCCCCGACACCCCACCGACACGGCCCCGACGTCCCACGGCCCCGACGCCCCAATGACATAGCCCCGACAGCCCCACTGACACGGCCCCGACACCCCCACCGACACGGCCCCGACAGCCCCACCGACACGGCCCCGACACCCCCACCGACATGGCCCCAACACCCCCACCGACACGGCCCCGACAGCCCCACCGACACAGCCCCGACGTCCCACGGCCCCGACGCCCCATTGACATGGCCCCGACACCCCACCAACACGGCCCCGACACCAATGCCACACCTGCCCAGCTCGACACTGGCAATACATAGACCCAGCCCCACCCCACAGGATGACAGTGCTCCATGTGTGCCACAGGAGGGCGTGCAGAGTACTCTAGGGCCCCGAGCCCACAGGATGGCACGCCTGGCAAAATGTTGCGAACAAGCTAACTGTCCTTTGAAGTTTCTGCAGCATCCAGGTACTGAATCCGTATGAGATGGCATACAGCAAATATCCTGGCTGGGTAGAATAGCGAAATATCCGACTTATCAGGTTGATGAGGCAAGATTACAGATCTCCACAACAGCAGCTTTCATTTATATAGTGTCTTTAACGTAATAAGATGTTCCAAGGCACTTAAGGAGCATCTTAAAGGAGAGGGGGATTTCCAGACTTTAGTTGCAGTAGAAGGCATGGCCAGCAATGGCAGAGTGATTAAAATCTGGGGTGCGCCAGAGGCCAGAATTGGAGGATCGCAGAGATCGCGAGAGTTTAGGGTTGGAGGAGGTGACAGAGATAGGGAGGGACGAGGCCTTGGAGGGATTTGAAAACAAGGATGTGAACTTTAAAATCGAAGTGTTTCCGGATCGGGAGCCACTGTAGGTCAGAAAGCACACGGGTGATGGATCTCTCTCTATATCAGATCTATACAGACACGTCTCAGAAAACTGCATCAAATTCGCCAAATACAACTGTCTACAGCTAATCTGTTCCAGCCTCCCCTTTATCTCTAACTGTTCACTGATTCAACCTGGAAATATAGATTGGAAGAGCTTGCTCACCAATAACAGGCTAATTGGTCTCTGGTTACCCGCTGATCCTCTCTCCCCATTTTAACAGAGACATTGTTTGGGCTCTTTCAGTCCACCTGTATAGTGTATTTCTGATATTATATGAGGATTGAAAAATTGTGGTCAGAGTCCCTTTTATCTCCCGTCTGATTTCCTTTAACAGCCTGGGTGCATTATCTCTGGGCCCAGTGACTTCCCCACGTTGGCTATTTTACTCAGATCCAAATCCTTCTCTACAGTGATCTCAAACTATGGACCCACATCCTCCTCCTTACATCAACATTTTTACTTCCATCAACAAAGGAAATATTTTGTATCTGCCCAAGCCTTTACCCTCCATGAGTTTCCCCAATTCCCCCTCTATCTCACCTCCACTGCAATGTTCCCGCTAAGCTGCACGACCGCACAGCTATCTGGAGATCCCGCGCAGGCCACTTACCAGCTTTTCAAAATAGATTTGGCACATGTGCAAAATTGTGAATGAGCCCCGCAGCTCATTAAAGGGAGCCGCACCCAAAAAAAATTTAGGGGGAACATTGCTATTTCCCTTCTTATTGCTTAACTGTGTACATGTGGATTACATAGAATTATAAACAATATACATTATAGAAATAGGCCATTTGGTCCAACCAGTCCATTTATGCTCTACCCGAGTCGCCTCCCATCCTTCCTCATCTAACTATCAGCATAACCCTCTATTCCCTTCTCCCTCATAGGCTTATCAAGCCTCCCCTTAGTTGCATCTGTACTGTTCGCTTCAACCACTCCCTGTGGTAGCGAATTCCACATTCTCACCACTCTCTGGTTAAAGATGTTTCTTCTGAATTCCCTATTTGATTTCTTGGCGACTATCTGATATGGATAGCCTCTAGTTTTCCTCTTCCCCACAAGTGGAAACACTCTGTTTACTGTATCAAAACCTTTCATAATTTTAAATACTTCTAATAGGTCAACCTCAACCCTCTCTTTTCAGGAGAAAAGAGACTCAGCCTGTACAACCTTTCCGCATAAGTATAACCTTGCAGTTCTGGTATCATCCTTGTAAATCTTTTTTGCGCCTACTGCAGTGCCTCTATGCTTTTTCTATAATATGGCCAGAACTATACACAGTACTCCAAGTGTGGTGTAATATTCGCAATTTTCAGCAAAAATCACGCAAGAAAACTGTATAAAATAAGACTGTTTATTGACCAAAGTAAGCTTGCACAGAAAAACCTTTGATAAAAGGGCATACAAAATGGCCGCCAGGCCCCGTGATCAGTTTCTGAACCATTTTATTTCTGTTACTGCAAGCCAGACAGGCTTGTGGATTGAAGACAGTGAGCCCGCGAAAGCCAGTATCTGGGAACCGAAACTCAGAGGAACAGCATACATATTCAATGGATTACAAGTACAGGGTGGGGCCCATCAAGATATGGGCGGACAATGCAAAATCACTCATACCCATTTATTGTACAAAGGAAAAACCGTTTAGCAGCCATCAAGGAAAATCTCCGGACCGATCAATATGCGAACCGAGCCGAGGTGACAATGCAAAAGACATTAAAAGACATTATCGGCCAGGAAGGCCAGTTTAAGTTATCACCGGCTCCGTTACAAGACAAAGCGCCCCTGCAGAGATTTCTGCCCACCAAAATTAATACAAAGACAGGACTATGATTTGGCGGGAGATAAGACTGTCCCAAAAGAGTATAACTATGGATTGAAAGTCCATCTAAGTTACTTCGGACTTCGGGTTACTTGAACAACTTCACTTGACTGGACGACGGCTGCTTCTTCTTCTTAGACGACTTCAAATTCTTCGGACGGGGCCAGGATCGGCGCCTCTTCCACTTCGGCAGATGCAGAATCGATGAAAACGTTTTCGTCTTTTTAAAGACGGACGGTTTCGGTAAAAGGACAACGTGGTCGGTGTTCAGCCAAACAAGGCTCGGCCACGACGAGAAGATGACGAGGGTGGCCCGGGTACTGGGGTCGGGAGATCATCGACGACCCAGGCCGATGGAGAAGAAAACATCTGGAGGACTGGCGATCTAGGCCACAAGATTCTCCCATGTGCATAGCCTGCATCTGGGTCTGCTCCATGAACCCGAATCGACTTAGTGGATCTCAACCTTAACGAGCGCTCATCGAGGCTGTGTCTACCCCACCGCTTCGAGAGAGAGAGAATATCGACTGCGCCAGAAGTTTCCAAATCCACGTGACGACGGAAAGCGGTGCCAAAAAGGCTGCAAACCCCCTTTCTCGCGGTTTCGAGAGTGGTGAGCATGATCCCAGGTTCCCCAGGTCGAAACTTAGTTTAGGTATAGGGGAGGGAGTTAAGGGAATTCGTAATGTGTTTCCCCTTTTACGACGTGCCGTGTGTTCCCCATTTCCATAGAGTCAAGTTCATAAATTTGTGCATGATTGTAGTTACTTTAATCTGTGCCTATGACATGTATTTTGTAATGCTTCAAACTGTTTAAAAATAAAAGCATCCATTTCGTGCTATTCAGCCTGGTCCATTGAGTTCTTTTCTCTGCACTACTGTTCTCTGCATCTAAGTCCAAGGTCTAGAACCGTAGGGGGAGTGGGTCGAACCACTCAAGGGTAATTCTTGCACGAAGCCTGGCAGGAGGCCAGAACGGGCAAGAGAGCAGGAAAAAAACCCCTACAGAAATGGCGACCACGGCAGGACCTTGGCAGCAGGAAAGTAGTGTGTTAGATCAAGATCTGAATAAACGAAATGTGATGGATGAAAGAATAGCAGATTATGTTTTTGGAAAAGTCAACCTCACAAAAGAATGGATATCTGATCTATTAAGGGATAGGCGCCCGCTAGACGCAGCCATCAAGTGGACAGCGGGTAGAGAACATAAGAAATCTGTAGAAAAGGCGGTCTGGCTGATGTGCTACAAGAAGCAAGTCCAGCTTTTGGACCAGGTAGTTGCAGCACAGACAGTCCAGATCAACGGCTTGCTTAAAGACGTAGAGGAAAAGGTTGCGGGAGGTCAAAAACTGATTGAATCGCTTGACGCGCTGAATCAGGAATGCCGCTCCGTAATTCGCTGCCACGAAACCCGGGTAGAATATTTAAAATGTCAGGTCGTTGAGGCCAAGGCCAGTGAAGGTAGAATGAGAGAGAGGTGTTTTCCGTCTAGCCAAACAAGTAGATGCCCAAGAGGAAAAGCTCCCGGGAGCCAGGGCAGCATATAAGATGGCCATGGAGGGTAGATCTGAGAACACCGACCACAGCGCTTGCTGCCGCGAGCTAGAGGACCTGAGAAAGGCCCTAGCGAAGGCAAACGGGTTGATGTGTCTCATAAATCCACCAGCGAGTCAGCTGTTGCTAGCCAAGGAATCCAAAAGACCGATTCCACAAGAGTCGGTTGCGGTAACAACCCCCGAACCCTCTGCGCCTCCTGCCTATGAGGAGTCTTGGACTCCGGGACAGGAGACGGAGGCGGTAGAGGAAGCGAGCCCTGAGGTAGAGCAACCCCAGACAGTAGAGTCGGGGCCAGCGCCGTTGTGTCCAACGCGGCAGCGGAAGCTCGGTCCAAATGAAGAAAATGGCGATGACGGACCCCTTGAGAGTCAGATCATAATGCCTCATAGCGCACGACAGCTAAGAGAGATGATAAATCACATCCCAAAACTCTCCGAGTCAGGAGATCCCTCCGTGCATTTCAGGGACGTGGAGCAGTCCGCAGCAGTCAATGACTGCGACGGGGTTGAACAGTCTAAAATGCTGCTGTTCTCCCTGGACAGTTCGCTCCTGCAGTGTCTCCCTGACTGTTGTGTATGTAACCTGTTCCACCTTAAGAGAGCTTAAGCCTGTTCCACCTTAAGAGATGTACTACTTTCTCAGGCTGCTGTAGACGTAATACCGGGGGTGAACACACCGGTATATAAGCACTGTGCAGTAATCTTGTATTCAGTGTAATCCCTACCTCCAACCAGTAAAGACCTGTTTTATTGTTACTGATTAAGTCTGAGTATTAATTACTTGAACAACTCACAGACTTAACACTGGCGACGAGTCAGGTTCTTACCATGCGGCAGTTATTCCATGGTGGCTTCGTCCACAGACAGGACGTTGAAGAGAGGTTTCAAATCTCACCACCCCACTGGAAGCGACAGGCATTAGGACCCTGAAGCCTCCATCAGCGACTGAAAACTGGAGGACAGAAGACATCCTGCAGCTTCTTTTTCAACCTCGGTGGTGGGTAAGCCAAGCAGCGTTGGCTGCAAAGACAGGGCTGGGGGAAGTCCGAGGTATAAGGGCCATCGATCGAAATCCCTGATAAGGGCCGCACTCGGGCTGAAAGGCGCAGCGTCGGCAGAAACTGAAGGCGCGAGAGCCGCGGTGAAAAGCGCGGGCCATCGATCGCGGCGAAGATAAGGGCCGCACTCGGGGGCTGAAGGGAGACGGCGTCGGGGGACGGGTGAAGATCGCCAAGCGCGGGAAAACTGCCATTTTGTGGGCGGAGGACGACGGCAAGAGCGGGAAGCCGCCATCTTGGATAGCAGTAAAAAAAAAAAATCTGAGAAATTGCAAATCTGATAAAGTACTACAATGCCTAAACACGGGAATATTAGCAACTTTGATAGTGACATCGAAGATTGGGCCATATATGTTGAACGAGTTAAATATTATTGTAAGGCCAATAAACTTCGTGAGGCTGATAAAGCACTAACATTATTAAATTTAATGGGTGCGAAGACATACGGGCAATTGAAACACCTGTTATCACCAGATGAACCGGCGGATAAGACGTTCGATGAGATTGTTACTGTCCTGAAAGATCATCTAAACCCCACGCCGCTGATGCTAGCGGAACGATTTAAATTTTACGACAGAAGGCAGCTACAGCATGAAAGCAATGCTGAATATTTGCTGGAATTGCGTAAATTAGCGAAATATTGCCAGTTTGGAACGGGACTGACAGATGCACTACGAGACAAATTTGTGTGTGGTTTATTTAAACAGGATACACAAAAGCGACTGCTCGAGGAGAATGAGCTGACGCTTGAGAAGGCGGTCACTATGGCAGCAGCACACAAAGCCGCAGCGAGAGGCACGGCAGTAATGCAGCTACGGTCACCGGAGCTCAGTTCACACAAATTGGGTGTGAGTTCTGGCAAATGTTATCGTTGTGGAAAGACAACGCATGATCAGAACCAGTGTTGGTTTAAAAACCAAGAATGTAGAACTTGTGGTAGGCTTGGACATATAGCTAGAGTATGCAGGTCAGGGAAGAAGACCAGCAACAAGAAGTCACCGCAAGGAAAATATGCAAAAGTACACAAGGTGGCCGAACAGGAGTCCGATTCAGACGCTAGCAGTAATGAACTGGCTGGCTTAAGCAGTATTGAACTGGCTAGCTTAAGGGTACTCAACGTTGGTAAGGGTGCAGACCTCCAGACAATTTGGGTTACTCTTCAGATAGAAGGAGTCCAAGTAAAAATGGAATTGGACACTGGATCGGCATTGTCGGTCATGAATAAGAAAGATTACAGAAGGTTATTCCAACATATTCCCCTACAGGATACGGAGATTATATTGACAACCTACACGGGGCAGAGAGTGTACCCCATCAGGACAATAAAGGTTGCAGTGGCCAACAAGGGCGAAGGAAGTCAAATAATGGACTTATATGTGCTACCGGAGGGAGGTCCACCACTACTAGGCCGGGAGTGGTTTAGAAACATAAATATGGACTGGCATTTGCTAAAAGCCATAAAGAGTGAGAACTCGGTGCAGATAATCAGCCCAGACTCTAGAACTGATGATGGTAAGAACAACCCATGTGCAAAAGACAAAGTTTCAGCACAGAATTCCACTGAGCAACAACAACATAGTTTAACAGAGAATTCTGAGTCTGTCAAGTCTACTGATATGCACATTCTTGAGGGACACTGGGCTCGAACTCAACTCCATTTCAAACTACAACAGCAATTAGAACAAATGATTCGCCGTTTTGAGCAAGAGATGAATGAAATAAAAAAGTTCTTTGTTACAGAGTGGGAGAATCTGGAAAGGCAACAGAAGCAACTGATGGAGAAAATGGAGCAGGAGCACACCAACCATCTGCGCGAGGAGGCCGAACGAATCAAAGCTGATTCAGGTTCTGAAGGTGCGTGCCATAATCTGGTGTCAGAAGAGTTAACGGTCAGCCAACTCCTTCATATGCTGAGGGACAAGACTCTGAAATGGGAAAAACTTGAACACGAGCTGCGATCTTCAAAGGAAAAGGGTTCGGAGCTCTCAAAAGTCATTGAGATGGCTGATGTGATGACACAGACTGAAACGACTGCAACAGAGCAGCCATTGGATGCCAAAAGTACGCTGACTCATGTCAATGTAGAACAACAGACCGCTGAAACAGCTGCTCCGGTAGAGGGATTGCATAGTCCGATCAATCAATCTCCAAAGGAAGTTGAAGTATTAAAATCACAAATGAGGTCACTAGTAAACGACTTAATGAAAGCCCAGAAAAAACTGGATGCAGAGGTACACATGAAGAAGTCTCTTCAGGAAAGATGTCTGGATTTGGAACAAGAGCTGGCTAACGTCCAGCTGGGTATGGAGGAAATAGACGACCCTCTCGCTGACCTGTCGGACGACTCCGAATATTACTATGTCCTGTCCTGCCCAACTTGTAACTTCGACTCCCACCATACAGGAATCATGGAGGAGCACCGAAAGTCTACGGAACATCGGGAGAAGGTGGCTCTACTACGAAAAAAGGAGGAAGAGAAGGAGGAACTGTGCATGCAGCTGGCAGCTGTAGCAGCTGACAATGGAGCCCAGAGAGTCTCCAAGAAGCAGAAAAGGAAAAGTAAAAACAGAAGATGACCCATCTGAACCATTATCACCTCTACCAGATCACACACGTGGTCCCTCCGAACGGAGCCAAATCAGTTCGGAAGTTCAAGCTGTTAAATCCATGAAAGGACTATTGAATGAGCAACGTGAACCGACTACACCACAGAGATTGAATCTGTGAACTGTTTTCTGCAGAGACTGAATCTGTGATATGTTACGTTAAACATGAAGTTATATATGTATATATGTTATTACGTTATGTTAAATGGGGGGGGGACTATAAAGCTAAGAAGGGAGGAGTGTTGTGTATGTAACCTGTTCCACCTTAAGAGAGCTTAAGCCTGTTCCACCTTAAGAGATGTACAACTTTCTCAGGCTGCTGTAGACGTAATACCGGGGGTGAACACACCGGTATATAAGCACTCTGCAGTAATCTTGTATTCAGTGTAATCCCTACCTCCAACCAGTAAAGACCTGTTTTATTGTTACTGATTAAGTCTGAGTATTAATTACTTGAACAACTCACAGACTTAACACTGACGAGAGCAAGAGAGGGCACAGGGACTATGAGTTGCTACGGGATGAGATTCTGGAGATCATGGGAGAGGGGGACGGAACTCCGTTCCTCCGTTTAGAAAAGACAGTGCAGCTAGAGGGAGAACCCCCACGGGTTTTCGCCGACAGGTTGTGGCCAGTGTATGGACGCAGCTGCCCGGGCGGGCCGGCCCGGGCCGGGCTGGATGGCGAACAAAGGGCTCACTGGCTTCGGTGCCTGGTAGCAGGTTGCCTGCCAGTAGTGAAGGAACAGGCCAAAGCATGGTTTGACCCCACCAACGCCGGCTCCACGGAGGATCTAGTGCTAGATCAGCTCACGATCAGTTATAGGAATAACAAGGGCAAGAAAACGCCTGTTGTAAAAGGAAAGGTGCATGAGGTGAGGCCCGCAGCCTCTGCTAAAAGGGAATGGCGTCAGGAGGGAAATCGCCCTCCTCAAGCCAATAGCAGTTGTTACGGGTGTGGGAAGGAGGGTCATTGGCGGAAGGACTGTAGGAATCCTTGGAAGGATAAGAGGGAGAGAGCGTTCGCCGCAGCCCAAGATCAAGCCCAAGCCCGAGTCGCCAACGGCCCGAGAGTTTACCCAACACCAGCACAACCACAAGTGCAGGCCGCTGCCCCAACACCAGTCCAGAACCCAACCGTAGCCTCTGCCCCGACTAAAGGGGGTGGTGCGGTTGTGGACCCCGCTGCCATCGAGTCAGTCTTGGAGACTATGCGATCTCTGATGACCTGGCAGGGGAAGGTAGTGGTTGCTAACAGCTCTATCGCCCCCGAGACCCCAGCCGAAACACCTAAATGACTGACGCCCGTGCAGCCCATCTACTTGTGTCCGCTCCGCTATGACGCTTGGAGAAGACCTGTGGTGGCGATGGAGGTGGAGAAACAAAGGGATAGCTACCTGTTGGATACGGGAGCTTCGTGTACCGTGATCCACACGGACAAACCTTTTGCCTCACCTCTGTCCGCCCAGGCTCCATATTTAGTAGCGGGTTTCACAGGTAGAGAACAGGCTGGCGCGTACTCCCTCCCGCTCTCCATTCAGTTGGGAGCACTCCACACCACATGGACGTGCATCCTATTGAAGTGGAAAGAGGGGGGGGGAAAGGGCATCCTCGGGGCTGATTTCTTGGTGGAACACGGGATCCTCGTGGACCTGAGAAATCACTATCTCTGGGGAGCCGAGGGCGGTTTAGGAAAGACAGTCGTAATCCCGGGGAAGGAAGAAAAGAGGACCCTGTGCACTATGAAGCCGTCAGGAGGTTACGATCTCGAGCTCATGATAACAAATGTCCCAACGGACTTGCAGGCGTGTGTGTCAGAAAATATGACCGCGTTCGCCACCCACAAGCATGACTGCGGGAGAGTCACTGGGTTCGAAGTCAGCGTAGACGGGGACCCCATGATCCGACCCCAAAAGCAGTATAATTTCCCCAAGGAGGCAGAACCCGACATGGAGACAGCAATATCTTCATTGGTACAGCAGGGCGTGTTAAGGAAGATAGCCACCCACGTAAACTCCCCATTATGGCCGGTAAAGAAACCGGACAATTCGTGGAGAGCCACGGTGGACTTAAGAGTCCTCAATAGTAATATCCCGGCCTGCGCGCCCACGGTAGCAGCAGTTGCAGACTTAATAGGGAGTATTCCAGCATCGGCGATCACATTCACGGTGCTGGACATCTCGAACGGTTTTTGGTCCTTTCCGCTGCGGCGGGAGGACCAGTACAAGTTTGCCTTTACATTCAAAGGGCAACAGTACACTTGGAACTGCTTACCACAGGGTTTTCACAACAGCCCCAGCATTTTCCATCAGTGCATGGCGGGGATTTTGAAAGAGTTCAGCCAGCCCAACCAGATAGTGCAGTATGTGGACGAATTACTCCTGTTCACAGATACAAGGGAGCAGCACGGCCCACTGTTAGCCGAATTGTTGGAACTGTTAGAAAGAAAGGGTTTCAAAGTAAACCCAAAGAAAGCCCAGATCGGCCAGCAGGAAGTCAAATTCCTGGGTCTGGCCATCCGCGGGGGAGAAAGAGCCATAGATAAGGCCAGGCGGGAATCTATACAAGATCTGCCGATTCCCAACACAGTAATGGGTGTAAGGTCCTTTTTGGGATTGACCGGGTACTGCAGAGATTTCATCGAGGACTATGCTGCCACAGCGGCCCCGCTACTTCGACTCTTACACAAGGGAGTCGAGTGGTCTTGGGACAAGGGGTGCCAGGCAGCGTTCGAGAAGTTGAAAAGAGATCTGCAGCCTTAGGGGCCATAGATGGGGGAGAGGAGTTCTTTCTGGAGGTAGCCGCTAGTGGGGACAGCCTGTGCGCAGTGCTGCTCCAAGAGCAGCACGGCAAGCTAAGACCAGTAGTTTATTCCTCCAGGGTGCTCACGGATGTGGAGAGGACTTTCTCCAATTGTGAACGGCATCTCCTGGCCACGCATTGGGCTGTGAACAGATCAGTGATCTTCACCGGGACCTCTCCCATTACGCTCCTCACCCATCACACCCCCACAAGGATGCTTCTGGATGGGAGGTTTAAGGATGGGACCGTAAGCAGCGCTTGGATTGCACGCTGGACCCTCCTTCTTTCCCAGATGGATCTAAAGGTTAAAGGCCACTGTGCGCCAAGGCTCGCAGCCAATATGGCATATCCCGGGACAGCCCATCAATGTTCCGTAGAAGGGGTATGGGAAGTTAACATAGGTTTACGGTCCGGGATACATCCCACAGGCCGCGAGATCTACGTTGACGGTTCTAGCACTGTAGCTGACGGCAAGTGACTCACAGGGTGTGGAGCTTATGACCCTGCGGCAAACATTGCCCTGGCAATTAAGCTCCCCAGCACTATGAGCACGCAGCAGGCTGAACTGTCCGCGGTGGCGTACGTAGTTACCCACCCCGAGATTTTCCCAACCCCATACACGATTTGCTCAGACAGCATGTTCACGTGCAATTCGTGTACAGAGTACCTCGCCATCTGGTCCTGACGCGGGTACACCTCCGCGGACAGGCGGCCTTTATCAGTTAAGCCCTTGCTGGAGAAGATCCTAGCAGCTGTGGGGGAGAAAGGAGAGGTGTTCATCCATAAGGTGAAGGCTCACTCCACCACAGAACCCCACAGTCAGGGCAACCAGCAGGCGGATGCGCTAGCCAGTGAGGGTGCCCACAACGGCATTCTCTGGGACCCATACAAACCCGGACCCGTGGCGGCGATCCAAGGCAGGGAGGGAATTCCCGGGAACACAGGGGAGACACCGCCCCCAGACCTAAAGACCGTCCAAACCCTGGATCCCGCCCTAAAAGCAGTCCTAAAAGCCATCACAGAGGGCAAACAGGTAGAAGGTCCGTACAGTACGGCAGCCCTCACAGTCAAAGAAGGTATGCTGTTCCGAGAGGAGCAGTGGGTTGTGCCGCAGCAGCAGCGGAGGGAATTCCTGCAATTGGCCCACGAGGGTCCAGGAGCGGGACACCCCGGACCTGAGGTCACCTGGCAACGGGTGGGGCAGGCGGGATGGTGGCCGGGACTTCGAGACGATGTCCGCGAGTTCTGCGCAAGCTGTCTTGTGTGTGCTGCTAACAACCCAGACCCCCACAAAAGGAAGGTGCCCATGGGGCACATCAGGAGGGTAGAGGGACCATGGCAGTCGATTCAGGTCGACTACACAGGGCCACTGCCCGCCGCCCAGGGAGGCTATAAGTACTGCCTTGTCCTGGTAGATGTGTTCACCAAATGGGTAGAAGCCTTTCCGTGCAGAGCAGCTACGGCACTGGGTACTGCTAAGATCTTGATTCGGGAAGTGTTCTCACGGTGGGGACTCCCCCGTTTTGTAGAGTCCGACCAGGGGAGTCAGTTCACCGGTCAAGTAATGCAGAACGCCCTCATGCTCTTGGGCATTGAGGGAAAGTGGCACGTAGCATACAATCCCCAGTCATCCGGGATTGTTGAGCGTATGAATCGGACCCTCAAGGAAAAGCTGAGGAAAGAGACAATGGGCTCGCCCCAGAAATGAGCGGAGGTACTGCCTTTAGTCCTCATGGGGATCCGAGCCAGCCAGTCCAAAAGCACGGGGTATTCCCCGCACGAGTTAATGACTGAAAGTATCATGCGAACACCCACCCATGTGCTAGCCCCGGTGCTCACTGAGGGCCAGCTCCGAGAGGTGAAACGGGACAAATTCGCCCAAACCCTCTTGGAGCGCCTGAGACAGATTTATGGGCAGGCGGCTGGGAACATGGGAAGACAGCACCAGGGAAATAAACTGTTGTTGAAACCTCGGAAACAACAAGAGTGGGTAGTCGGAGACCAGGTCATGGTCCGAAACTACGCCAGGGTAGGGAGTTTTGAACCACTGTACATGGGGCCCTACAGCATTGTGGACAAGGCCAGCCCCATGGTTTATGCAGTGAAAACGCCCCGACGTACCAAATGGTTTCACATCAAACGGTGTAAACTATTTAAATCGGGTGCACAAGGGCCATCAAAGGGGACCAGGTCGGAGAACAAAGGTCCTAAGCCTGTAACAGAGTCACAGACCACACAGGCTGGTACCGTAGCCTGCGTAAAGGGAGAGGCCATCCCATTGGAGTGGGAGGTCTCATCTTTTGAATGGGATTTAGGCAGGAGAGAGCACGAACGGCTCGACCCCGCCTTAGATCAGTCATGGAGGAGGAAGAGTCAGAGGGCGACGATCCCGCCCTCGACTCAAGCTTGGGCGAGGTAGGGAATGGGGGCGGAGACCCACTACCTGTAGGGACGGGTGAGGTGGAGTCAGAAGCCACAGATCCCGACCCCGGGGGGCGGAGCCTGAGGAAGGGGAGCTGGAGCCGGCAGCTGTGGAGGAACCACAGGCTGTGACGTTAACAGTCCCAACCCCCGGTCCATCGGCCCCGGGAGCCCGACCCAAAGCAGCCATTCGTAGGTCGGCTCGAGCGCCACAGCCCAGAAAATTTGGGCCAGATTCTCCCCATCCTTCCCAACCACGGTTTAGAGCAGCCCCAGGAAGGCATGATCCCCGTTCAGCAGCGACAGGCTGCGGGGGATCAAAGCCAAAGATCAATGCAGCCCCACTGCAGGGTGTGGCACACGACAGGCCTCACAGGGATTCGGAAAGCCGCCCCATGGAGGGCGGCGCTGTACATAAGTTAAGTTAGGTAATTATGGTCATAGTTTTAAGGAATGTAAAGTATATGGTGTTAAGAGTACAATTTTGAGGTCTGCCCGGTATGTGTGTTTGTTAGGGAGCCGGGTCCAGGAACCCGCGCGTCCAATTAATTTAGGCCAGCACCTATCGGGAGCCCGGCTACATCATTTTGTTGGTTGCAGAAACCTGGGATATGATGGAAAGGATTTTCATCGCGTTCATGACGATCGGGTGCGGGTGGGCCTACCGAGGCCGCACCAAGGACGTCATCATTTTTGGATGCTCCGGGGACACGGCCCCCATCGCAACGGATGGGACGGGGAAGCGAGAGGTTGAGGAAACCGCCACCTACTTCCACCAAGGGAGATGGCCAGGTTGGTTGGGAACAAATTCCACAGAATATTCCAGCAATTTCGGTTTTGCCTACCAAGAGACTTCGTTAACGTGCCCTTGAGTGAGGATCCTTGCGCCCAGAGTCAGCGTCACCGTGGGAAAGAGGATTTGTCTGGTGTGCAATGGGAACGTACCACTAAGGTGATGGTGGTGGCTACGAAACTGGGAAAGGACATGAGAAACTCTACGGTCGAGTGGGAGCGACTGGGTAATAATACCCATCGGACTACTACGGGAACTCACGGACAATTACGTGTGTGTTGGGACAAATGGTGGGAACCAGATGAGGGACTATATGTCTGTATGTGGGGTTCGAGACACGTCTGACCCAAGGGCGTGTCCATCTTCTTCCAGAGGCAGTGGCAGGATGAAGGGAAGGGGATGAGATGGGATGTTAGCACTCGAGCGTGCGGAGCCCCATACTCCCCTATTCCGTTGAACGCCACTGAACTCATCACCCGCCCACGCAAGCCCCTGCCCACGCTTCCGGTAGCACTAGCCCAGAAAGGAGGGTGCCCAACCACCACCAAGGGACCCGGGAACGGTTTAGTATTGGTACCCACCGGTCAGGTGCTGTACCAAGGGGTACACTACGCGGTGGCCTCAGTGATTTTAAATCTCACTGAGGTAAGATTGCCGGAGTGGTGTCCCAAAGAAACGGAACAATTATACCAGGTCCTGTTAACCCGTATGTTTAGACAATTTTACGAATTTGACTTTGCCGACATCGACAGAGACAAATTATACACCACACCGCCAGAAGTTTTGGATCGAGTCGGGAGGCAAAGAAGGGGTACTGTAAATGACATATTCACTGCTTTTAATACCGGGACATCTGTTGTCAATGCTCTAGATAACGTGGAGCTGCAGACACAGATCAACGGTTTAAAAGCCCAGTTAAGGAACATATTGACAGACGAAAATAAGGTAGTGGGTTCTGAGCTACATGAGGACCAGGCCATGACACTACACTTTAAGGACATAATTGCTGAGCTGGAGAAACACGCGAGAGCGGTAAATGCACTCATTAAGGAGGATCGGAATGCGTCCGATCAAGCTGCGCAAAACGAGGCCTGTGTGCTGTACGGAGCGTGGTTACTGGGCGAGGGCCGCAGTAATCTTGAGGATTTAAAACAGGGTTTGGTCCCGTCCTGGATCAGCAACAAGCACTTGCAAGCACTCCACCTTTTTGAGAATGCATGAAGCCCGTGCAAGCTCAGACTAGCCGCAGAAGCATACCCAGTCCCAGTGGACTGCGGACATTCAAATCACACTATTATGGGAATAGTAGTAAGAATGCCGGTGTTGGGTCCCGCAGCAAAGCCCGCCCCGGTGGACAGAGTAGAGAACATTGGAGTCATTTGGGGGGCTGCACACATTCGTTACGCAGCGGTCCCGCCTTACGTCATCAGATGGGAGCGTACGATGACAGGCACTGACCTCTCGGGATGTCGGAGCCGGTGAGCACACATCATCCTGTGTCCCCAGCACTTGAGCGCCTTTCTGAAACCGCAGTGCGGGTTCAGGACTGCTAGCGCAAAGCCAGTGAATTGCACCATGGAGGCAATGGCAGAGGAGCATGTGCCCCCACAGGTAGCATATATCGGGGGTGGGACATATTGCGTCACCACTGCAGCGCCTCAGTACCGATATGGACAACACGAGTGGTGTTCGGTCGGTGATAGCAGTTTCTATTTCAAACCCAGGGCCGAGGTTCAAGTGGCACAACAACGAATTGTCCCCATTCCTGCGCACTCCACCGTTCACATCACTATCAAAGAGAATTTCACAGACTTACAACGATTTGTCGCGCATTTTGGTTATGTCATTCCCCCTCTTCCCGAACACCTCACCAAGATTTTAAAAGCCGTTATAATTTCACAGAAACATTTCTACACACTGGAGCAGAAGACTTTAGAGATAGGAAAAGACATATTGGACATAACCATCCCACCATGGTGGGACTTGTTCACCAACATAGAGGTCCCCACCTGGATTAGAATAGCATCCCATATCCTAGTAGTATGTCAGGTTTTGATTGAGATATTTTTGCTCTTCGTGCATTGCAAAAGAGGCAAAAGCCTCCAGAGGCACGAGAACACAGGAGAATGGAGAGAACGCTATGTGCGAATTGGGGAAACAGACATCCCACTCTAAGCTGCTAGTATAAGATTAAGCGTCCCTCCATTTTAAATTTTTTTGTGATTGTTTTGGGTTATAAGGAAATAAGTATTGTTATGTTATTTGTCGTTCTTAAGTTTTTTTGGATTAATAAAAGATGCATGCAGATCGTGCCAGGGGGTATCAACCCCCGCACATCAGACAAGTGAATGTGTTATAGTTTAAAATACGCTGTCTATTATTGTCCAAATTTACAAAAGGTAATTTTCGTTTTCTGCGGAAATGGGAACTGCATGTGTCGTGAGGGTCATAGATAGCTAAGTGCCAGGAATGTTTGGATGTGGGGAATCAGGGAAAATTTGCTCACCAAGGATTATTGATACTTTAAGCAAGCTATCAGTATCACAGGGGGGCCTGTAAGATTCGCAATTTTCAGCAAAAATCACGCAAGAAAACTGGATAAAATAAGACTGTTTATTGACCAAAGTAAGCTTGCACAGAAAAACCTTTGATAAAAGGGCATACAAAATGGCCGCCAGGCCCCGTGATCAGTTTCTGAACCATTTTATTTCTGTTACTGCAAGCCAGACAGGCTTGTGGATTGAAGACAGTGAGCCCGCGAAAGCCAATATCTGGGAACCGAAACTCAGAGGAACAGCATACATATTCAATGGATTACAAGTACAGGATGGGGCCCATCAAGATATGGGCGGACAATGCAAAATCACTCATACCCATTTATTGTACAATGATAAAACCGTTTAGCAGCCATCAAGGAAAATCTCCGGACCGATCAATATGTGAACCTAGCCGCGGTGACAATGCAAAAGACATTAAAAGACATTATCGGCCAGGAAGGCCAGTTTAAGTTATCACCGGCTCCGTTACAAGACAAAGCGCCCCTGCAGAGATTTCTGCCCGCCAAAATTAATACAAAGACAGGACTATGATTTGGCGGGAGATAAGACTGTCCCAAAAGAGCATAACTATGGATTGAAAGTCCATCTAAGTTACTTCGGACTTCGGGTTACTTGAACAACTTCACTTGACTGGACTTCGGCTGCTTCTTCTTCTTGGACGACTTCAACTTCTTCGGACGGGGCCAGGATCGGCGCCTCTTCCACTTCGGCAGATGCAGAATCGATGAAAACGTTTTCCTCTTTTTAAAGACGGACGGTTTCGGTAAATGGACAACGTGGTCGGTGTTCAGCCAAACAAGGCTCGGCCACGACGAGAAGACGACGAGGGTGGCCCGGGTACTGGGGTCGGGAGATCATCGACGACCCAGGCCGACGGAGAAGAAACCCTCTGGAGGACTGGCGATCTAGGCCACAAGATTCTCCCATGTGCATAGCCTGCATCTGGGTCTGCTCCATGAACCCAAATCGACTTAGTGGATCTCAACCTTAACGAGCGCTCATCGAGGCTGTGTCTACCCCACCGCTTCGAGAGAGAGAGAATATCGACTGCGCCAGAATTTTCCAAATCCACGTGATGACGGAAAGCGGTGACAAAAAGGCTGCGAACCCCCTTTCTCGCGATTTCGAGAGTGGTGAGTATGATCCCAGGTTCCCCAGTTCGAAACTTAGTTTAGGTATAGGGGAGGGAGTTAAGGGAAATCGTAATGTGATTCCCCTTTTATGACGTGCCGTGTGTTCCCCATTTCCATAGAGTCAAGTTCATAAATTTGTGCATGATTGTAGTTACTTTAATCTGTGCCTATGACATGTATTTTGTAATGCTTCAAACTGTTTAAAAATAAAAGCATCCACTTCGTGCTATTCAGCCTGGTCTATTGAGTTCTTTTCTCTGCACTGCTGTTCTCTGCATCTAAGTCCAAGGTCTAGAACCGTAGGGGGAATGGGTCGAACCACTCAAGGGTAATTCTTGCACGAAGCCTGGCAGGAGGCCAGAACAGGCAAGAGAGCAGGAAAAAAACTCCTACAGTGGTCTAACCAAGGTTCAACACAAGTTTAGCAGAACTTCTCTACTTTTCAAGTCTATCCCTCTACAAATAAAACCTAGTGCTTGGTTAGCTTTTGTTATGGCCTTATTGACCTGCGATGTAACTTTTAATGATGTGTATTTGTACTCCGTGATCCCTTTGCTCCTCCACCCCATATAGTTTCTTAATTTCTAAGTAATATGTGACCTCCTTACTTTTCTTACCAAAATGTAATACATCACACTTATCCATGCTGAAATTCATTTGCCAATTATATGCCCATTCGGCAAGTTTATTAATGTCTTCCTGTAATTTGTTGCAGTCCAGCTCAGTATTGAATATCCTTCTCAAGTTGGTGTCATCCACAAATTTAGACATTGGGTTTTAGATGCCAAAGTCAAATCGTTAATATAAATGGTGATCAACAGTGGTCACAGCACTGATCCTTGTGGAACACCACTATCCACCTTCTGCCACTCTGAATAGCTACCCTTTACCCCTACTCTCTTATGTCTGTCTTGAAGCTAGCTAGTAATGCATTGTTACTTTTCTCCTGACTCCTCATGCTCTCACCGTATTCATTAGTTTATTATGTGGTACCTTAACAAAGTCAATTTAAAAATATACATATATTACATCTACTGCATTACCCCTGTCTACTCTCTCTGTTCCCTCTTCAAAGAATTCAATGAAGCTGGTCAAGCAAGACTTTCCAGTTTGAAATCCATGTTGACTATTCGTTATTATATTTTTGGTTCCTAGATGTTTTTCTATTTTCTCTTTTATTAGGGGTTCCAATATTTTTCCTATTACCGATGTTAAGTTGATTGCTCTATAGTTTCCTAGATATGTTCTATCTCCCTTCTTAAATATAGGTATAATGTTAGCCATTCGCATGACACCTTTTTCTAAAGAATTATTAAATATGTGTAATAGTGCCTCTTCCCTATATTCTTTTAAAATTCATGGATTCTATCTTAATATAGCTCCAAGGAACATCCTTGTGTTCAAAATATCTCTTTCCTCCTTTGAGACGCTCCTTAAAACTTACCTCTTTGAAGAAGTGTTTGTTCACCTGTCCTAATATCTCTTTATGTGGCTCGGTGTCACATTGTGTTTGATAACGCTCCTGTGAAGCGCCTTGGGACATTTTACTACGTTAAAGATGCTATAGCAATGCAAGTGTTTTGTTGTTCTAGCGCTGTCCTGGAAGCCTTTATTAATTCTGGGATCCACAATTATTTTTCTCCCTCCTCAAAATGTTATGAACAGGAACATTTTTCTTAGTGCAATGAAATTCCAGGCCCTGTCCTATAGAAAATAAATCACATTTCTCTTACTTCTGACTTTCCAAATGTCTTTAGAATTATTTGTACATTTACAGGCACAACAGTCAATCCTAAATCTAATTCTTTGGAATGTTGACACTTTTTTATTCTACATTTCTATTAACACCAAGTCACTTCAACTCTCACTACTCCAAAACAACCTTCCTTTTTCCTGCTAATAATTTTCCACTACTTTATAAATATTGTTTCAGCTCCAACAGATATATTAATTCCAATCTGTAGCCTCAGCAGATAATTCCCACCCTACAGTCATATCAGTTGATACCCTTCCCACTGCTCCACTCACCTATTTTGTAAAACTATTGTTGTTGGTGGGTTCAGATCACAGCCGTCTCTTCCCTTCTCCCTGAACTCACTCTAGTGTCCCAAGAACGTGAACCCTTCCCTCCTACTCCAGCCCTGCCGCCGCACAATGACCTGCTACACATTTCACTCATTAAGCAGCCAAGTGCAAAACAATCCGCAGTCCACCACCTTGAGGCATTGTCTTTAGTCCAGTGCCTCATTGGCAATATTCCCTCTATAAACGTATTTCTATCCGTGTTACTGGCTCCGACCATGGGTAATTTCTGCTCTCCTTTCCTTCCCAGGATATTCTTCTCTCTGGCACCAGGGAGGGATCTTACCATTCGGCACCTGCTCATGTCTGCAGTCGAGACTATCTATTCCCCTGATTATAGAAACTCCCATCACTATTCATCTCCTTTTCCTGTGCCCCCACCTGCCTCTCACCCCCGCCACACTCGGGGTGGCCTCCTGCTCCCTGGTACCACTGTTGTTTGTCACTGTCTCTATCCACGTTAGAGTCCCCAATTCCAGGTATCTATTGGACAGTTCCATTACTCAGGGGCTCCCTCCACCTGTGACACCTCTCTAGATGGTCACTCACTTCCCTAATTCTACTCAGCCCCTGTCATGTCCAAGAACCTGCAGCTCGCACAGGAAGAGGGAACAAGATCTGAACCCTTTGTCAGGACAGAAATTATATTTTAAAGTATTTACTGAACCTACCTGTGTCCATGCTTCTGATCACGGGCATACTCCTGCTCATGCTCCTGCTACTCATCGTGGTCACTGAAAAATCGGCCTCCCAGTCTGGAGCTTCAGCCATGGTGGTGACAGGCGTTCCAAGGTTCTGATGATCTGTAACAAATATAATATTAATGGGAGGGTTAGGTGGAAATATTAAAATAAAGAGAACGCTGCCTATCAAGTCCCTCCTCTCCTAACAACAGCTGTTAGCTCTGGGATCGATCATTTCCCGAGTGTTAGGATCAACTCTCCACATCACGTGTGACACAGACAGCTGCCCAGTGAAATCCAGCGAGTCCCGCTGATCTTGCGTGTGCATTTTGGCTGGCTGTTGCGGACCCGAGCAGTTCATTTCTATTTCCACTTTTTCTCCTCTTTTCCTTTTCTTTCTATCCCTCCCTGATCTCTCTCTCCAGTCGTCATGCCTCCTTTCATCTCTCCTCTCGGATACACTGCCCTCCCAAATCCCGACCCCAACCTTTCCACATCCCCCTTCCCCCCCAAACCTACTTCATTCTCTGTTCGCCCCTGGAAAAAGCTCTCAACTCTCTTACAACTGCACTTACGAAATCCCAACTGTCCAGTTTTTGTCCCTCCATTCACCACACTTCTGCAGCTACTGCTCTGCTCAACCACACCCTCACCAACACCTTTGATGCCCTAGTCCCTATTAAAACAATCACACTGTCTCACCCTGGCTGTTTCAACTGGTACAGCGCTCAGCTTCGCTCCCTTAAGTCGAAGGGACGCAGTCTTGTACGGATATGGTGGACAACTGGCTGAGCCATTCCCTGCCAGATCTGGTTGGACCACATAAAGCATTATCAAATCCTGCTCTCATCTGCCACAATTGCTCACTATTCCAGAATCATTCTGGAATGCAAAGCTAAACCCTGGCTTCTATTCTCCATGGCTAACCGTCTTCTTAAACCCCTATCACCTGTCTCCTCCACCCTCACCTCCAACATGTGCGAGGAGCTCATGAACTTCTTTGTCTCTAAGATTGAGACCATACGATCAGCTGCCTCTGCACTTCTCTTCCTTCCCCTAGCCCACTGGGCCAAACCTCCCCGAAGGCTTCCCCCTTCCCTAGTCCTGAGCTCGCATCTTTCCCCAGTTTCTCTCCGATCTCCACTCCTGACCTTTCCGCGCTCAACTTGTCCATGGGACACACATCCTGCTCGCTCGACCCTATTCCCACCATACTGCGGACCACCCAACTTCCTTTTCTGGCTCCCATGTCAGCTGACATTGTTAACGGTTCTCTCTCCTCAGGTATTGTCCCCCTCTCCTTCAAAACTGCCGTCATCACCACTCTCCTCAAAAAAAAACCTGACTCGGTCCTTGCAAACTACCGCCCCATCTCCAAACTGCCTTTCCGCTCCAAAGTCCTTGAATGTGTTGTCACCTCCCAAATCCATGCCCATCTTTCCTGGAACTCCATGTTTGAGTCCCTCCAATCAGGTTTCCGTCCCTGCCACAGTACAGAAATGGCTCTCATCGAAGTCACAAATGACAGCCTTTGTGACTTCGACAAAGACAAACTATCCCTCCTCGTCCTTCTCGACTACTCAGCAGCCTTTGACACGGTTGATCATTCTGCACTCCTCCAACCCCTTTCCACTCTCGCCCAGCTGGGTGAGACTGCACTTGCCCGGTTCCATTCTTATCTATTGTAGCCAGAGAATCACCTGCAATAGCTTCTCTTCCCACTCCCGCATCGTTACTTCTGGTGTTCCACAAAAATCTATCCTTGGCCCCCTGCTATTTCTCATCTACATGCTGCCCCTTGACAGCATCATTGGAAAACACAGCGTCAGTTTCCACATGTACGCTGACGACACCCAGCTCTACATCACCACCACTTCTCTCGAACCCTCCATGGTCTCTAAATTGTCAGACTGCTTGTCCGATTTCTATTTCTGGATGAGCAGCAATTTTCCCCAGTTAAATATAGGGAAGACCGAAGCCATTGTTTTTGTTCCCCGCCACAAACTCCATTCCCTAGCCACCGACTCCATCCCTCTCCCTAACATACATCTGAGGCTGAACCACACTGTTTGCAACCTTGGTGTCATATTTGACCTGGAAAGGAGCTTCCAACCACATATCTGCAGCATAACTAAGACCGCTTATTTCCACCTCCGTAACATCGCCCATCTCCTCCCCTACTACTGAAACCTTCATCCATACCTTTGTTAGCTCTTGACTAGACTATTTCAACGCGTTCCTGGCTGGCCTCCCACATTCGACCCTACGTAAACTTGGTCATCCAAAACTCGGCTGCCCGTGTCCTAACTCGCACCAAGTCCTATTCACCCATCTTCCCTGTGCTCACAGACCTACATTGGCTCCCAGTTAAACAACGCCTCGAGTTCAAAATTCACCCCCCTCCCTACCTCTGTAATCTCTTCCCGCCCCACAACTACATCCCCCGAGATAAATGAGCTCCTATAATTCTGCCCTCTTGAGCATCCCTGATTATAATTGCTGAACCATTGGCGGTCTTGCCTTCAGTTGCCCAGGCCCTAAGTTCTGGAATTCCCTCCCTAAACGTCTCCACCTCTTTCCTCCTTTAAGACGCTCCTTAAAACCTACTACTTGACCAAGCTTTTGGTCATCTGCCCTAATTTCTCTTTATGTGGCTCTGTGTCAAATATTTGTCTTATAATACTCCTGTGAAGCGCAAGGAGACATTTTATTATGTTAGGAGCGCTATATAAATACAAGTTGTTGTTGTTGATCTCCAGAACCGAGTTCCAGACGGGCTCCCGTCGGCCGAGACTCCACACTGGGAGCGCCCATTGATGAGATTTACACAGTGCAGGCCAAAACCAGCCTTATTCCTGAGGCAGAGAATATTCTGCAGGGTGATCATTGATGGATTAACTGATCCTTCACTCGGTTTTACAGTCTTGCGGTATAATATATTTATTCACCGAATTTGGATTTGCTGACTTTTGACTTTAAATTCTGTTACTTTATGAATGTGATATCTATCCACATAAACAATGCACAGTTGGTTGTGATTCCCTTGGTCTCTATGGGCAGTGACATTGTCCGTGTGTTCATGGAGATGTGTCCTGGTTGGTGTTTCTATTTGAATGTACTGACCTTATCTCTCATGGTGTCAGCACCTGACTAATGAGCACTGTAGGAGGTGAGGACATTTCCACTAATATTAACACTAATGTATAATGTTATGAACCACATCATTTTAAACAGTGAGATGATGCACAGCATTGATTTGTGGAATATCTTTCGGGGTTTGCAATCGCAGAAATGGCCATAAACATATAAGCGGTAGATTTGCCTGCTGTTTTACAATCATACTTCTCCACTTGTGCACTTGTCTCGCTGTGTGTGTCCACGCACATTTGTCTAATCAAACTCTCAGTCAGCGTCCCTTCCTTCCCCACCGGGGAAATGTAAAAGCGATTCTGTCTCGGATCAGTAATTTCTCCAAACTAAAGTCGAAGTTGCTTTCGGAATTAATTTAGAACTAAGTTTGAGACCTTGCAAAACTCAGTTATCTGCTGTTTCATAGCTAGTATAATAAACACATAAGTCACAACAACAACTTGCATTTCCACAGCACTTTAAACATCGACAAACATCCCAAGGCCCTTCACAGGAGCCGAATCAGACAAAAGGTGGGCGATGAATAAAGGAGGTAGAAGGAGGAGTGGACCAAAAGGTTGGTCAAAGAAGACAGTTTTAGGAGCATCTTAAAAGGAGAGGAGGAAGTGGAGAGGTTCGGGGGGGAGTTTCAGAGCAGAGAATAGGAACAGCCGAAGGCAGAGCCGCCATAGATGGGCTGAGGAGAGGGCGAAATGCACTCGAGCCCAGAGCCGGAGGAACAGAGAGATCTTGGTGGTGGGGCTTGTAGAGCAGGAGGAGGTTACAGAGACAGGGAGGGACAAGACCATGAAGGGATTTAAAGGAGGATGAGAATTTTAATTTGGAGGTGCTGGGGGACCGGGAGCCAATGTAGGTTCACAAGGACAGGGGTGATCAGTGAGCAGGGTTCTGGATCAACCCAAGTTCACGGTGGGTGAAAGGAGCAAAGCCAACCCGCAGAGCACTGAATAAATCGAGTCTACAGGAGATAAAAGCATGGATGAGGATTTCAGCAGCAGATGGGCTGAAGCAGGGATAAAAATGGGCAATGTTATGGAGGTGGAAGCAGACGGTCTCTGTGATGGAGAGAATATAGGGTCGGAAGCCCAGCTTGGCGTCATATAGAACACTCAGGTTGTAAACAGTCTGGTTCAATCCGAGACACTGGCTGGGACGGGGATGGCGTCACTGACAAGGGAAGAAAATTTGCAGCGGGGGTCAAAGGTCATGTCTTCGGTCTTCCCAATGTTTAATTGGAGAAATCAGTACCTCATCTCAGCCTAGATATCGGACAAGCAGCATGAGAAAGCAGAGTCAGTGGAGGGGGCGGGAGAGGTGGTGGAGATGTGGAGCAGAGAATTGTTGGCGTACATGTGAAAGCTGAATACTTGTCATTGGATAATGTCTCCAATGGGCAGCATGTAGATGTGAAATAGGAGGGGGCGAGTGGAAATCTATGGGGGACTCCAGGATAACAGTGCGGGAGAGGGAAGAGAAGCTGTTGATGAAGATTCTCTGGGTACGACTGGATGGGTAAAAGTGGAGCCAAGCAAGGGCAGTCCTACTGAGCTGGACAACGGAGGAGAGGTGTTGGAGGAGGATGTGCTCGACTGTGTCAAGATTGCAGAGGTCGAGAAGAATGAGGAGTGATAATTTACCACAGTCACAGTCATACCAAATTTCATTTGTGACTTTGGCTATTGCCATTTCAGTGCTGTGGCAGGAGCGGAAACCCAATAGGAGAGATTCAAACAAGAAGTTGTGAGAAAGATGGGCAGAGATTCGAGAAATGACAGGGAGGCTGCAGATGGTGATAAACTTGTCTAACTCTTCACCCACGTGTTAAACTGGGCCCATCCCCTTGATCAAACTCTCTCCTCTGAAAGACACAAGTCTCATTGGTGGTTTAATGTTATAGGTTCTGTTAAACGCATGTCACTTTTACAAAACATGTCACGTGCTCTGGCATGGCGAGTGGAATCTCCCAGCTCCACCGGAGGGGTTTGCTTGTTGCAGGCTACAGAATTAGAGCAATGCTTCCGATATTCTCCTTTTACAAAAGTGCTTCAGAAAATGCAGCGCTGTCACTTCCCTTTTTAATACAGAAAATTACATAGAACGTACAGCTCAGAAAGAGGCCATTCGTCTCAACTGGTCCATGCCTGTGTGTATACTCCACATTAACCTCCTCCTGTCCCTCTTCATCTAAGCCTATCAGCAGAATCTTCCAATTCCTTTCTTCTGCTTGTTTATCCAGCTTACCCTAAAATACATATTTTCTTTGCCATGAGGCTCTGTAACCTGGAACTTGCCCTCTCACAGCCCCTGTATAGATCACGTGTTGTTGTTCATCCATCCCATTGACCCAGCCCCACACCCACACCCCAAAGACCCGGCCCAACACTGACACCCCACTGACCCAGCCCCACACCCACACTCCACTGACCCAGCCCCACACCAACACCCGACTGAATCAGCCCCACACCCCACACCACACACCCCACTGACCCAGCCCCACACCCCACTGACCCGGCCCCACACCGACACCCCACTGACCCGGCCCCACACCGACACCTCACTGGCCCAGCCCTACACCAACACCCCACTGAACCAGCCCCACACTGAAACCACACTGATCCAGCCCCACACCCACAACCCACCGACCCAGCCCCACACCCACACCCACACCCGACTGACTCAGCCCCACACCCCACACCCCACTGACCCAGCCCCACACCCCACTGACCCGGCCCCACACCGACCCGGCCCCACACCCACACCCAACTGACCCGGCCCCACACCCACACCCCACTGACCCGGCCCCACACCCACAACCCACTGACCCGGCCCCACACCGACACCCCACTGACCCGGCCCCACACCGACACCTCACTGACCCGGCCCCACACCCACACCCAACTGACCCAGCCCCACACCCACACCCCACTGACCCAGCCCCACACCCACATCCCACTGACCCAGCCCCACACCAACACCCCACTGACCCAGCCCCACACCCACACCCCACTGACCCAGCCCCACACCCAAACCCCACTGACCCAGCCCCAAACCCACACCCCACTGACCCGGCCCCACACCAACACCCCACTGACCCAGCCCCACACTGAAACCACACTGATCCAGCCCCACACCCACACCCCACCGACCCAGCCCCACACCCACACCCCACCGACCCAGCCCCACACCCACCCGACCCAGCCCCACACCCACACCCCACTGACCCAGCCACACACCGATACCCCACTGACCCAGCCCCACATCGACCCAGCCCCACACCCTACTGACCCAGCCCCAAACCCACACCCAACTGACCCAGCCCCACACCGACAGAGGCCGCTAATGAAGGTGGGATTTGGAGTATCAGCGATGCAATGGATGACAGAGCCTCAGATGCACAAAGCCCCTTCCACCAGGTATGTGCACTGATAGGCTGCATGATTCCCATATCCCGTCCCCATTCCAAAGACCTTGCTTGGGAGAGAACTTTGCCCACATCCAGATTGAGGTGGCGTGAGAGGGTAGAAATCACACTGTAAGCAGTGTTGATCTATTCTCCAGAAAGTATTGGTCTCCCAAAATGCTTTGACTCCAGCATGTATGCTGCAGCATGAATCGGCTTGACACAAAATACCTGACACCTCTGCATGAATTGAACAATTGCCTTCTCCTGTGCTTTGAGCAGCAGGGATGTGGGTAGGGCAATGCTGATTTGTTCTTTTAAATCAGCAATAAGCCTGAGAACATCTGACAAAGACAGCGTCATCTCCTTAAATCTGAGCAATTGCAGATGCTACTGGTGAGAGTAGTTTAAGGCTGCTAATCACTCTCTCCCAAAACACATCATTCAGCAGTATTTTCTTGATGGTGGTTTCCATATACCCAGACTGGGGATATTGCCGTTTCTTGCAGCGAATCTTTACCCTCCAGAAGTCTGTTGTACATTATGACAAGGCCACCCCATCTAGTGTTGCTGAGTAGCTTCAGTGTGGTGCTCTTGTTCTTTGTCGTTTGCCTGGAGTTGTAGGTTGCTGCAACTACCTGTTTTCCCCTGACATACTTAACAACTTGCTTGGCTCTCTTGAACAGTGTTTCCATGGTTCTCAAACCCATGATGTCCTTGAGGAGCAGGTTGAGCCCATGAGCTGTGCACCCAATAGATGTAATATGAGGGTAGGCCTCCTCCACTTGAGCACAAGCAGCCTTCATATTCGCAGCATTATCAGTTACGACTGCAAAGACCTTTTCTGATCCAAGATCGTTGATGACTGCTTTCAGCTCATCAGCAATGTATGTGCCTGTGTGCCTGTTTTCCTTCATGTCTGTGCTCTTGAAGAACACTGGGAGAGGAGTGGAGATGATGTAGTTTATGATACCCTCCCCTCGTACATTTGATCACCCATCTGAGATAACTGCAACACAGTCTGCCATCTCAATCGTTTCTTGGAGCTTTCCTTGGACTCTGTTATACTCAGCCTCCAGCAATAAGTAGACAAAGCATGTCTGGTGGGAGGACGGTATGCAGGGCGAATAACATTGAATCATCTCTCCCAGTATACATTGGCTGTGAGCATGAGGGGTGAGCCTGTCGCATATACAGCTCGAGCAAGGCACTCAGCTGCATTCTACTGGCTATAGTTATCTATTGTATCAAAGAACCTTCCAAGTGGGCCAGGAGTTGCTGATGATAAGGAGCCTGATGCTGAATGTGAACCATCATCTCCTTAGTGGTGAATATGCCAGAGTCCATTATAAAATATGTAATAGCAGAGCACTTGGAAAACAGTGACAGGATTGGACAAAGTCCACATGGATTTACAAAAGGTAACTTGTGCTTGACTAATCTACTGGAAGTTTTTGAGGATGTAACTGGTAGAATAGATAAGGAAGAACCAGTGGATGTGGTGTATTTGGAATTTCAGAAGGCTTTTGATAAGGTCCCGCATAAGAGATTAGCATGTAAAGTTAAAGCACTAGAGATTGGGGGTAAGGTACTGACTTGGATAGAGAACTGGTTGGCAGACAGGTAGCAAAGAGTTGGAATAAATGGGTCTTTATCCGAGTGGCAGGCAGTGACTAGTGGGGTACCATAGGGATCGGTGCTAGGACCCCAGCTATTCACAATATATATTAATGATCTAGACGAGGGAACTAGATGTAATATCTCCAAGTTTGGAGACGACACAAAGCTGGGTGGGCGTGTGTGCTGTGAGGAGGATGCCGAGAAACTCCAGTATCATTTGGACAGGTTGGGTGATTGGGCAGATGCATGGCAGATGCAGTATAATGTGGATAAATGCGAGGTTATCCACGTTGGAGGCAAAAACAGGAAGGCAGATTATTATCTTAACAGCAATAGATTGGGAGAAGGGGGAAGTGCAACGAGACATGGGTGTCCTTGTGCACCAGCCGCTGAAGGTAAGCATACAGGTGCAGCAGGCGGTTAAGAAGGCAAATGGTATGTTGGCCTTTGTAGCGAGAGGATTCGAGTACAGGAACAAGGATGTCTTGCTGCCGTTGTACAGGGCCTTGGTGAGACCACACCTTGAGTATTGTGTGCAGTTTTGGTCGCCCTATCTGAGGAAGGATGTTCTTGCCAGGTAGGGAGTGCAGCGAAGATTCACCAGACTGATACATGGGATGGCAGGAATGACGTGGTCAAATTGCAAGAAATCAGCCGGTTCATGGCCATTGTCAATGCTCAGGTAAGAAAATGCAGTTTTGGTCGACTTATCTGAGGAAGGATGTTCTTGCCATGGAAGGAATGCAGCAAAGATTCACCAGGCTGATACCAGGAATGGCATGAATGACGTATGATTAGAGTTTGGTTCGACTGGGCTTGTACTCGCTGGAGTTTAGAAGAATGAGAGGGGATCTAATTGAAAATTATAAAATTCTTACAGGACTAGACAGACTAGATGCAGGAAGGATGTTCCCGATGGCTGGAGAGTCCGGAGCCAAGGGTCACAGTCTAAAGATAAGGGGAAAGACATGTCGGACAGAGATGAGAAGGAATTTCTTCACCCAGAATTCTCTACCATAGAAGGCAGTTGAGGCCAATTCATTAAATAAAATCAAGAAGAAGTTAGATATATTTCTTAAGGCTAAAGGGATCAAGGGATATGGGGAGAAGGCAGGGACAGGGCACTGAGTTTGGATGATCAGCCATGATCTCATTGAATGGCAGAGCAGTCTCGAGGGGCTGAATGGCCTACTCCTGCTCCTATCTTCTATGTTTCTTGAATGGAAACAGAGGAACTCTGGGCTGACTGCTGTGAGCTTTGAGTGAAGTTGTTACGTTTGGATAAATGCTGCTACATCTTTGTGGCATTCTTTACATATGGCTTTGTACCATGTTTGCACATGTACACAGTCTTTCCATTTTAATGCCTGGAGTAAAATGCTTCCACACATCCGACAGTAAACATGGCATTGTTCTATGCAGAGAAATAAAGGGCATTCGTCTCTGTGTCGAACTGCGGTCGATTTGCACGATTGCAACAGGGTGAGTAAATTTTCCATAATGCTCCATGTGATGGAAGCATGACCTGTGCACGCACGATGTTACATCACCCATAGAGGGAGCTAATCGCTCATCCAACCAATCAGGACACATTTGTTCACAGTCACACACAAAACTTGTAATTATTAAAACAAGCCAAGTAAGAAGATACACATATATTAATTAAGAAATTCGTTAATAATTAAGGTTCCATCTCAGTTAGTAATTTTAAGCGGACGACCTGTGAAAAAAAATGAAAGAAATATGAAAAAAAAATTACGCTAGCATGTGCTTTTTTGGGCAAAATTCCCAAAATTTCCAAGCTATACTTCCCGTGAAAAATTTCCGGAAATTTACCGGAAGCATTCCACCCCTTCGCATCCCTGGTCCTCTGGCAGGACACCTTTTTCGAATGAATTATTCAAAATGTGTAATGGTGCCTTTTCACTATTTTCTTTTAAAATGCATGGATTCTGTCTTAATATTGCCACAGGAACATCCTTGAGTTCAAAATATCTCTTTCATCCTTTGAGACACTCCTTAAATCTTACCTCTTTGAAGATGCTTTTGGTCACCTGCCCTAATGTCTCTTAATAAGAGCAGAAAATGCTGGAAAAACTCAGCAGGCCAGGCAGCATCCGTGGAGAGAGAGACAGAGTTAACGTTTCAGGTCGAAGCCCTTTCATCAGAACTGAATTTTTCGACCGTTTTCTGTTGTTATTTCGGATTTCCAGCATCCACAGTACAGGTAGACTATCACTTATCCGAAAACCTTGGGACCAGCTGTGTTTCGGAATTCGGAATTTTTCGGATTTCAGAACGGTATTACGGGGTAGCACCCCGTAAGCAATCACATTAATATTTCTGCAGCGAACCTTATGAATATTCACACTGAGTGGGATAAATAAAGACAATAAATAGTATTAGTTTATTTATACAGTAATACTTTGGAAAATTAAATAGTGGGAGAAATGTAGACCATAAATACTCTAGTACAGGTTATTTGTAAGGAAATCATTCGGTAAAACTTCAAACATATAGAGGTACAAACTAAGTTAAATACCTGTACATATACATGCAGTAACGGTACATTACATCTGGCTTGAGGATCTTGGAGAAGAGGGTACATCAGTGTTGTCATCGTCGTCATCAGGTTGGAGTCGGACATCTGAAGATGGGCCAGGAACAGGATTCTCAAGTGATGAAGCAGCACTACGACAGACGGCCTTTTTAAAGGTTTCTTCCAGTGTCATCTGTCTCATTAACATTGGTTTCTGTCTAAGCAGTCTCTCTTTAATTGAGTAAACTTGCATAATTTGTTGCTCACTGATAAATGCACGTTGTTCAAGGCCAGCAATTAACTGATCACACATTTTCACCATATCGTCTATGGGGATTTTTTCACCTCTGTTCACAATGTCATCATCATCTACTATCCTCATGCTTGTCTTTATTTAACACCATTTCAGCAATTTCCCCATCACTCAACGAATGCACAACAGGTGCATCATTGTCAATGTTCAGCACTTCTTCGATGTCAGCTTCCTCTATCTTATTTACACTTGTGGATGATAAACCTTTGGCGTAAGTAAAGAGGTTTGATATCATCATCTTCTCCTTACTGACAGGAAATCCTTCAAAATCTTCATCTGCAGGTCCATCTTCATCAAACATCGTTGTAGGCCAAAGTCTGTGCCAAGCATTTGTTAATGTTGGTTTATCAACATCGTTCCAAGCATTAGCAACTGTGTAAATGGCATCCTTAACATTGAACTCTTTCAGGAAGCTTTGGATTCCTATGCCTCTGTTGAATGCATCAAGCATACGGTTCAAAAAAAGTCTTTAAACTTGCTCTTCATGGAGCGTAAAATTCGTTGGTCACAAGGCTGTATTAAAGATGTCACATTAGGGGGAATGTTAATGCCGAAAACATTACTTTTCACAAGACGTTCAGGAGGGGGATGTGGGGAGCAATTGCCCAGGAACAATAACATTTTGGAGTTTTCTTCCAGTCCAACTTGCCTGCAATGAGCTCGTATCACTGGTACGAAGTGGTTATTGAACCAGTCAGAAAATATTCCTCTGGTTACCCATGCTTTCTTGCTCGCATAATAATGCACAGGTAAATTGCATACACCTTTCAAACATTGCCTGCAGCAATGGCACACCCAAGAACAGTCAACTTGTCCTTAGCATTCTTAAAATCTGCTGGTGCACTCTCATCAGCCGTTGTTAATGTTTTTCTAGGAATGTAGCGCCAGAACAGAGCTGTTTCATCAGCATTGTAAATTTGTTCAGGACCGAGGTTTTAATCAGATATTATTTTGGCAAATTCGCCTATGTAATTTTCAGCTGCTTCATGATCAGCAGAAGCTTTTTCACCACAGATTTTCAGATATTTTATACCATGACGCTTCTTAAATTTATGCAGCTAACCTTCTGAATATTCACACTCAACTTCAATGTTCAGTTCTTCGTGGTATATTCTAGCGTGTTTCATGACCTTCAAACCAGTCAGTGGCACACGTTCACTTCTTCGTTGTCGAATCCACTCAATCAGCACACTGTCAAGATCTTCATTTTTTGCCCTATGCAATGTTTTCCTACTTTAGATTAGGTTATTGTCATCACTGTCAGTGTAAAATTTCAACAACTCGTCTTTCTCTTTCATGAAGTCATATCCGGTGGTAAACCCTACACCATATTTTTCAGTAAGATGCCGCACAGACACACCACGATCAAGCTTCTGCAATAACTCCACTTTCTGCGATATCGATAATGAGGTGCTTCCTTTTCTACTTCTCACTGTTACCCATAGGGGTATCTGCAGCTCTTTTTAACATTTTCACAAATCACAAAAAAACAACAAATATCAAAGAGAGCAGCAGACGCACGTGTGACAGCACTGAGACACAACTGATGCCTCACACCTGCATGGGTCAAGCATCGGCCGCATCGGGTCATGTTTTGCGCCACTCGGGTCATGCCGTGTGCACGAGTTACGCTCCATGAAAAAACCTTCGGTTTTCAGAGGTTTTCGAATTTTGGAAGTGCGGATAAGGGATAGTCTACCTGTATTTTGCTGTCCTAATATTTCTTTGTGTGGCTCGGTGTCACATTGTGTTTGATAACGCTCCTGTGAAGCGCCTAGGGACGTTTTACTATGTTAAAGATGATATAGAAATGAAAGTGTTTTGTTGTTCTTCTAGTGCTGTCCTTTATTAATTCTGGCATCCACAATTACTTTTCTCTCCTGAAAATGTTATGACCAGGAACAAGTCTGAGTCCAGCGAAATCCCTGGTCCTGTCCTATCGATACTAAATCACGTCTCTCATGCGTCGGACTTTCCAAATGTCTTTGGAATGATTTGTACATTTACAGGCACAACACTCAATCCAAAATCCATTCTTTGGAATGTTCATCCATTTTTATTTTACATTATCTTTTTAACACCAAGTCACTTCATCTCTCACTACTTGAAAACAACTTTCCTTTTTCCTGCTAATAATTTTTCACTATTTCATAAATATTCTGTTTCAGCTCCAACAGTTTTATTAATACCGCTCTCTAGTCTCAGATGCGGATAATTCCCACCCTACAGTCATATCAGTTGATACTTCCCACTGCCCCATTCACCTATTCTGTAAAACTGATGTTGGTGGTGGTTTCAGACTGCGGCTGACCCTTCCCTTCTCCCTGAACTCACTCTAGTGCCCCAAGAACGTGGACCCTTCCCTCCTGCTCCAGCCAAGCAGTCTCAGATTGACCAGCCTCATATTTCCGTCATTAAGCGGCCCAGTGCAAAACAATCCAGAGATCACCACCTTGAGGCCTTGTCTTTAGTCTCGTGCCTCAGTCTCAATATTCCCTCTAAATGTATTTCTATCCGTGGAACTGATTCTGACATGAGTAATTTCTGTTGTCCTTCCCTTCCCAGAGATGTTCCCATCTTTTCCAGGATGTTCTTCTCTCTGGCACCAGGGAGGCATCCTACCATTCGGAACCTGCTCCGGGCCACAGATGGTTCTGTCCGTGCCCCTGACTATAGAGTCTCCCACCACTATCGCTATTCTATTGTTGTTCCCCACCAGCCTCTCACCCCCACCCCACTGGGTGGTCCCCTGCTCCCTGGTTTCAAACTGTTACTCAGGAAGACCCTCCTCTGAGTCACTGTCTCCGTCCACCTTACGGCCCTCAATATCAGGCATCTATTGGACAGTTCCAGTACTCAGGGTCTCCCTCTACCCGTGACTCTGATGCCTCTCCAGATGGTCACTCACATCCCTCTTTGTACTCAGCCCCTGTCCTGTTCCCTTTTCCTGTGTGAGATGCAAGTTCAGAAGCTTGATCTGGATCTTTTATCGAGACAGAAATTGTACTTTAAAGTATTTTGTGAACCTACCTGTGTCTATGCTCAGGCTCCTGATCGTTAAAATATCTTCCTCCCAGCCTGGACCTTCAGCCATGGTGTTGACAGGCGTTCACGGATTCTGATGCTCTGTAATAAATATAATATTAACAGGAGGGTTGGATGGAAACATTAAAATGAGAAGGAGAACGCTGCCTTGTTAAACATGATGGGCCAGAAATTCGGGTCCCCACAGGTGTACTCACGCATAGGGCCAACGAAAGTGCCGGTTTCGTGCATGCACTGCGCATGCGCTGGAAACCGGAACTTCCATTCCCTTGAAGGAAGGGGTTCGGAAGTCAAACACGTGTGCCGAAGAGGAAGCACGTAGACCTGGAACGTACAATTTTTTTTTTTACAGGTTTCTTCATGCGGGTATGTCCCTCGCAGCTGCGCATGAAAAAAGCAGTTGCAAGGCCTGCTTTTAACAAGGTAGGAGGTTAATTAAGTACAATTAAAACATTTTTCCACAGGTTTATCATTTCAAAATACTTTAAAGAAACATAAGTTTATTTTTAGCCCCGTTAAAAACTTTAATTATTTCTTTCAAAAATTTTAATTTTTGTTTAAAATAGTTAATTTATGTAATGTGATTTTTAAAAAATTCATTTGAAGTTTTACTTAGGTTTTGGGGCTGATCTCTATTCATAGATTTGAAAGGTCTTCCTACAAATCTATGAATAGAGATTCCCTGGGCTCCCCATGGCCCACGGGATCCCAGGGGATG
The DNA here is from genome assembly GCF_052327205.1 of Somniosus microcephalus. Classification (NCBI taxonomy): domain Eukaryota; kingdom Metazoa; phylum Chordata; class Chondrichthyes; order Squaliformes; family Somniosidae; genus Somniosus; species Somniosus microcephalus. The sequence continues at coordinate 54,166,912 of NW_028225180.1, read as the reverse complement.
CTGCAAACTAATTTTGCCACTGGGATACGCGAGCACTGCACACCGGCAGCTGGAGGAGGCCCAGGATCGGAATCCTACATGGGCCCACAGTACAACAGCAGGCGCGCGGTATTTAAGGGCAGGTCGGGGGATTGTGCCCGCGGGAAGCCTCCAACCCAAAGTTCCGGCCCGATATCAAGTTCCCCCTCCCCCATCAGTACACCAGCTGTTAGCTCCGGGATCGAGTATTTCCCGAGTGTTACGATCAACTCTCCACAGCAGGTGTGACACAGAGATGCCCAGTGAAATCCAGTGAGTTCCGCTGATCTTGAGTGTGCATGTTGGCTGGCACTGCGGACCCAAGCAGTTCATTTCTATTGTCACTTGTTTCTCCCCTTTTCCTTTTCAGTCTAACCCTCCCTGATCACTCTCTCCTCTCATTATGCTTCTTTTCATCTCTCCTCTCTGATACACTGCCCTTCCAAATCCCTACACTAACCCTTTAGTACTCTTCGACCATCCTACTCTCCTGCTACCGTCCCAGGCTTGACCCCCTCTTAGATAAGTCTACAGCTTGGCTCTGTGCCTCTCTTGGCATCCTCCGAATGTCCCACCGTGGCACTCGTTGCTGCCTCCTCACGAGCAGCAGCCTCAACTGTATTATCCTACTCTTTCGCCGACCTTCCACCCAGCCCGCCCGCTGGGTGCTAATCTTGTCAATCTCCTTCCCGTCCAACTCACCGCTGATCCCGTGGATGCTGGCAGTGGGTCAGCCATCACTGAACATCTACCCATCTCCCTCCAGAATCTCCATTCTGCTGCGAACAAGGTCCTTGCCATCCATGAGCTTATCGTGGATGACTGCATCGACATCATGGCCCTGATGAAAACTTGGCTGTGAGGTGATGACGCTTTACCCTTAAATGAAGCCTCCCGGCCTGGCTATACGTTCCATCACTTGCCCTGTTCAGACGCCATGGGCAGTCTCATCACCCAATAACACCTTGGTCTGTCCCCCCACTACTCCACCACTTTCTCCTCCTTTGAGCATCTCACTTTATTCCACTACTCTCACCTCCCATTTAAAATTCTCGTTCTCTTCCGCCCACCCAAGTACCATTATAATTTTATCACCGAGATAGCTTCACAGCTTTCCTCCCTCAGCATCTGCACCGAGCGACTTCTCATCCTCGGTGATTTCAACCCCCATCTCAATTCATCATGCTCTGTCCACTTGAACGGATATGGCGGGCAACTGGCTTAGCCATTTGCCACCAGATCTGGCTGGGCCACTTAAAGCGTTATTGAGTCCTGCTCTCGTCTGCCAAAATTGTTCACTATTCCAGAACCATTCAGGAATGCATGGCTAAAACCCAGCTTCTCTTCTCCACTGCTAACAATCTACCTAAACCCGTATCCTGGCTCCTCAACACTCACCTCCTTCGCTTCAACCATTCCCTATTGCAGCGAGTTCCACATTCTCACCACTTTCTGGCTAAAGATCTTTCTTCTGAATTCCTATTTGATTTCTTGGTGACTATCTTATATCTTGCTCATCCACCCCCCACTGACACAGGCAAACAGCGCAACACTCGCATCTGCCGACCGCCTTAGCCCCACCCACAGCCAACCCAGGCCTGCTGCCCCACCCTAGCCCCTCCGACCCAGAGCCGCAACCCCAGCTATTTGTGCTGTAAATCATCTGCTGGATCCAGGGACTGATTCCGAATGACATGGCATGCAGCAAAGATCCTGGCTGGATACGATAGCCAAATACCCGACTTATTGGGTTGATGATGCAAGATTACAGGTCTCCATAATAGCAGCTTTCATTCATATAACTTTTTTAACTTTACAAGGCACTTTGTAGAAGGGCTAACAAAAACACATTGACACCGAGCCACATATTAGGACAGGTGACAAATGCTTGGTGAAAGAGGTAGGTTTTGAGGGGCATCTGAAGGAGAGGTGCAATTCCAGATTTTAGGGTAGTAGAAGGCATGGCCAACAATGGCAGAGTGATTAAAATCGGGTGCGTGCAAGAGGCCAGAATTAGAGGATCGCAGAGATCTCGAGGTTTTAGGGTTGGAGGAGGTGACAGAGATAGGGAGGAGCGAGGCCATGGAGGGATTTCAGAAGAAGGATGAGAATTTATAAATCGAGGCGCTGCTGGATCAGGAGCCAATGTAGGTCAGAAAGCAAATGGGTGATGGGTGGACAGGACTTGGTGCAAGTTTGGGCTGTGTTCAAGCTTATGGAGGGTATGAGATGGGAGACCGACCAGCAGTGCTTTGTCTAGTCTAGAGATAACAAAGGCAGGGATGTGGGTTTCAGCAACAGATGAGCTGAGCAGGGGTGGAGACGGCAATGTTACGGAGGTGCAGGAAGGTGGTTTTGGTGATGGAGTGGATATGCGGATGGATGCTGATCATAGGATCTAATATGACAGCAAGTTTGTGAACGGTCTGATTCAGCCTCAGACAGTGGGCAGTGAGAGGGATGGAGTTGGTGGCTAGGGAACACAGTTCGTGGTGGGGACCGAAGACAATGGCTAATATTACCCATCTACCTGCCACACAGGTGCTGCTCACCCGAGAATCCCTCCCGCTGACACGGCTTGTTGATGCTTTTCTTGCATCTCCACACATCAGCAGGGTGCACAGTCAAGGAAACATTTACTTTGGAAAGCCTGGTCGCAGTCAGATGCCGAGGGGGTGCTCCGGGGATCGGACTGGGAGGCAGGGGCCCGGTGGGCTTTGCGAGGGGGCAGGGAAGGACAGGAACTTATTGCAGTCTTACCCGGAATATAACGGACATTGTAGCTGGGAGGAAACATACATCTCTTCTAATATCAAAACGAACTTCTAATCTTATTACAAAATAGCTAAATACCTGAAATCTGTAATAAAGTCAGAAAATTATGGAAACACTCAACGGGTCAGGCAGTGTCTGTGGGGAGGGGACAGTGTGGTTAACGGTTCAGGTCAATGACCTTTCCTGAGAACAGGTTCAGGATCTGAAACATTAACCCCACCTTCCTCTCCCCACAGTCGCTGCCTGACCCGCTGAGTGTTTCCAGCATTTTCAGCTTTTATTTCTAATATTTTTACTTATCCCCATTTCAGCTAATATTCTGTGTTTTACTTGATTTGGGTTCTTACCATTTCAGAATACACTGGGAATCTGATTCTCGCTGTGTATCTGACATTGATTCTAGAAGCACATTCCCTGCTTGTTGTTGTTGTTCTACTTCTGTATTGTGTGTGTCTGTGACCAATGAAACAGGAGGCAAACACTCACCAGGCATTTAATGTCATTCACCGTCCCCAGTACTAAACACTGAGGATGTCCAAAGGTAATGAAGCTGTGCTCAGCATTCACTATCTGACAATACCCTGTACCTGCTGGTCACAGGCCGCGCTGATCTTTGAGGTTTGTCTCTGCACCCTGTTCAATGAATTGACTATATATAATTAGTTAGTCTTTTCAGTTTTTCCCCTTGATTAGTCACCAGATCTGAGCTATTTTAACAGTGAGATCTGATGGTGTCGGTGGGAGTTCAGCCCCAACTAATAAACAGACATGTGTCCATCTGCTGGGCTCTGCCTCAGACTGGAGTCACCTCTTCGATCAAACCCCTGTACTCTAAAATACACACAAGATTCACTGAGACTGAGTGTTTAGAGACAGAAACTGATCTCACTTCACATTTCATTGCAGGAGCTCATGCTGGATAATTGTGCTCAGTGTTCAGACTCTCCCAGTCTCATTCTCACCAGTTCCTGTCTTACCTTGTAACCTTTGTGGACTGTCTACAGGACCAGTGTGTATCTGAGTCAATGGGACTCTCTCTGACCTTTCTCCCTAGTCCATCTCCAGGACCAGTGTGTATCTGAGTCAATGGGACTCACTCTGACGGTTCTCCCCAGTCGATCTCTGGAAGCCCTTTGAATCGGAAGGGTTCTCTCTGGTTGGCGCTCTCACAATCCGGTGCTGGTTCACCTGCTGCTCTTACTCAATCGAAAGTCTGTTTACTCCAGCTGTGGACCTTCCTCAATCAATCCATCATTCACCAGGAGATCTAATTGTGGCAGAGCAGAAAATTAGAACAAAATTGAGCGCATGAAATAATGTGATGTAGACTTTTCTTCTGCTTGCTAACAATAAAATGTCAAGGCCGAGTATTTGTTTGATTTTGTCCCTTTCCTCAGATCCTCAGTTCCGGGGCTGTGTGTTTAGTTTGGAGATTTTCCTCACAGTAAATTCCGGCCACCTGAGACTCCCCCAGTTTCACTGCTCTGGGCGGAAATGCGCCATTTTGTATCCAAACAGCCTGAATGTGTGCTTTGGCTGCAGGAAAATATTCCGCACACATTGCCAGCTGTGCTGTTATCCAATAAATTCCCACCCGAATACTTTTATGAATACTCATTTCAAATCAAATGATAAAAAAATGGAGATGGGTCATGTTCCTCCATCCAACCCGGTAGCAATATATTAAGTTATTGGGTTCAAATAAACTGATGGGAATTAATTCTGTATCTACATATATAGAACTGGAACACGCCATCGCACTGTGATAGGCTACATTGAATGTATGGCTATTGTACAGCTGATATTAGGGAAAATAATTTAAAACACGCTGGGCCATTTTAGTTATAATTTAGCTGCATCTAATAACTTTATTTTTCAATGTAAAACATTGTAAGACACTTTGGTTTGATAGCAGGCATATGCAAACATGATGTAATATTTGTGTAGGCATCATACTCTGGAGTTCCCTGCCTAAACCCCACGACCTTTACCCCACAGTCACCTCCAATTGGAGAACTCTTTCAAAGAGCTGGCACAGGCAGGATGGGTCAATTGCCTCTTTCTGTGCTGTGTAATTCTATGATTCTAGTACATTCTCTACAGTCTTCCTCAATAGAGCATCGAAATTCTGTTTCTGTAAAAATTACTCCTGAAGTGCAGCACGGCTGGTTATGTTCCTAAAATCAGTCGTGATTTCCGGAGTGCAGTGGTTATCATGTTTGCTTTATACAGGAAAAGTCTCTGTTTCGGAACTGGAGAGAAATATTTTGAGAATTTGTTTAATTACATATTAGGAACATAGAATAATTCACATTTGTGTTTAGGTATTAGCACAATAAAATATCTCATAGCTGTGTTACATTTGCTGTTTCTCAGTTCGGTTCTGTACACATTCAAACTCTACAGTGTCTTTATTTCTGTATGCAGTGTCGCTGCAACTGTAGAAAACCCTGGATAGACCAGGAGTCCTGTGGGCAGTTCTGGGCACCACACCTTAGGAAGGATATATTGGCATGGGAGGGATTGCAGCATAGGTTTACTAGAATTATACCTGGACTTCAAGGGTTAAGTTAAGAGGAGAGATTTCACAAATTAGGGTCGTATTCAATAGAGTTTAGAAGGCTAAGGGGTGACCTGATCGAATTTTCAAGATATTAAGGGGAACAAATAGGGTAGATAGAGAGAAACTATTTCCGCTGGTTGTGGATTCCAGGAGTAGGGGGCATAGTCTAAAAAATAGAGACAGACATTTCAGGAGTCAAATTAGGAAACACTTCTACACAATTTTGGAACTCTCTTCCACAAATGGCAATTGATGCTAGATCAATTGTTAAGTTTAAATAGGAGATTAATAGTTTTTTGTTAACTAAAGGTATGAAGTGATACGAAAGGCGGCTATACGGAGTTAGGTCACAGATCAGCCATGATCTCTTGGAATGGCGGAACAGGCCCGAGTGGCTGAATGGCCTCCTCCTGTTCCTCTGTTCCGATGCTCTCTCACTCGCTCCCGTCAACAGTACTGACGGTGCAGAAAGCCCCTCTCAAAGCTACGCATTCCGGCTGACATCAGTTGAATTGTGAGAGATGATTCAAGGATCCTGCAGCGCTGCCTCGGTCAACAACAGCAGTTCTGAGTCGCATTTCAGACCCGGGAACAAACCCATCAATGATTCGCTCTTCCCCAGCTCCAGAGTGAGTGAGGCCGGGACACACAGCAACATTCCGGCCCCACAATCTGCAATCACCCGCTGCCAGCGGAAAGCGGTGAATACAGCCTCAATCAGCGGGTTACTGAACATCACTGGAATGCAAGCTGCCACAGCCCAGGCCAAATCTCCCCGTACACCCAGCACAGGCTTCCGAAAATGCAGGGCGAGTATATCCAGTTCACTCAGCCTTCTAGCAGCATTTACATACCGGATTGAGGGAAACTTTCTTTGGGCCTCAATCGGGGAAACCCCGGGTGTAAACAATTTGTTGGATCTTGCTCCTCATGAACGTTTCGTCTCGTGTGAAAGGAGTTACAATCATTTTAAATTTAACAACGGCTGCAGCAGATTCCAGGTTTCATACGCACTGAACATTTTTAACCAAACTCTTAAAATACAGTGCATAAAACGGGGAGGTTAAATGTTCAGGACATGCAGAGCAGAAAATCCATTACATGTTCACTGTCACTCGTCAAACATATGAGCATTTCGTTCAGTCTGCACCAAAATGATGGATATGAACATAATTATTCACGGTTTCACAGAGTGGCTCATGATAATGCTTAAAGGCAGACGCAGGTGACATTGTCATTAAAAATAATGCAATGGCAGACATGCTAAGCAATTACATTGTTTGTCTTCAAAGTAGAGAACACGGATAAACTAATAGAGACAAGGAGAATACGAAAACTAAATCATAAAGAGGGATTTACTAGATTTAATATAACGACACCCAGCAGGCATTTGATATGGTTCCACACAAGAGACTGTTTGCAAAAAACAATGCGTATGGAATTTGAGGCAACGTATTGATATGGGTAGGGAATTGGTTAGGAGGTAGGAGACACAGAATATTGATAATAGGTATGTACTCCAATTGGCAGGCTGTGTCTAGTGGTGTCCCCTGGGATCTGTAATGAGGCCTCAGCTTCTCAGTATATTGATAAATGACTTAGGTGATGGAATAGAGAACCGGATATCCAAGTTTGCTGATGGCACTAAGTTGGGGGCACAGTAAGCAGTGTAGGTGGGAGTAGTGTATTTTGAAAGGACATTGATGGATTATGTGAGTGGGCAAAACTGTGAATATTGGATTTCAACGTGGGGAAATTTCTGACCATCCACTTTGGACCTCAGAAAGATAAGTCAGTGTATTTTCTAAAAACATTGTGATAGAGAATGAATTTTTCTGAGAAATAGCCAATCTTGCTAAACTTAACAACTATTGCCCCATATTCCTGGAGTCATAAGCACAGAACATTTCAAAGCAGGATCCAAAATATAGTATTGAAAGGTGATAAGGATAAATGTTCATCACATGCAAAGAGCAAAATAAATTACTGAAGCTGGAATTGTCCCTCAGCAACCATGTTAGCATTTCTTTCATTTTGTTTTAAGAGTTAATCCCATCAACAGTATTAGAGCAGGAGCTGTAACGATAAGAGCCCAGATGATGAACAACTAGACTACCAGGGAACGGTGCAAGGAATAATTAGGATAATTCTAAATATAGTTGAGTCTCTCTGTTTTGGATGCAAATTGATTTTTAAATTGTTTTAACCGTAAATGCCTTTCATGATTCTGCTGTTTGCAAATGTATTTACATATATCTAACATTTATTCATTTATTGGGGGACATCTGTCTTAATTCCAAATGTATTTTTAAGTTGTTGGGATCTGGACGGCTCAACCTGAACAGGTGGTGGAAGCTGTTTCCATCAATAGTTTTACAGGGCGTTTCACAGGTACTTGAGGATGAGGACCGTCCAGGTTTAGGGACAAAAAGCGGGGGGGTGCTCTTGCTAAACCAGCAGAGGCACGACGGGCCGAATGTCCTGAGCTGAGCAATGGACCTGCGAGAGGCACAGAGTCAGCGAGAGCAGGATAAAAAGAGCGCGGAGAGAAGGCCTGGCACTGGAGCTGAGCGGCGGACCTGCGAGAGGCACAGAGTCAGCGAGAGGAGGATAAAAAGAGTGCGAAAAGGAGGCCTGGGACTGGAGCTGAGCGGTGGACCTCCGAGAGGCACAGAGTCAGCGAGAGGAGGGTAAAAAGAGCGCGAAGAGGAGGCCTGGCAACGGAGCTGAGCGGCGGATCACCGAGAGGCACAGAGTCAGCGAGAGGAGGATAAAAAGAGCGTGGAGAGGAGGCCTGGTACCGGAGCTGAGCGGCGGACCTGCGAGAGGGAAAGAATCAGCGAGAGGAGAGAGAGAAGTAAAAAGTAATCGAAGTGTGATGTCACCAGAAAGCATGTAAGTGATTGGTTAGTGAGTATTTCTCTCTTGCTTTTTTCCAAACATTAATTTTGTGATTTATAGTTTCTAGTATCTCTGTTGTGTAGTGAGCAGTGCTGGTAAACAATGGCACTTGAGAATATCGTTTAACTGTAGTGTAATTGGTGGTATTGATTTGATTTAATTTTATTTGAATTAATTAAAGAGTAATTCATGGCAGCACAGTTCAGCCCTAAATTATGCTCCCCCTGCACTATTGGGGAAATCAGGGACACCTTTTAAAAAAGGACCTCAAAGATAGTAATCTCAGGATTGCTAACAGTGCCACGTGCTAGTCAGAGTAGAAATAAAAGGATATTTCAGATGAATACGTGGCTGGAGGAATGGTCCAAGGGGGAGGGATTCAAATTCCTGGGACATTGGAACTGGTTCTGGGGGAGGTGGGACCAGTACAAAGTGGACGTATTGCACCTGGGCAGGACTAGGACCGATGTCCTCGGGGCAGTGTTTGCTAGTGCTGTTGGGAAGGGTTTAAACTAAAATGGCAGGCGGTTTGGAACCTGTGCAGGGATACAGAGGAAAGGGAAGTAAGGATAGAAGCAAAAGACAGGAACGAGAAAATCATAAGTGGCAGTGAGAGAAATGAAAGTTTTAAATCTAACATCAAAAATAAATAATAATTCTAAAATGTCTAAGAGTTTTAATAAAACAAGCCTGAAGGCTTTGTGCCTTAATGTGAGGAGCATTCGTAATAAGGTGGATGAATTAGCTCCGCAAATAGATGTGGGATTATGGAAATATGGCTCCAGGGGGACCAAGGCTGAGCACTCAACATCCAGGGGTATTCAATATTCAGGAAAGACAGGCAACAAGGAAAAGGAAGTGTGGTAGCACTGCTGGTTAAAGAGGAGATTAACACAATTTTAACGAAGGATATAAGAAACATAGAAACATAGAAGTTAGGAGCAGGAGTAGGCCATTTGGCCCCCCGAGCCTGCTCCACCATTCAGTGCGATCATAGCTGATCATCCAAATTCAGTACCAGCTCCCTGCTTCCTCCCCATACCCATTGATCCCTTTAGCCTTAAGAAATATATCCAACTTGTTCTTGAATATTTTTTGTGTATTGGTCTCTACTGCCATCTGTGGCAGAGAATTCCACAGGTTCACCACTCTCTGGGTGAAGAAATTCCTCCTCATTGCTGTCCTAAATCAGCTACCCCTTTTCCTTAGACTGTGACCACTGGTTCTGGACTCCCTGACCATCGGGAACATCCTTCCTGCATCTAGTCTGTCCAGTCCTGTCAGAATTTTACAAGTTTCAATGAGATCCCCTCTTATTCTTCTAAACTCCAGCGAGTACAAGCCCAATAGCTCTGATGATATGAAATCTATATGGGTAGAGCTGAGAAATACCAAGGGGCAGAAAACGTTAGTGGGAGTTGTATACAGACCCCCAAACAGTAATGCAGAGATTGGGGATGGCATTAAATGGGAAATTAGAGACGTGTGCAATAAGGGCACAGCAGTTATCATGGGTGACTTTAATCTACATATAGATTCAGCTAACCAAATTAGTACCAATACTGTGGAGCAGCAATTCCTGGAGTGTGTACGGGATTGTTTGCTGGACCAATCTGTCGAGGAACAAACAAGAGATCAGGCCAACTTAGACTGGGTATTATGTAATGAGAAAGGAAAAATTAGCAATCATGTTGTGCGAGGCTCTTGGGGCGGAGCGATCATAATGAGAGAATTCTTCATTAAGATGGAGAGTGAAGTATTTGACTCAGTGACTAGTGTCCTGAATTTAAATAAAGGAAAGTACGAATGCATGAGGCGTGAGTTGGGTAGGATGGATTGGGGAATGTTACTTAAAAGGTTGACGGTGGATACGCCATGGCAAATATTTAAAGATCGCATGGATGAACTACAGAATTTGTTCATCCCTGTTTGGCATAAAAATAAAACAAAAAAGGAGACTCAACCATGGCTAACGAGCGAAATTAGGGCTAGCATATGATCCAAGATGAGGGCATATAAATTGGCCAGAAAAAGCAGCAAACCTGAGGATTGGGAGCAGTATAGGGTTCAGCAAAGGAGGACTAAAGGATTAATTAAGAGGGGGAAAATAGAGTATGAGAGTAAGCTTGCGGAGAACATATAAACTGTCTGTAAATGCTTCTATAGATATGTGAAGAGAAAAAGATCGGTGAATTCAAGCATAGGTCACTTGCACTCAGAGTCAGGGAAATTTATAATGGGGAACAAAAAATGTCAGGCCAATTAAATACATACTTTGGTTCTGTCTGCACAAAGGAGGACACAAATAACCTCCCAGAGATGTTGGGGAACATAGGGTCTAATGAGGGGGAGGAACTGAATGAAATCAGTATTTGCCCGAGAAAGACTTGCATTTCTATAGCAGCAGGCGGTTAAGAAGGCAAATGGTAGGTTGGCCTTCGTAGCAAGAGGATTGGAGTACAGGAACAAGGATGTCTTGCTGCAGTTGTACAGGGCCTTGGTGAGACTGCACCTTGAGTATTGTGTGCAGTTTTGGTCGCCTTATTTGAGGAAGGACGTTCTTGCCATGCAAGGAGTGCAGCGAAGTTTCACCAGACTGATACCTGGGATGGCAGGAATGACGTATGATGAGAGATTGTGTCGATTGGGCTTTTACTCACTGGAGTTTAGAAGATTGAGAGGGGATCTCATCGAAACCTATAAAATTCTGTCAGGCCTGGACAGACTAGATGCTGGAAGGATGTTCCCGATGGTCGGGGAGTCCAGAACCAGGGGTCATAGTCTAAGGATAAGGGGTAGGACATTTAGGACTGAAATGAGGAGGACTTTCTTCACCGAGAGTGGTGAACCTGTGGAACTCTCTGCCACAGAGGGCGGTGGAGGCCAGTTCATTAAATATATTCAAGAAAGAGTTGGATATATTTCTTGAGGCTAAAGGGATCAAGGGGTATGGGGAGAAGGCAGGGACAGGGTACGGAATTTGAATGATCAGCCATGATCTCATTGAATGGTGGAGCCGGCTCGAAGGGCTAAATGGCCTACTCCTGCTCCGATCTTCTATGTTTCTATATTTCTGTGATCAACCACCCCCTAGACCGAAGGGTTTGATGTTGCGGGAACAGGGGAACACAAGCACAGTCACAAGATTGGTCTATGAAAAACAGCAATTAGCTGTGTTTTATTTTAGCAAATGGGGAAAAAAGGGTCACGTCTGGCAAAAATCGAAAAAACATATGACTTTCAAATAGAATAAATCCTATTTTCTCCAAAAACAATAAGCCAGGGTATCTTTACCACTGGACCTTTCTCAGCCGGTCCGGGGATCACAACAGGCTCTCAGAACCAAACAATATTTCACCCGGGTTCATCAACCCTCTCTGTGGCAGCTTGAAGCCGGTCCTCAACGGCAGTCCTGGCCCTGTTCTGTCTCTCTCCTCTGATACTGGCCTCGGCTAGATAAGCCTTCTCCTCAGACACTGGCCCACAGGCCCCGATCCCCAGCCCTGAATGGATCCACCAGTTTGCCTTTTAAACTAGTGAGCTAATGGGTACATTTGCCGCAGGTGTGTTGGAGGTGGGTGTGGCCTTCCTGAATTGGAGTGAGAGGGGTACTTTATCTCCATCTGGTGGCCACATACCGTCCACCCTCCAGTAAACTGCCCCCCAGCTCATATATACCCCCCCCCCCTCAGCTCCGACCTCCGGGAAGGGGCGACACTATTGAAGCAAACTAAAAGGCCTCACATCAGCACCATTACGTTAATATCAGGTCATCTTCTTCACATTAATATCACTTTATCATCATTACATTAATTTCACATCATAACCTTAATATCCGCATCATATTCCTCCAGATTTGGAGACTCTTCACGATCATACACAACTTCCAGCTCAACAACGTTTGATTTGGTACCTGATTGTAGGGGAGCATCTTTTAACTGGTTTAAGGTAATTTACCTGGTTTTGCAGCCTTTGCCTGCATCTGACCAATTCCAATCTTTTAACTGGTTCACCTGGTCAGGCAGCCTGCTGCTACACTGTAAACCAATTTCCAATAAACCAATTTTCAAACAGCGTTTCGAATCGCTACCCCACCTTCCTGTTCTGACTGAAGCACTTATAATAAATGATATTAAAATGGACACGTGGTTTGGATGAGAGAAAAAATCATGTTTTATTAACTAAATGAACTACAATCAAATTATAAACTATACCACACGAACACAGTAATTACAGTAAAATTGCTTAAATGGGGGAATGCAGATGGTAAAAACGAGGTATTAGATGGCTACAATGTTACTTAAACAATCTTAGCAATATCCCCTTAATTACCATCCACTAACTCCTTACTAGGTTGCTTTGCTGACGAGTCAGACACTCTGCTCACATGTGGTCCAGCGAAGAGAGAGAGAGAGAGAGACAGAGAGAAGCTCACCTGAGGCCCCAGGAAGTAAAGAGAGCGATAGCTTCTCAGGAGCGATCATATATACCTGGTGAGCCCCCAGCCCGCTGTTTGCCTGCCTGGAAAATTCGTGCCCAAAAAGTTCCAACACACAAGAGAAAAGCTGTGATAGGCTAACTCAAAGTGGTTGGACTGGGTTAGTGTGTCTGCACTGTGGGGCCGAAATGTACCCGCCCAAATCCGGAGCTCACCTGGGCTAAAACAAAAGGAAATACAACAGCCCTATTGTCCAGAATGATGGGTGATTTAAACCTCATTCATTCCCAAACTATGCATATGAAAAGTCCTGTCCATGGTTTCGGTGTCTCCATTGAGTGTCTGAGTAGTTATTGAATGTCTGAATGGCTGTGTAAACATAGACGATTGTTTTGCGGTTTCTACTCTCAAGTGGGTAATTGCTTAAGTCAAAAAGCAACTTCAAGTGCTGAGAGGGAAACTCCCTGGATTGATTGACAGGTCTGACTCAGCCACTGCTAGATCCTCCCACTTTATACACACAGACCTCACGGGCTGGTTTTCAAGCCCTAGTATGTTGGCCAATGCTTTCTGTGGCCATTTTAAAACCTTTTGTGATTGCCCAAACTCCAGGGAATGACTTTATTAAGACATACTGTCTCAAGGTGTGTGAATATTTTCTCTGAATTCCTCGACTCCCGTGTTGTCCACGTTCTTTCCATCTCAGAACAGTCTTTTGTGGTTCTCGGCACATTTCAAAACATTGTAGACAAGTCACATCACCCAATTCTTCGTCCATGATGTGGACCAATCTTTTCAATCTTCAGGGAAAAATAGGGGAATTTTGCGAAACCCCTACACTGATACCCTATAAATGCCTTCCGTTTCATTCATTTCTTTCTTGACATCTTTCTCTTTTGTTTCTTTCTAATCCTCCTTTCCTTTTTTGTCTTTTCTTGTTTCTTTTTCTTTTGGCTCTTTTCTCTTGCTCCCAACAAGTGTGTATGGGCCAGATTGGGATCCCGGAGCTGGGCCATCCCAAATTTGTAATTATTATTCATTGATGGGATGTGGGCGTCGCTGGCTGGCTAGGCCTGCATTTAGTGCCCATCCCTAATTGCCATGAGAAGATGGTGGTGAGCCACCTGGAACCGCTGCAGACAATATGGTGTAGGCATATCAACAATGCTGTTAGGAAGGGAGTTCCAGGATTTTGGCCCATAAACAGTGAAGGAACGGCGATACAGGTCCAAGTCAGGATGGTGTGTGGCTTGGAGGGGAACTTCTAGGTGGTGATGTTCCCATGCGTCTGCTGCCCTTGTCCTTCTAAACGGTAGAGGTCGCGGGTTTGGAAGATGTTGTTGAAGGAGCTTTGGCGAGTTGCTGCAGTGCATCTGGTAGATGGTACACACTGCAGCAAAAGTGCACCGGTGGTGGAGTGAGTGAGTGTTGAAGGTGGGTGGAGTGCCAATCAAGCGGGCTGCTTTATCCTGAATGGTGTCGAGCTTCTTGAGTGTTGTTGGAGCTGCACTCATCCAGGCAAGTGGAGAATATTCCATCACACTCCTGACTTGTGCCTTGTAGATGGTGGAAAGGCTTTGGGGAGTCAGGAGGTGAGACACTCGCCGCAGAATTTCCAACCTCTGGCCTGCTCTTGTAGCCACATTATTTATATGGCTGGTCCAGTTCAGTTTCTGATCAATGGTAACCCCCAGGTTGTTGATAGTGGGGGATTCAGCGATGGTAATGCCATTGGTTAGAGTCTCGCTTGGTGGAGATGGTCATTGCCTGGCACTTGGTAGCTGTTCTGGTGGCGGCATCCAATCGTCTTCCAGTGACTCAGTCCGAGGATTGAGGATTATCATCTCCCGAGAAGGCCCAGGGTTGGCCACTTCCTCCTCATCATCTGCCTCTTCATCGGCAGTCTGTGTTTCTGATGCAGTGTCTGACTGTAATACTCGGAAGGGATTTCTGGGCAGCTTATACCCAGCTTTACGGTTAGATACAGTACACTTAGATTTTTGGCTACCTGAGTTCTTGGGGACTGGTGTCTCAGCCTTCCAGAGTTCAGCGTAGAGTCGGCAATCTCGGACAAGGAAAAGAGAGACTGGTAGATTTGGAACCACCCCCACTCGCACCTTGCAAGCTCGTTTATCAGATAATATGGTCACCTCTTCTGTGGGGTACTCTTTGGTATCCCCATGTATACAGGAAACACTAAGGGTACCTAGGGATTTAGCTGGATTTCCTTCCACCCAGTGGGGCTGGACCAAGAAGCCCATGCTTCCTGTGTCGATCATAGCTTGAACTGGCTTCCCATTCAGCTGGACTGAGACCATTAGAGGTGGGTATTATTCTTGTCACCAGCAGGACCGAAGCAAATCACAGGTTCTTCTGCCATCTGCATCTGGATCCCTTCCGTAGGCATGGGCTCATCAGACAGACGACACTGCCAAGACATGTGACCAAATTCACCACAACGCCAACAGCGACGGGTTTCCTGAAGGAACGGGGAACAGATTGTATCTCGGACCTTTGTTACCTCTCCCTGGCGGCCTTCATCTGGGCGGCATGGAGGCCTGAACCTTTCTGGACTCCTTTTCCCGTTGTACTGCGGTCTCCTCTCTGTTCGGCTGTTTCTCAGGAGGGCTCTAGTGACTTGGTGCCGTTACACCACCTCAAAGAGTTGATCAGCTGTTTGGGGGTTAGCCTGACTTGCCACTCTTTTCATTTCATAGGGCAGAGCGCGTAAATAACTATCGACGACCAGCCATTCTATTACTTGGGTCACAGTCAATTGGTTGGGTTGGAGCCATCCTGCTGCAACCCGAATCAGTTCATACATCTGACTTTTTGGGGATTCACTAGGTTGGAACACCCACTCATGGAATTTCTGTGCTTGAACTGGTGGACTCAGTTCATACCGACGAAGTATTACCATAGTTAGTCGCAACATCGCTGTCCAGGTCTAGATATGCTTTTTGGGCAGGACCAATGAGAAAAGGTGCCAAGAGCCCGGCCCATTGCTCCGAAGGCCATTTTTCCCTCTTTGCAGTCCTCTCAAAGGCCTGTAGGTAGGTCTCTATGTTATCCTCCTCTGTCATTTTGGGAATGTAACGCCCAGCTGCATTGGTTGGCATAACGGGTTGGCGGGTGCTGATCAGCTGAGTCGTTTAGCTGCTCCAGTAGGTTTTCCCTCAGCAGCTCATTGCCATGCCACTGTTCCTCAAGAAGTTTTTGTATTTGTTCATGTTGGGCCATTCTGGCCCTGATAAAATTCTGCAAAAGGTTCACGTCTGACAAAAATCCAAAAAACATATGGGCCGAGAAATTAGGTTTGCCTCCGCCAGGGCTTTTGCGCCGGAAATTTTGCGCCCGCGATAATTGCCGCTGCGCCCACCAAAAATTCAGCTGCCCCGCGCCCAGACGGCTGCGGGCGCTAATGGAGGGTTTCAGCGCCTCGCTATGGGTGCTGAATGCAGGTTTGCGGCACTAATCCCCCGCTGTGGCAACCGATGCGGTGCGGCAGGCTGGGGTACTGCAGGCCTCCTCCTTCTGTTAAGGAGGAGCTGCTTGCAGCCGACCGCTGACCGGTCGATTCGCCCGACAAATGAGCCCGGCACCTCGGAGAAGTGCCGGGCTTGCGGGCCACACACATCAGTGCCGCGGGGGGGTGGAGGAGGAGCCCGGGGAGGGAGGTGCGGGCAGGCGGCCGCTGGGAAAGCGGCCGGCCGCCACTCCACATTAATGCGCCGGCGCTACGTGCTGCAACATCCCGTTGAACAATCGTTGGTTGCGGCTGCCACGGCGAGACGGCCGCAACTGTATTTGGGCGTCCGGCCGCATTACCACGGCAACCGGGACGCTGCGCACACCGATGATGTCATCGGTGCCGGCGCAGCGCTACTGGCTAACGCCGATGGTAGGGCCCAACGCAATTTCGATCGCGGCTATAATTCCGGCGCAAGGCCCTCTAACGCCTTTAATTGGGCGCTAACCCCACCGAATTTCTAGGCCATGATGTTCAAATAGAATAAATCCTATTTTCTCCAAAAACAATAAGCCAGGGTTACTTTACCAATGGATCTTTCTCAGCCGGTCCAGGGATCGCACCAGGCTCTCAGAGCCAAACAATATTTCACCCGGGTTCATCAACCCTCTCTGTGGCAGCTTCAAGCCGGTCCTCAATGGCGGTCCTGGTCCTGGCCCTGGCCCTGTCCCTGTCCCTGTCCCTGTCCTGCCTCTCTCTTCCGGTACTGGCCTCAGCTAGAAAAGCCTTCTCCTCAGGCACTGACCCACAGGCCCCGATCCCCAGCCCTGAAAGGATGCACTAGTTTGCCTTTTAAACTAGTGAGCTAATGGGTAGATTTGCCTCAGGTGTGTTGGAGATGGGTGTGGCCTTCCTGAATTGGAGTGAGAGGGGGACTTTGTCTCCATCTGGTGGCCACATACCGTCCATCCACCAGTAAAACCATAGCTCACAGCAGGGAAATGGTGTTAGGGAAATTGACGGGATTGAAGGCCGATAAATCCCCAGGGCCTGATAACCTACATCCTCGGGAGCTTAAGGAAGTGGCCCGAGAAATAGTAGATGCATTGCTGGTCATCTTCCAAAATTCTATAGACCCTGGAACAGTTCCCATGCATTGGAGGGTAGCTAAAGTTACCCCACTATAAAAGTCCATTATAAAAGATGTAATTGCAGAGCACTTGGAAAACAGTAACAGGATCGGACAAAGTCAACATGGGTTTACAAAAGATAAATCCTGCTTGACTAATCTACTGGAATTTTTTGAGGATATAACTGGTAGAATAGATAAGGGAGAACCAGTGGATGTGGTGTATTTTGACTTTCAGAAGGCTTTCGATAAGGTTCTGCATAAGAGATTAGCGTGTAAATTTAAGGCACGTGGGATTGGGGGCAAGGTACTGACTTGGATAGAGAACTGGTTGGCAGACAGGAAGCAAAGAGTTGGAATAAGTGGGTGTTTTTCGGAGTGGCAGGCAGTGACTCGTGGGGTACCGCAGTGATCGGATCTAAGACACCAGCTATTCGGAATATATATTAATGATCTAGACGAGGGAACCAGATGAAATATCTCCAAGTTTTTAGATGACAAAAAGCTGGGTGGGCGTGTGTGCTGTGAGGATGTTGCTGAGAAACTTCAGTATGATTTGGACAGGTTGGGTGATTGAGCAGATGCATGGCAGATACAGTATAATGTGGATAAATGTGAGGTTATCCACATTGGTGGCAAAAACAGGAAGGCAGATTATTATCTGAACGGCAATAGATTGGGAGAAGTGGAAGTGCAACGAGACCTGGGTGTCCTTGTGCAACATTAGCTGAATGTAAGCATGCAGTTGCAGCAGGCAATTAATGAGGCAAATGGTATGTTGGCCTTCGTAGCGAGAAGGTTCGAGTACACGAACAAGGATGTCTTGCTGCAGTTGTACAGGGCCTTGGTAAGACCACACCTTGAGTATTGTGTGCAGTTTCGGTCGCCTTATCTGGGGAAGGATGTTCATGCCATGGAGGGAGTGCAGCGAAGATTGACCAGACTGATACTTGGGGGGGCAGGAATGACGTATGAGGAGAGATTGGGTCGATTGGGCTTATGCTCGCTGGAGGTTAGAAGCATGAGAGGGGATCTCATTGAAACTTAGAAAATTCTAACAGGACTAGACAGACTAGATGCAGGAAGGATTTTCCCGATGGCGGGGGATTCCAGAACCAGGGGTCACAGTCTAAGGATAAGGAGTAAGCCATTTAGGACAGAGATGAGGAGGAATTTCTTCACCCAGAGAGTGGTGAACCTGTGGTATTCTCTACCACAGAAGCCAGTTGAGGCCAGTTAATTAAACATATTCAAGAAGGAGTTAGATATATTTCTTAAGGCTAAAGGGATCAAGGGATATGGTGAGAAGGCAGGGGCACGTTACTGAGCTTGGATGTTCAGCCTTGATCTCATTGAATGGCACAGCAGGCTCGAGGGGCCGAATGGCCTACTCCTGCTCCTACCTTCTATGTTGCTATGTCCTCTGCCTGTGCTGTGAGTTTATTTGATTCTATATACACACCCACAGTTTATATTTTCACACAGCCTTGTCTCTAGTTCTAACTATTGTCTAAACGCCAAAAGTTTAATCGTTTTTCGGAAGCTGCTCGACCTGTTGTGTATTTTGAGCAGGTTCTTGATTTATTTTCCTGTGATGTGGTGATTCTGCGGGAAAATGAAGCCTTGTTTGAGAAACATTGATATATAGAAACATCTCCTACATTCGTCCAAATGGAGGTCTCGTGGTGTAACAGAAGAGTGTCTGACTCAACATCAGAGAAACTGCATGTTCAAATCACATCAGGATCTAAGCTTCCCTTTATTCTCAAAGTATAATTTCTTTGATTTTTGACAATAAACGGAACCTTGTTGTAAAGTCTGTCTCACTGGTTACCCAGTGTCAGGGAGAGAAGTGCCAGATACCCTCATTTATTTACTGTCACAAATAGACAGAAACACACGTGTTCAGTAAAGTGTGGAACACAGCTTGATAAACCCTGGTCCCCTCCCCAAATTTAGGGGATCGCCCAATGCACTACATAGAGGTGTGATCAAAAATATGGAAACCAAATCCAAAGAAGGAGCTAATAAAACATGTGACCAAAAGTCTCCTCAAAGCTAAGTTTTAAGGAGCGTCTTAAAGGAGGAGATGGAAGGGTTCAGTGAGCTAATTCCATAGAGTAGGACAGGTTATGGCAGACTTGTTCTAGTGTGAAGAAAGCGGAGTCATAGAATCATTGAATCTTAGGATCATACAATCTGACCGCAGGGAATGAGGCCATTCGGCCCGTCCTGCCTGTGCCGGCTCTTTGAAATTTCGTCCCACACCCCAGCTTTAACCCCTTGAGCCTACTAATTAGTTATCTTCAAATAAACGTCCAATTACTGTTTGAAATTTCTATGGAATTTGATTCCACGATCCTTTCAGGTAACGCGTTCCAGATCTTAACAGAGAAGAATTCTCCTAAGGTCTCCTCTAGTATTTTTGCCGATTTATTTAAATCTATGACCTCTGGTTGTCGATCCACTCGCCCAAGGGAAGATTTCTCCCTCCTTGCCAAATCACAACCCTCATTATTTTGAATAACTCCATTCGGCCTCTGTGCTCTAAGGAGAACAATGCCAGGCTTAGTTTTCTGATAAGAACAAATCAACCGGGCCGATGAAGCAGTTGCAGCTGATTCCATAAAGTACAATTGCATGGAGAAGTAAAAGGATCTGCATGTCAGAAGTTGGATTCGAACCCACGCCTCCAGTGGAGACCGCTCATACAGCCTGACTCACAGAAAACACAAGAAAAATATTCGCCTAATGTAGGGCTCGTTACACATCTCAGAGATTGAGAATCTAACGATCAACTGGCTGATCGAGGCAGGCCTGTTTTAACTTTGCGGCATTTTCCCTTATTGCAGAGAGGCGGTTGTTTTCTCTGCTCCAGTAGCTCAACTTTTTTGATGAACGGCGAACTAAGTTCTCCTGAATTCCAAGGTGTATAAGGATGTCAACCATCCAACCATTAATTAACCACTGGGGTTCACGTAATTTTCCGATAGCAAAACGCTTTGCCCTTGTCAATATCTCTTGTCTATTGCCCGATGAGTCCCGATAATCTCTGTATCTCTGGCTTTGTTTATATGCGTTAGTGTCTGTTATTGGCCCAAAAGTTCGGGTCGGGGCCTTCCCGCGGGTGTAAGCCCCCGAGCTGCACTTACCTAACACGCCGGCCGTTGAGCTGTGAGCCCTTGTGGAATTGTGATCCTGGGCCTCATCCAACTGCCAGCGCGCAGTGCTTGCGTATCCCTGGGGCGCAGTTAGTTCGATGCGTCCCCTGGGATCACGTGGGCCATGGAGAGCCAATGGTAGCAGGGAATGCTTCATTCATAAGTTTGACAGGAAGACCTGTCAAACCTATAAATATTATAATCCCCAAAACATCACTAAATCTTCAAATAAATTTTAAAAGATATCACATTTTTAAAATAAACTATAAATTACATGAAATAACTATTATAAACAATAATTTACGTTTTTGAAAAAAATAATTTTATTGTCTAACGAGGCTAAAAATAAACTTACCTTTCGTTAACGTATTTAAAAATAATAAACCTGTGGAAAAAATGTTTTAATTTTAATTAAATCACCACTTACCTTTTAAAAAGCCTTCCCTGGAAAACCTGCAAAAAAATGCCAGTTCAATGTACACGCGCAGCCTCTCCTGCACACGTGTTCTACCTCTGAACCCCTTCTTTCAGGGAAACGGAAGTGTCGGTTTCCTGCGCATGCACAGTGCACGCAGGAAACTGGCACTTCCCTTGTGCTTACGGGTGAGTACCCCATGCGCACTCACCTGTGGAGACCCGAATTTCTGGGCCATTAAATAATTGATGGGATCCGGCGCCTCTCTCCATGACACTGGGCAACGAGTAAGACAGACTTTAGAGTAAGAATCTAGTTAATATGAAAAAGCAAAAAAATGTATAATTCTGATCAATCTCAAGTATCCCAAAGATACCTTTTACCACAGTCTCCACAACTGATGATCCATTGTCACAATCAACCATTCAAGGGATCTTCCACAGATAGTATTTGACTAATCTAATGGATTTTTGTCATGAAATAACAGGGAGGATCGATGAAGGGAATGCAAAGAATGTTGTCTAAATGGATTTTAGGAAGGCCTTTGACAAAGTATCACATAGAAGGCTGTTTAACAAAATGGAGGCTCATGGAATAGATGGGTCAGTGGCAGCTTGGATAATGAATTGGCTTAAGGACAGATAATGATGCGGGCAGGAAAAGCCTCTGCCCGCCATGAGAATACATCGACAGCATCCGAAAGATACTCCTCACTCCGTGCGATAGTAGACAAGTGCCTCCATCATCAATCCTGTACAATCAACCTTTTTGTTAAATGGCTGTTTTTCAGACTGGGGGATTGTAGACAGTGGTGTTCCTCAAGGGTCAGTGCTGGGTCCACTTGTTTGTTAGCTATATATATAGATATGACCTGGATATTGGAATTCAGAGTAGAATTTCTAAATTTGCCAATGACACCAAACTTGGTGGTGTGGCAAACATGATAATGATACCAATCGACTGCACCATGACATAGAAAGGTTGCAAAAAGTGCAGACAAGTGACAGATGGAATTTAATACGGAGAAGTGTGTGGTGATGCATTTTGGCAGAAGGAACAGGGAGAGGCAATGTACACTTAATGACACATTTTAAAGAGTGTGCAGTGACAGGGGGATCAGGGAGTTAATGTGCATAGGTCCCTGAAGGTGGCAACACATATTGAGGGAGTGGTTACAAAAAATATGTGAACTTGGGCTTCATAAATAGAGGTTTTGTGTACAAAAGTAGAGAAGTAATGCTGAACCTTTATAAAATGCTGATTATGCCACAACTGGAGTATTGTGTCCAGTGATGGTCACCGTATTTTGGAAGGATGTGAAGGCCCATGAGATGGTGCAGAGGAGATTTACCAGAATGGTTCCAGAGATGGGAGATCTTAGTTACAAGGACAGGTTGGAGAAGCTGGAATTGTTTTCATTAGAGCAAAGCTTGTTGAGGTTGTGATTTGATAGAGGTGTACAAGATTATGATGGGTGTGGATAGTCTAGACGGGAATGGCTGTTCTAACTAGTTGATGGTACAAGGACTACGGGACACAGGTTCAAGGTTTTCGGCTAGAGGTACAGGGAGGATGCGATGAAAAGCATTTTTAAGCAGCGAGTGGAGAGGACCTGGAACTCACTGCCAACGGAAGTGGCAGAAGCGGAGACACTCAATGGTTTCAAGGGGGAACTCGATAGGCACTTGAGGAAAATAAACTTGGGGATAGAGTGGGGGAATGGGACTGACTGGATTGCTCTACAGAGAGCCGGCATGGTCCCGATGGGCCGAATGGACACCTCGTGCCATATGACTCTTTGAATTTATGAGTAAAGGCGTCATAAACAAGTATAGTCACGGTAGTTTCAGCCGTCTGATTGCGGGCAGGCAAAGCCTCTGCCCGCCGTGCGAATACATAAACAGCAACCGAAAGATACTCCTCACCCCGTGTGGTAGTAGACAAGTGCCTGTATCATCAATCGTGTACAATCAACCTTTGTTCCTGTGGGCCTTATTTTCCACAGCGACACCCGCGTGTACTGACGGGCCCGATCATGTATAGCTTGTCACTTGGGACCGAATCCAACCGCACCGTCATCTGTGGCCTTAAAATTGTGATCCGCCCACCATTGCAGCAGCTGCGCACATTCCCGAAACTCATCATCTGAATCGAGCACAATGACCAACTCCTTCTCCCAAGTGCCTTCTTCAAGCACCGTCAACACCGCTGGCAGCCCTGCTTATTCTGCAGATCGAGTGCCACAGCTATATTGAATATTGCGCAGGACCTGACCCTTCGATAATGCGAGTGCAGACAGCCCCGCACCACACTGCCTGCTCACATACTTACCCGAAAACCAAACACTCCATCCTGCTTAATCTGGTCCACTGTCCTTTCCTTAATAATAGTGATTTAATGATGTGCAGGTGCCTTCATACTCGTGGGGCGTTCCCTCGCTGTATATAAAAAAATATTTTCTCATGTGTAATCTGGTTCTTCCCCAACATGGACCGGCTGCTATTGTTCCATTGGGCGTGTCCATTCTAATTCTCTGACTTCGCCATTTTTGTTCGGACAGAGTTTTGACTGGAAAGTCACACATGCCTCGCAAAGGGCAATGAAGCAGGAGAGGTTGTAACCTCTGAGAAAATCTGAGGCCCGTCAGAAATGTTTGTATATGTGAATCGATAACTCATTCAGCTACAAACATTGAAAATATAGACAAATAGGAGCAGGCATTGACCATTCGGCCCTTCCAGCCTGCTCCACCATTCAAAATGATCATGGCTGATCCTCTATCTCAATGCCATATTCCAGCTCTCTCCCCATAACCCTTGATTCCTTCAGTGCCTAGAAATCTATCTATCTGCTTCTTAACTGTATTCAGTGACGTTGCCTTAACAGACGTCTGTGGTAGCGAATTCCACAGGTTCCCTACCCTCTGATTGAAGAGATTTCTCCTCATCTCAGTCCTAAATGACCTACCCCGTATCCTGAGTGAGTGACCCCTCGTCTGGAGCCCCCCGCCAGGGGAAACATCCTCCCTGCATCTAGTCTGACTAGCTCTGTCAGAATTTTAAACGTTTCAATGAGACCCAATCTCTCCTCCAACGACAGTCCTGCCATCCCAGGAATCAGTCTGGTGAACCTTCACTGCACTTCCCCTATGGCAAGTATATCCTTCCTTAGGTAAGGTGACCAAAATGTACACAGTACTCCAGGTGTGGTCTCACCAAGGCCCTGTAGAACTGTAGTAAGACATCGTTGCTCCTGTACTCAAATCCTCTTGCAATGAAGGCCAAAGTACCATCTGCCTTCCTAACTGTTTGCTGCACCTTCTTGTTTGCTTTCAGTGACTGGTGTACAAGGACACCCAGGTCCCTTTTTACAACAAAATTTCCTATCTATCACCATTTAAATAATAAACTGCCTTTCTATTCTTACTACCGAAGTGGATAACTTCAAATTTATCCACGTTATACTGCATCTGCCATGTATTTGCCCACTCACACAACTTGCCTAAATCGCCTTGAAGCCTTTTTGCATCCTCCTCACATTTCACAATCCCACCAAAGGTACGTGTCGTCAGCAACTTGGAAATGTTGCATTAGGTTCCCTCATCCAAATCATTGATATATATTGTGAATGGTTGGGGCCCAAGCACTGATCCCTGCGGTTCCCCACTAGTCATCGCCTGACACCCTGAAAAAAACCCAGTTATTCCTACTCTATGTTTCCTGTCTTTTAACCAATTTTCAATCCATGCCCATAAATAACCCCCATTCCCATGTGCTTTAATTTTGACCTTCCCCCACGCGGACCCATGTTTGGATAGGCTAGACGGGGAAAGGCAGTTCCACTCTTTGATGGTACAAGGAGTAGTTATCACAGATATATGGTTTTGGGCAAGAGGTACATGGGTGATGTGAAGGAAAACAGTTTTTACACTGCGAATGGTGATGACCTGGTGCTCCCTGCCGATGGAAGTGCTGTAAGTGGACACACTCAATGTTTTCAATGGGAGACTGGATAGGCACTTAAGGGAAATAAACCTGCAGGGCTACGGGGATAGAGCAGAGGAATGAGACTGACTGGATTGTTCTAAAGAGAGTAGGCATGGATTCGATTAGCCGAATGGCCTCCATCTGTGCCGTTGTGACGCTATGACTCTATGGGGGAGAAATTTGGTTGTTAGCGCCACTGATTAACGCCTAAAGAGGCCGAGAAGTGGGGCACTAGCCAATTTCCGGGCGGGCGCAAGGGGGCCTAGGTGTTTCATTACACAAAATGTGGTTCCTTCAAGCATGAGATAGCTATGGCAACAGAAAGCAAAAGTAATACACTGACACATAACTGATTCTCACACCCGGGAGATTGTCCAAAACATAATTCGCAATATGACCATATTCCTTGGCCTTGATTCCACTGCACCAACCAAAGCATCCAAAGCCCCATCCATGAGGTGTTCCGCCCTCTGCATCACCCTTTCCATGTCTTGCTTGGCTGGTGCACCACAAATAGGCTCCCACCGCTTTGAAGGCCTACAAGGCAGTGAGTGTGTCTGGTGATGCCAATTGACCTGCCCCTTTAAGAGCTGGCCGGCGCCAGTGTGTCTCAGGGAAAGTGATTATTGAGAGCACCTTCGCTGCGCTAAGCCGCCGCCACGAAATTGGGTTGCGCCGCCGGGTTAGCGCCTTAAGAGTGGCGTGCAGTGCCTGATTTAGTGCCGCAATCACCTTTAGGGGCGCTGCAACCCAATATCGCGCTAGTTGGCGCTAAATTGCGCCTGGCGCTAAAGTGCGCATCGCCAGGACTAGCGCCCCAAACGCGGCTATACCGAATTTCTAGGCCGGATAAATACTCGTTTTCAGCGCTGTGCCACTGCCACGAGAATTCAGAACCAGAATTCGGCTGTGAAAGCAAAATAAAACTTAGCGCAAAGTGGGGCTGGAATCCCGGACACCGAGATAAGAATCTAGCACTCCACCGACGAAGCTGGCCGGGCCTGTTCCAACGTTCCATCATTGTCACTTAATGCAGAGAGATGGCTGTTGGTCCGCCCCAGTGCCGCAATGTCCGCCGTGCTGTTGGCGGCGCCGCTATTTCAAATGAAATGTTAAACCAAAGCAAATATCAGGTCATTTGGTGGTCGGACTGTCGGTTAGTACCCCGGTTCCCATGGGGAATGGTCAATTCCGAAATTAACTTCGGACAATGTTCGATAACTTCAGTGTGACATCTGGAGTATCACCAGCTCTACTCTTGTGGAGGTGGTGCAATGGCCCAATGGTAAGGAGTTGGTCTTGTAAACCAAAATGTTCAATCCCCGTCCGTGCCTATGCTAGTTTTGAATATTTCAGGCGATGTTTTCTGAATGGCTCCTCCAGCCATTTTATTTCTTATGGTCTCAGCTCCTGTGATAACCTCTCTATATAAACTTGCACACGATACACATTGAGAAATTCTACAAGACTTGTCGTTCTTTGATGCACTGGTTTGAAATCGGACGGCGGCTGACATACCCGGACCATTTCCCTTCTTTATCCCTGAGTGTCAGATTTTTGGGTGTGAGAGGTTGAGAGAGACGGCGACCCTCACTCGGAGACACCGTGTCTTACAGTTCCCGGTCTGTAATCTAAACTCCCACATATACAAGGGCAGATGAAGGGTACCGAGGAAAACGGAGCTAACACAATTGAGAAAGAGCTTGAAAAAGACAGAAATAGCGAGGGACAGATACACTTACATTTCCCAGCACAGAGAGTTCCCCACTCACTGATATAGCCTGGAGCGTGACACCCAAACAATCAGCAAGGATTGTGATCAGGGTGTAAGACTTCCACCTACTGAGGCAAAGCAACACCGCCAGTAAAAGCACAGATTGTACTTCAGTCTCTTAATTTCTTTAACTGCTGAATATGGACAGTGAGGACTGAGCCTGCCTATCGCAGTCTTGACTTTTCTGCAGGTGTGTGGATGAACATCCATCAGATGTACCCCAATCTATTGATATTTGCACAACGTTCATCTGTCCCAATCAATTCCTGTCCTAATCCATTGAACCCAATCCATTGATGGTATTCATCCATTCACTTTCTCAATCCATTAATGGTATCTGTCCATTCACTTTCCCAACCCATTGATGGTATCTGTCCATTGAATCATCCAATCCATTGTGGGTATCTTTCCATTCACTTTCCCAATCCATTGATGGTATCTGTCCATTCACTTTCCCAATCCATTGTTCATATTCGTTCATTCATTTTCCCAATCTATTGTTGGTATTCGTCCGTTAACTTTCCCAATCCATTGATGGTATTCGTCCAATCACTTTCCCAATCCATTGATGGTATTTCTCCATTCACTTTCCCAATCCACTGATGGTATCTGTTCTTTCAATTTCCCAATCCATTGATGGTATTTCTCCATTCACTTTTCCAATCCATTGAGAGTATCTGTCCACTCACTTTCCCAATCCACTGATGGTATCTGTTCTTTCAATTTCCCAATCCATTGATGTTATCTGTCCATTCACTTTCCCAATCCATTGATGGAATCCAACCATTTACTTTCCCAATCCAATGATGGTATCTGTCCTTTCACTTTCCCAGTCCAAGTGGAGCGGCGTCGTTTCCATTGAACCCAGGAGGCCCTGTTCGATTCCTGTCTGTACCTGCTTTTAGACTCCAATCATTAATCAAAACATTTTTTCTTGGCTTATTATTCGTGTCCAGCTAAGCTGGAAGGTTAAACTACCCGTGTAAAGTTTGAACCTTTCGCTATTCTGCCGGACAGTTTTCCCAGGAGTAGCGATCTGTATTCATTACACTTTAATTTCCCTTTTCTATTGCAGGGTGACAGCCAAATAGAGAAAGCGTGTTCCAGATGTTAGATATTAAAAAATAAATTAATATACTCAAACATTTCCTCCTTCAGCTAAGTTTCCAAATGATTGGTATTGCTCGATTCATCGATTGCTTCCAATCTATTGATAATCCCCCACATCATTGACAATTTTTAATCGATTGTTGTTTGCCTATCTATAAATGGTTCTCAGTCCTTTTGCTGTGGCCGAGCCATTGAAGATTCCCAATCCATTCATGATTTCCAAAACATTAATGTTTCCCAATCCAATACGTTTCCATTTAAAAGTGAGAAATTGCGATTCCATTTTCATTGGGTTGAAAACAAAGGCCTAGAAATTCAGTTCGGACGCTATTGCGGCGCTAAAGTCGGGCGCTCGTCAAATTTAGCCGCCGCCGGAAAGTGCAGGCGAGCTCGCCGAAATTCAGTAGATTTGGCCAACTTTTTGGCCGAGCGCTGCAAAAGGCGTTGGAACCCTGTGTTCAGGCGCTAATCCGGCGATGCAGCCTAATAACGCCGATTCCGGGCGCAGCGCAGGTGCGATCATGTGGTGAGTGTCAGCAGACACCCTGACGCCGGCCAGCTCTTAAAGGGGGAAGGGTCAACTTTGACTGCAGCCACGCCCTGCATGCTGTAGCCCTGCAACTAGGCCTCAGGACTGGTTGTGTGCCATATCAACGCCTGGAGCTCATGGAGAGGGCCCGTGAAAGAGCCCAGCGGTTCTCTGAGCATGCGTTGCGTGTGCTCCTTCATGGGGTGCGCAAAAGAAGACGGGTCGTGTGCCCGGCTAGTGGCAGGAAGGCTCCCAGGAGCCAGTTCAGGGAGGCGTGGACCAAAATTGCCCGGAGGGTCTCCTCCAACTCCGATGTTCCCAGGAGTGCGGACCAGTGCCGCAAGAAATACAACGACCTATATCGGCTGGTCAAGGTGAGTACCCTTTCCAATGTCCCCCTCATCCTTGCATGTGCACCTCCCATTAGGGCCAAAGGGACATCCAAGGTCTAATGCCCAGCCCTGCTGCCGCTGCAATGGCACTTGCATGTTAATCAATAGCTCTTTCTGCACTTACCACACTGTGCAAGCTATTCCACCATGGGAGGCCTCACACACAGCTACAGGGCACCACACTGTGCAAGCTATTCCACCATGGGAGGCCTCACATACAGCTACAGGGCACCACACTGTGCAAGCTATTCCACCATGGCAGGCCTCACACACAGCTACAGGGCACCACACTGTGCAAGCTATTCCACCATGGCAGGCCTCACACACAGCTACAGGGCACCACACTGTGCAAGCTATTCCACCATGGCAGGCCTCACACACAGCTACAGGGCACCACTCTGTGCAAGCTATTCCACCATGGCAGGCCTCACACACAGCTACAGGGCACCACACTGTGCAAGCTATTCCACCATGGCAGGCCTCACACACAGCTACAGGGCACCACACTGTGCAAGCTATTCCAGCATGGCAGGCCTCACACACAGCTACAGGGCACCACACTGTGCAAGCTTTTCCACCATGGCAGGCCTCACACACAGCAACGGGGCACCACACTGTACTTAGACGCCCTCCTTTCTCTTCCAGGCCAAGCTGGTGAGGAACGCCAGGAGCCAGCGTGCCACTGGTGGAGGCCCTCGCGATTACCAGGAGCTAACGCCTCTGGAAGAGAGGGTGGCCCGACTGCTGCGTCACCCGGTGATTGGGCCTGTGGCGCTCGGCGACGCCGACCCTATACTGGAGCCCACTGGTAAGGACAGGACCGGGTGCACCTCTATCCTTGCCCTCGCGCATCAGATCTACATCCTTCCCCACTGGCCGAAAAATGCGCATAATGCACCAGTGCTGCCTCCCTCGCTGTCGGCCTGTCCTCAGTCTAAAGCTACACTTGTGCCTTCCTGCTTTCAGCTGGTGAGGAGGAGGTGCTCCCTGAAGCCCACACACCCAGGCCCTCGGAGGAGGAGGACGTCGAGGAGCAGCAGGAAGGCGCCACCTCGGGGGAACCCTCCTCCGCTCCAGGACATGGCAATGAAGGGGAGACGTCTGGTGTGCCGGAGAGCCAGGGGGAGGCGGGGGAGGGGAGCCCCGAATCTGGTCCCAGTGGCATGGACGCCCGCGGCATGGCTCCGGCGGCACACCAGCCTTCTGCCCAGAGGGGGGTGGCGGTGAAGGGGAGGGCAGAACCTGGTGCCAGTGGCGTGGCCGCACGCGGCAATGCTCCGGCGGCATGCCAGCCTTCTGGCCAGAGGGTGGAGGCGCCCTCCAGTCCGGACTCGGACATCGCCCAGGAGGTGCGCCTCCTGGACGAGATGTCGGCGGCGTCGGAGCGCCGGCACGTGGAAATCATGGAGGTGGTGGCACAGATGCCTCACGCCATCGAAAGCCTCGCTCAAAGTGTGGTGGCTTTTGGCCAATCCCAGGCCAGGGGCCTAGAGCATTTCGCAGCAGCACACGCCAGGGCGGTGGAGCTCCTTGTGGCAGCGCATGAGAGGGGGGTCGAACAACTCGAGGCAGCGCAGCACGCCAGTCGCCAGCTGAGAGGTGCTGTGCAGACAATGG
The DNA here is from genome assembly GCF_052327205.1 of Somniosus microcephalus. Classification (NCBI taxonomy): domain Eukaryota; kingdom Metazoa; phylum Chordata; class Chondrichthyes; order Squaliformes; family Somniosidae; genus Somniosus; species Somniosus microcephalus. Next base: position 54,136,635 of record NW_028225180.1, on the reverse strand, counting down.
CACTGCAGATGCGGGGACATGCCGGCGCAGTTGGGGCACTGACTCCGCCACCCTCGCACTGGTGCGGAGTCGTTGCCAGGCCAGCCGCCGCCCTGCTGCCGCACACCGGTCTGGCGAGCAACAGTTTGGCGCGCTTGCTCCCCGGCCAGGCCGGCCGAGTGCACGTGTGTCTGGCGACCAGCGCGCGCCTGGGAGCACCCACCTTGTCCCCATTGGTGCAGGCGAGCCTGCCACTCCCCCAGCCAGGGTGCAAGGAGCTACTGGAGCCAGTGAAGAGGGCCACCCACAGCTGCAGCAGCCACCAGCCGGCCCCTCCCGGGCCCGCCCTCGTGTAGGCCGACCCCCAAGGGCATCTGGCGAGACACCTTGTCGCCCTGAGGATCCTTCCCCCAGCCTCGCCACAGCCTCACGGCCCAGCTTGAGGCGCAGCAGCAGGACGGGCTGGGGCAAAAGACGCCTGTCGACAGACTCGCCCTCTCGCCACACCGAATAGAGTGTGTTGAGCGAGGGTTTGGGTGATGCGGGGGCTTCTGTTCTGGGGGGCATTATGTGTTTTGGTTTTATGGGGGTCTTTGTGTTGTTGGGGGGGCTTGTTTTTGTTAGGCCAGTGACGAAGGCCATTTGGATGGTGATGTTATGTTAGTCCTCCCCAGGTTTTGGGAGTGACAGAAGTTTGTTACTGTTTTTTGGGGGTCTTCTCTGTTTTGCTCTTCCATGTGGGAAGGGCCCTGAGTTTTTGAAATAAAGATGTTTATTTATTAACCATGTGCAGGTGTCATGTTTCAAGTGGTTGTTGGGTTAACCGGCTGAGGGCTTGCGAAGCGGCTGTGTTCAGTGGGCCAGGCCATTCCCTGACAGGGGGCCTAGAAGTGTCGAGCAATAAGCCCCCGGCGGACGGCCCTTGGACCTTATCGCTCCCTCCTGGCCTGGTGCTCCTCCTCCTCAGGGTCCTCCTGCTCGTCCTCCTGAGGTGGTGGGGCAATGTCAGGTGGCAGTGCCTGAGTCCTGCGGATAGCCAGGTTGTGGAGCATGCAGCACACCACGACGAACTGGGAGACTCTATCCGGCGAATACTGAAGAGACCCGCCCAAACGATCCAGGCAACGGAACCGTTGCTTGAGGACACCTATCGTTTGCTCTATTAGGTTCCTTGTGGCTTGATGGATTTCGTTGTATGCCAGCTCCGCTGGGGTCCTGGGCGCGCGGAGTGGGGTCATGAGCCATCTGCACAAAGGGTAGCCCTTGTCCCCGATAAGCCATCCCCTTGGTGGAGGCTGTGCCTGGAACATGTCAGCCACAGTAGTCTGTCGCAGGATAAAGGCATCGTGGCTGCTTCCTGGGAAGCGGGCCTTGACAGCTAGGATGCGCTGCCTGTGGTCACACATCAGCTGCACATTTAGGGAATGGTAGCCCTTCCGGTTGCGGTATTGCTCGGCATTGTGGATAGGTGCCCGCATAGCCACATGCGTGCAGTCAATGGCGCCCTGCACCATGGGGAAGGCCGCGATCCTGGCAAATCCGAATGCACGCTGCTCCTGCTTGTGTTGGGTCATGGGGAAGGAGATGAATTAGTGCCTCCTCGCGAAAAGTGCTTCGGTGACCTGTCGGATGCAGCGATGCGCGGCGAACTGGGAGATGCTCGCGATATCCCCAGCAGCGGCTTGGAAGGAGCCGCTTGCAAAAAAGCTGAGAGCCACCGTCACCTTCACTTCCACCGAGAGAGACGCCCTGGACATGAGCTCTGGCTGCAAATCTGCATGGAGCAGCTGGCAGATCTCTTCAACCACCTCCCTTCTGAAGCGCAGCCTCTTAACACAATGTGCCGCAGTCATGGTGAGATATGAGACCTGCTCCCGGTATTGCCTGACTGGGTAAGGCCTACGTTGGCGACGCCTAATGGCCCCTGTGCGTCTAGGCATGCCTGGCCCTGTCTCAAAGCGTCTGCGAGCCCTTCGCACAAAATGTAGGAACTGAGGGTTGGCCACCCATGCAGCCCCCATTACAAAGTTCCAAACAGCAAACTCACAAGGATGCAAATGTCAAAGCACTGGCTAGAAGCCAAAAATACCTCTCCTATGGTGTCCGAAATCAGTAATCTCTGTGCCTTGCTCTCTGTGCAGAAATCCAAACCAGTCAAGTCATTACAGCGAAATGGCTGGCTTTTATGGGTGAGTGGATGTGCCCTTTAATTAGCGCTCCCCGAATCCCACAGGGCCTCTGTTGAGTTCCATTTCACAGTTCTTAGCAGCGCCACGGCCACATCGGCCGGGCGCCACTGAATTTCCGGTTTGGGGCGCACAAACGGCGTTGCACGACGGAATGACGTCATAAGATGCGCGCGCAGCTGAGCGGGCGCTAACACTTTGCGCCGGCGCTAAAGCCCAGCTGAATTTCGGCGTAGGCGCAGATCCAGCGGTGCCCGGGCGCTAAGTGGATAGCGCCGGAAATCTGGCGCTAACGGCTGGCGCAAACAGCTGAATTTCTAGGCCAAACTCTTTAACTAAGCGGTTGGATCTGCCAGTGCAATAGTAGGGGTGATCTCGGGCTGATTTTCCTTGTATCTACACAGGAAATTCAGCCAGGAAATGGCGCAGGTTCCGTTTCATTCATTTTTGTTGCATTGTTGATTTAGTGGGAAATCCTCCAGATCATCAGCAATAATTGTAAATAATGGACTGTGGGATTGAACATGAAGAGACATTCAGGTAACAATATGGAAGATTCACTTGATTTAAATCATGGGACTATTAAATACGGACTCATTAAACACTCAAACTGCAGAGCCGCATTCAATCGATGATTAGATGTATTAGGAGTGGGGTTCAAATTCATTGGATCTTCAGTCTCACACCATAAACACTCGGACACCTAGTCCGAAGATTAAGCTGTGGGCCTGGTCTCACAGCGTAACATTGTTCAGTATTAATTACTGTTATCGTTCATATTGTACAAAGAGAGAGAAAAAAGATAGACAGATAAGGACAGAGGGACATACATATAGAGATTAAGAAGGAGATATGGAAGAGAATGACAGAAAGAGAGAAGGAGAGAGAGAGATTATGAGGGCCACAGAGACAGACGAAATGAGAGGGATAAAGAGAGCAGAGAGAGACTGATGGAGACATAGAGACCGAGAAAGAGGGATCTACAGACATAGCGAATGGAAGAAAGAATGAGAATTGGAATAAAGAAGAAAGGAGGGAGAAATGGAATGAGGGAGCGATACTACTGCTGAAAAGAGGCAGAATCAAAAGGGGCGAATACTGATTTGGAGGTAAGGGACAGAAGTCCAGATACAGAGGGAGAGTTGGGATAGAAAAATGACAGAAAGTGAGCAGGATAGAAAGAACATGTAACTAAGACAAATTACAACAATGGAAAGCTAAATGGAAAGAGCTGATTGAGTGTAATGTAAACAGAGATCGAGAGCCAGTGAAAGAGAGAGAGAGGAACAGCGAGTCAGAGAAACTTTCATGCCAATAAAGCATTTTAATTGGAAATAATTGGAGTGACAAGAGAGAGAAACAGACAGAGAGGGGGAGAGACAGACAGAAGGAGGGAGGGTCAGAAAGAGACAGGCAGAGACAGAGCGACAGAGAGTCAGAGGTAGACAGGGGTGAAATTTACATATAAACAGGAGTGAGACAGACAAACAGAAAGGGCGAGAGACCGACAGAAGTAGAGAGGGACAGAGAGAGAGAGAGAGAATTGAATTGAATTGAATTGAATTGAATTGAATTGAGAGCCAGAGAGAAACAGGACAGAGACACAACTGCATTGTCCATCTCAGAGTAGAAGTTGTTGGCAAAGAGGTGATGCAGATGCTGCCTGGAACATCGGCCATTCTGTGGCTCATGGCCCAGAAGTGTTCATCGGATCTATATATGTCTTATCACCAATTGAAAATCAGTTGGTTTTGGGGCTTCCCAATGCGTAGTTTACAAATTTCCTGGTAACAACAAAACATGTATTTCCTGCAAGAATTGTGTGATTAGCTAGTTTCATTTTCAACTCCGGAGTTCTCTGTACGGTATTGCCACAGTGTCTGAAAGATACAACAATGGCGCAGGCTTTAAAAGAGAGAACAATATAGTAACATTTATATTTTGATCTAAACTAGGTAGTTAAAATGTTATGATTTCGCATTCAATTTTGCTGTTTCCAAAGCGATGAGCTAGTGACTGGTTCTGGCTATGAGGCGGCTCTGTAAATGGAGTTGCTAATGTCTCCCAGCTCTGTTGTCTTCTGGTATTCAAGGAAACAGCATATCCATTAACTAGAGGTCCAAGGGAAAATTGAATAGTTATTTATTATTTTATTTTTTCACTTCGGATGTGGCCATCACTGGTAAGGAGAGCCATTATTGCCCATCACTAGTTTTCCTTGAAAATGTGGTGGTGACTCATCTTCTTGAAGCGCTCTAATCCGTGAGGTGCAGGTACTCCACAGTGCTGTTGGATGGGGAGTTCCAGAGTTCTGAACCAGCTACGATGTTGAAACGACTATATATTTCCAAGTCAGGATGGTGTGTTCATTGCAGTGGAAATTGGAGATGATGGTGTTCCAATGCGCCTGCTGCCCTGTTCCTCTATGCAAGATGTCACGAGTTGGGGTGGTACTGTCGAATAAGCCTTGGTGTGTTGCTGTTGTGCATCTTGTAGACGGTACATACTGCAGCCTCGGTGCGCCAGTGGTGGACAGAGTGACTGTTTGAGGTTGTGGATGGGGTGCTGATCAAACGGACTGCTTGTCCTGGATTGTGTCGAGTTTCTTCAGTATTGTTGGAGCTGCACCCATGCAGTCTACTGGAGAGTATTCCATCACACTCCTGATTTCTCTCATATGGGTGTTGGATTCGATATTAGGTAGTGAGGAGGTGAGTTATTCGCCACTGAATACCCAGCCTCTGACCTGCTCTTGTAGTCACAGTATTTATCTAGCTGCTCCGGTTTATTTTCTGATCACTTGTGACCCCGAGCATGTTGATTGTGGGGGATTTGACAATGGTAATGCCTTGAATTTCAAAGGGCAGTGGTTTTCCCTCTTGGAGTTAGTCATTGCCTGGCACTTATTTGGAGTGAATGACACATGCCAATTGTCAGCCCATGCTTGGATGTTGTCCGTGGCATGCTGTATGTGGCCAAGAACTGCTTCGTTATCTGAAGAATAGCGAATGCAATACTGTGAAATCTTCAGCAAAAACATCCTCAGTCTGACATTATACCAGAGGAAAGGTCAATGAAGAAGCATCTGAAGGTGCTTGGGCCTAGGACAATGGCCTGAGGAACTTATGCAGCTTCGTCATGGGGCTGAGATTATTGGCCTTCAACAACCATTCTCTGCTAGGCAAGGCTTTAGCCAGTGGAAAGTTTTCACAATGGTCACCATCGAATTCAGTTTTGTTTGGATTTCTTACTGTCACACTCGGCCTAATGCTTCCTTGATGTCAGGAGCAGTCATTCTCACCTCACCTCTGGAATTTATATATTTTATCCACGTTGGGACAAAGGATATAATGAGGTCTGGAGCTGAGTGGTCCTGATGGAACACAAACTGAGCATCGGTGAGCAAGTTATTGGAGATTAAGTGCAGCTTGATGGCACTATCGACATCTTCCATGACTTTGCTGATGATTGAGAGTAGGCTGATATGGCGATAATTAGCCGGATTGGATTTTATAAATGAGAAATAGAAGCAGGCACAGGCCATTCGAGGCTTCTCAGCCATTCAATAAGATCACTGCTTTTGTAGCAGTTTGATGCAACCGAATTGTTCGCTAGACCATTTCTGAATGAGCCAACCAAATTGCTGTGGGTCTGGAGTCACATATAGGCAAGACCAGGAAAGGACGGCAGATTTCCTTCCCTTAAATACATTAGTGATCCAGTTGGGCATTTATAGCAATCTGGTAGCTTTCATGGTCACCATTACGGAAAATAGCTTTTTATTTTGTATTACTTGGGGGGATTTGACCTCACATCTAGCGAGATCATCAGTCGAGGCCTCGGGACTATTACTCCAGTATCATAACCACTATGCTACCATAACCGTAAGCTTAAGGTCAGATTGCCGGTGGTGATCCCAATACTGACATCGCTAGTGGTGATCCCAATAATAACATTGCTGATGGTGATCTCAATACTAACATTGTTGGTGGTGATCCCACTACTAACATTGCTACTGGTGATCCCAATACTAACATTGCTGGTGGTGATCCCACAACTAACATCGCTGGTGATGATCCAAATACTACGATCGCTGGTGGTGATCCCACTACTAGCGATGCTGGTGGTGATCCCACTACTAACATTGCTGGTGATGATCCCACTGCTAACATTGCTGGTGATGATCCCACTACTAACATTGCTGGTGGTGAACCCACTACTAACATTGTTGGTGGTGATCCCACTACCAACATTGCTGGTGGTGAACCCACTACCAACATTGCTGGTGGTGATCCCACTACTAACATTGCTGGTGGTGATCCCACTTCCAACATTGCTGGTGGTGATCCCACTACTAACATTGCTGGTGGTGATCCCACTACTAACATTGCTGGTGGTGATCCCACTACTAACATTGCTGGTGCTGATCCTTATACTAACATTGCTGGTGGTGATCCCAATACTAACATTGTTGGTGGTGATCGCACAACTAATATTGCTGGTGAGAATCCCAAAATTAACATTAGCAGTTGTGTCGCTATTCTAACATTATATGTGGTTGTGGAGTAACACCTCTCAAACCCATGAACTCTACCACCTAGAAGGACAAGCGCAGGTGGCACATGGGACTACAACTCACACACCATCCTGACTGGGAAGTATATCTCTGATCCTTCATCGTCGCTAAGTCAAAATCCTATACTCCCACTCTAACAGCACTGTGGGAGTACCTTCACCGCATGGAGTGCAGCGGTTCAAGGAGATGGCTCACCACCACCGTCTCAGGGGCAACTAGGGATGGGCAATCAGTGCTGATCTTGCCAGTGAAGCCCACATCCCAGGAACGAATTTAAAATACATACCAGGCTGAGTAAAGGCAACATGTTTCCTTCACCGAAGGACATTACTGAACCAGTTAGGTTTATGTGACAATCCAATAGCTTAATGGTCAACATTTATCACAGTAGTTTTTTCAGATTTATTTAATTAACTGAATTCAAATTCATCAAGTTGCCATCTGTGGGATTTGAGCCGTCCTCACAGGATAATTAGCCCATGCTTCTGGATTACTGTATCAAAAACATAACCACCATGCTAACGTAATCTGTTGCTGCTACTGAAAACATTGATGCTTACAATACTTAACTATCCTCAACCATTTATATGACCCAGTCCATCGACTTTCCCAATCATTTATATATCCCAGTCCATTTATTTTCCAATCCACTGACAGATCCGTTTCCATTGACTTTCCCAATCCATTGATATGACCCAGTCCATTGACTTTCCCACTGCATGGAACTGTCCCGATCCACTGAAACTTCAATAGGCCTTTGATACGTTACAAAAGAGTAGACATGTGATTAAAATCATGCCATGTGGAGACAGGGGCAAGCAGCAGAATGGAAAGCAAACTGTCTACAGAGCAGAAAACAGAGAGTGGGGTTAAATTTAGTTACTCAGACTGGCAGCAGGTGGAAAGTGATGTCACACAAGGATCGGTGCTGGGACCACTGCTGTTCAACATTTACGCAGATTGTGTTGACTCGACGATCTGTAGTACTATATCAAAATTCGCATTTAACACCAAATTGGAAGGGAAAGTTAATACTGAGAGGAAGGTTTAGAATGCAGTTAGACAAAGATTACGGGATCTAGGGCTTCATGAATAGAGGAGCAGAGCACAAAACCTTAGAAATGATGATGAACCTGCCTAAAACACAGGTTCGGCCTCAACTGGAGTAGTGTGCCTAATTCTGTGCACCGCACATTAGGAAGGACATGAAGACCTTAGAGAGCGTGCAGAAAAGAATTACGAGAATGATTCCAGGGATGAGGGACTTCAGTTACGTGGATAGACTGGAGAAACTGGGGTTGTTCTCCTTAGAGCAGAGAAGATTAAGAAGAGCTTTGATAGAGGTGTTCAAAATCACGAGGGGTTAGGACAGAGTAGATAGAGTGAAACTGTTCCCATTAGCAGAAGGGTCGAGAACAAGAGGACACAGATTCAATGTGATTGGCAGAAGAACCAAAGGCGACATGAGGAAACACATTTTAATCAGCAAGTGATTAGGGCTGGAATGCACTGTCTGAAAGGGTGGAGGGAGCAAACTCTATCACAGCTTTCAAAAGGGCGTTGGATAAAAACCTGCAGGATAAAACATTGCAGGGCTAAAAGGAAAGGGCGCGGAAGTGAGACTAGCTGATTTGCTCTTGCAGAATGCAGGCTTTGGCTTGACGGGCCGAATCGCCTTTTTCCATAAGAACATAGCAATACATGCAGGAGTAGGCCATATGGCCTTTAGAGCCTGCTCCGCCATTCAATTAGAACATGGCTGATCTTCTACCTCATCTTCACTTCTGTAAGCATTCTATGATTCTATGATTCTGATTAAGATTGCGACAAAATACAATAAAATGGTAACAAACTTGCAGAATGTGAGTGTAAATCACCAACTATTTTCAGTATATGAATGTGAAGTGCTGTATTCTGGTCGGAGGATTAAGGAGGCCACATACTCCGAAGGAAAATTTACATTTAAATTGTCTAGACACTTGGTTAGGCCACACTTGGCGTATTGTGCACAGATTGGTCTCCATCTTACAAAAAAGTATATTGAGTTATTGGAGAAGGTGCAAACCGACTGTGCTTGCGGCAAGTGGTGAGAGAAGCAACACGAGGAAAACCTACTTGACTGAGAGGTTATAACTTTCTGTAACGACTGTACAGTCAGGGACTCTTTTATCTAGAAAAGAGAAGGCTAAGGTGGGACCTAATAGAGGTTCTAAAATTATGAATTGTAGACGTAAAGAACATGTTTCTGACTGTGGGGGTTATCCAACAATAGGGGTGATAAATGTAGATAGTCACTAATAAATACAAAAGTAATTCCAGATTAACTTCTTTACCCAGAGACTGTTTAGAATGTGGAGCTCGCAACCACATGGATTTTGTTGAGGCGAATTGCATTAATGCAGTTCAAAGGAAGTTAGTAAAAAACCGACTACGAGCCAGAACCCAAGCTCCGTGTGGGGGGAGGTCAAACCATATAATAACATTGAAAAATGTTGGACGTCTGTAGTGTGGCGTCCGGAGTCACTGATAGAGCGTTGAGGCATTGCAGTGATCAAATGGTAAGCTGTCGTTCTTATAATCCGCAGAGTGAGGGTTCATCCCCCATTCTTACTTCTGTTGGTTTTGAATATTTGAGGTGATCTTTTCACTGCAGCCCCTGCAAGGCTGAAATACCCTACCCGGTGTGCAGTGCAATAAACCGAATGAAGCACACCAGGTGGGGTCTAACCAAAGCATGAATCAACTCAAGCATAACTTGCTCCACTTTGATTCCAGCCTGCTTGAGATGAATGCCCCCATTCCTTTAGCCTTTTTGACTGGGCCACGAGCTCATTACTCAACAAACATTGGCACAGATTTTGCGAGGCTTTTGACCACGGACATGGTTGTAACTGCCCCACAAGTTCCGGGTTTCCGCATGTGATGCACATGCGTGAAAACCGGAAACTTTCGAACTGTGAAGGTTTAGCTTCACAGGACATACGCATCTGCAGGAAATGGAAATTCGCAGTCGCAGAGTTGGGCTTTTTGCCCAACTACTGCCCAATGAAAGCCCATGAAACACTTACTGGCAAAAGCAGTGTAAGGCCTTCATTTGCCAGGATAAGGGTTTAAATAAATATTATTATTGTTATTTAAATCATTTAATCATATAACTTTTAAAATTAGTTTAGGTTATTTGCAAATCCTTGAAAAATGTTTAAATTTATTTTTCAAAACAATTAATTTTTATTTTAGTTGTTTAAATAAATTGTAGTTTAATTTATTTTAAACAAGTGGTGCTTTATTTTTATTGCAGAGCTCTGAAGGTGTTTTTGGCGGGATTCCTATTATGCTTCTATTATAACTTTCTGGAACACCTGAATCGGCAGGGACTCTTTTCTCTAGAAAAGAAAAGGCTGAGGTGTGACCTAATAGAGCTTCTAAAATTATGAATTGTAGACGTAAAGGACATGTTTCTGACTGTGAGGTTATTCGAAAATAGGAATGATAAATATAGATAGTCACTAATAAATGCAAAACGAATTCAGCATTAATTTATTTACCCAGAGAGTGTTTAGAATGTGGAACTCGCAACCACACGGAGTATGTTGAGGCAAACAGAATTAATGCATTTCAAAGTTAGTTAGTAAAGTATCGGCTAGCAATCAGAACCCCAGCTCCGCGTGGGTGGATGTCAATTCATATAATAACATTGAAAAATGTTGGACGTCTGGAGTGTGGCATCTGGAGTGTGTCGTCCGGAGTCACTGATAAAGCGTTGAGGCGTTGCAGTGATCAGATGGTAAGCTGTCGTTCTTGTAATCCGCAGGGTGCGGGTTCATCCCCCATTCTTACTTCTGTTGATTTTGAATATTTAAGGCGATCTTTTCGTTACAGCCCCTGCAAGGCCATAATACCCTTCCGGGGGAGCTATGCAAAAACCTAATGAAGCACACCAGGTGGGGTCTAATAAAGCATGAAACAACTCAAGCATAACTTGCTCCACTTTGATTCCATCCCACTTGAGATATATGCCCACATTCCTTTAGCCTTTTTAACTGTGCCACGAGCTCGTTACTCAACAAACATTGTGAAAAGTCACACAACACCAGGTTATAGTCCAGCAGCTTTATTTGCAATCACAAGCTTTTGGAGCGCTTCTCCTTCGTCAGGTGAAGGAGCAGCGCTCCGAAAGCTTGTGATTTCAAATAAAGCTGTTGGACTATAAACTGCTGTTGTGTGACTTCTCAGATTTGTCCACCCCAGGCCAACACCGGCAGCTCCACATCGTGGCAACAAACATTGGCGTGGATTTTGCGGGGCTTATGACCACGTACATGGTTGTAAGTGCCCCATAAGTTCCGGGCTTCCGCATGTGATGCACATGCATGATAACCAAAATTATCCAACTGTGAAGGTTTTGCTTCACAGAACATAGGCATCTGCAGGAAATGGAAATTCGCTGGCACAGAGTTGGGTAATTGCCCAACTACTGCCCATGAATGTCCATGAAACATTTAATGGCAAAAGCAGGATAAAGGTTTAAATAATTATTAATAATTTTTTTAATCATTTAACCGTACCTGTATAACCTTTAAAATTAGTTTAGGTTACTTTTGAACCCTTGAAAAAATTTTAAATTTATTTTTTAAAACAAGTCATTGCTATTTTAGTGTGTAAATAAATTGTATTTTAATTTATTTTGAACAAGTGATGATTTATTTTATTTCAGAAGTATGAAAGTGTGATTTTTAGCGATTCCTATTATGATTCTGGGGATTCCATATGTAAATGGAATCTGCATAAGCATAATATGAATCCACTTTGTCATTGTTTGGGTCACGAACTCGTTACAGGTCTTGCCTAATGATCCCAAGGACGGTTACGAACCGCATGTGCCCCTGGGGTATGTGGGCGTTTAGCCAGGCATCTGCTTGCAGGCCCAGGAGCGCGAGTCTTTGAAGGTACGGAGGCACCAGGTCGGTGCACTCTTTACTTGCGGTTCAGACCTCATTAAATCCAATGGGATCCTGCGGGCCACTGACAGTGTTCCTTTTTTAGCGACTTTATAATGAAGTAGCGTGTTAGTGAATGAGATTTCATAGTGAAAGCTTAGTAACAGGGCAAGTCTGCTTTGGATGATATACTGGCTGAAGACATAGGCTGTTAGATTCTGAATTAAAATATAATGGGCCGTATTTTCCGATGCCTATGGGTGTGTAGCGCTGTGTATGCACTGCGTACACACACGTCGGGACATCGGAAATACCGGTTTCAGGCATGCACAGCATTAGAAATAGAGGACAAGGAAATTCAGGGGAATAAACTAACTTTGTGATTAGAAATATAATAAATGGAGACATGGGATAACACAGTAAATAACTGTTTGTTTAAAAGTAGGAGACTGGGGAGACAGTAACTGTTTATTTAGAAATAGAGAAAACGAGTGTGAGGGAAACACAGAAAAGGTTTAATTAGAAATATCGTCTCATGGAACATAGTAAAGATGTTTATAGAAATAGACGACAGGGGAACATAGTTTCTATTTAATAAGTAATAGAGGGTATGGAATATCAGGGAACCACAGCAACTGTTTAATTAGAAATAGAGAAGCTCAAGAGAACACAATTAGAAACAGGCAATAGGAAATCAAAACGCTATCAGATTGAACTTGAGACGGCCATATTATGGTTACCTTGTTCATTCCTTTACTTTCTGTTGATATTAGTGATGTGGTTGATTACCAAGTGCTGATAGAGCGGAGGAATGAGACTGACTGGATCACTCCACAGAGAGCCGGCATGAACTCGATGGGTCGAATGTCCGCCTTCTGTGCCGCTATGACTCTATGACGCCATGACTCTATGACATTGTCTTCTCACGATTGTAGCTGGTTGCGGATCCCTCGATGACTGATAGAATAAAAGTTTCTGCCTGCAGCCTGAATCCTGCCTTAAATACTGTTGGTCTTCTGAATCCAATTAAATCTGAATGTAAATACAGACAATGCTAGAAATACACATCAGGTCTGGCAGCATCAGCAGAAAAAGAAACATAGTTAACATTTGAGCTCGATGGCCCTTTGTCAGAACTGGAAAATGTTAGGAGATGTAACAGGTTTTAAGCAATTACAGCTGCAGGGAAAGGAGGAGTGTGGTCAGAACAAAAGGGAAGACCTGTGATAGGGTGGAAGGCAGACGAGATAAAATGACAAAAGGGATGATGTTGCAAGCAGAAAGAGATGGTAATGGGAAAAGTTAAGAATCATAAGATGACTCTAGATAAGGTGCAAATGGCAGGGGCAAATTCATCAACATCTGTCATGCGAAAGGAATAAAAGTAAAAAAAATATTAAAACAGAATGTGCCTATTACAGAAAACTGCCCGCAACTGAAAAGCAATTCCTCCAGAAGCTGGATGCCAGCCGAAATTGCGGAGCGTCGGCTTCACGGGGAAATAAAACCAATTGGATTCCGTCTTTTGGGAACGTTTGGGTCAAGTGGAAAGTTAAAGAATGATAGGTTAATGGGGCACTTAATCATATTTAGTAAATGGAACTCAGTCACAAATAAAGGACAAAGGGGGAGAAATTAAGTTGTTAGCACCACCCGTTAGCACCTTAAGAAGGCGATAAGTGGGGCGTGAGGCGGCTAGCACCCGGGCCCGGCGAGACCTGTGCCTGTCACAAAATTTAGCGGAGATTTAGCAGTGGCGCTAAACTGCAATGCCCATTCAGCTGCGCGCGCAGATCCTGACGACATTTCATGGTGCAACGCCTTTGGGGCGCCCCGGACCGGAACTTCAGTGGTGCCCCCTCCTTTCCGCCTGGCGCTCCCAGCGACTGGTTGACTGGAACAGTTCCCAGTCGCTGTGGGGCTGGGGGGGCGCTATTTAAAGTGGGCTCTTCCTGGCTTCTTTGTGGTAGCCATTTTTGGACCACTCCTTCTGTGAGAGAGAGAGAGATTTGCAGAGTGACAAAGGGAGAGAGCTTTCTGCATTGACTCAGTGCTCGCAGAGGTACTTCTGGCTTCGGCCCAGAACTTTGCAGTTGGTTTAATTTTTCACTGGCATAACCTTGAGTGGCCACATACTATGGGGGCTGCAATGGGTGGAAACGTTGGGTTTCTCCATTGCATTGAGAGGGCTCAGAGACGCCGAGAGAGAGTGCCAATCCTGGCCAGATGGAGGAGGGCCAACAGGCGTCAGCACAGGAGGCCTTATCCTCCCAGGGTATTCGGCCAACAGTTATCATATCTCAAAATGACTGAGGAACAGTGTTTTCGGAGGCTTCGATTCAGCAGGGAGGTGGTCACTGAGCTCTGCCACCTGCTTCAGCCACATCTGCAGCCTCAACTGAGGAGCAGGACGTCTCTGTCAGTGGCAGTGAAGGTGACAGTGGCTCACAACTTCTTCGCCACCGGCTCCTTCCAATCCGCTACTGGGGACATTGCCAATGTCTCCCAGTTCGCGGTGCATTGCTGCAACCACCAAGTAACAAATGCCCTCTTTAAAAGGAGATTTCATTACATTTCCTTCCCCATGACCCTGGACAAGCAGCAAGAGCGTGCAATGGGATTTGCAATGGACTTCACCATGGTCCAGGGTGCCATTGACTGCATGCATGTGGCTTTGCGGGTGCCACAAGAAAATGCCGAGTATTACCGCAACCGGAAGGTCTTCCATTCGTTGAACGTTCAGTTGGTCTGTGACCACAGACAGCTGATACTAGCTGTCAATGCCCGCTTCCAAGGCAGCAGCCATGATGCCTTCATCCTGTGCCAGACTTCTGTGACAGACATTTTTGAAGCCCCGGCTCACCCAGGAGGCTGTCTTCTCGGGGACAGGGGCTATCCTCTGTGCACCTGGCTGATGACCCCGCTCCATGCACCCAGCACCCCTGCTGTAGAACGATACAGTGAGAGCCATCAAGCGACCAGGAACATCATTGAGCACACAATCAGCGTGCTAAAGTAACACTTCCACTCTCTGGGCCATTCAGTGGGAGCACTTCAGTAATCACCTGAGCGAGTCTCCCATTTCGATGTAGTGTGCTGCATGCTGCATAACCTGGCAATCCTCAGGACTCATCCACTGCCACCAGACATTGGAGCACCAGCAGAGGAGGAGTACGAGGAGGAGGAGGAGCACCAAGACGGCAGGGAGGCCCAAAGTACAAGGGCCATCCGTCAGCAGCTTATTGCATGTCAGTTCTAGACCCCCTCTGAGGGAATTGCTTGTGCCATTGAAAGAACATGAATGGAACCATTCTGCAACCCCTGAGCCGGTCAAGGCTACAAATAGTTCAAAGAGCAAACATGCACAATCTGAATAAAAACACTTCTTTATCTAACAAACTGTGTGTCCATCCCGCATGACAAAATAACAGAGAGAAACCCCAAAGAAGCAGTCAGACACATAACTGGCTCTCACAACCTGGAGACAATGAACAAAACAGGAAATAAAAATGGCTGACTGCATGGCACCACTAAGCCCTTGCGTGGAAGCTGCCTGTGCTGCACCAAAGTCCTGAAGACTCCTTGCCAGTGCTGCACCAAAGTCCTGCAGACTTCTTGACTGTGCTGCACCGAAGTCCTGGACACTACTTGCCAGTGACTCAATGGAATCTGGCATCATTGCCACTGCAGCCATGAGCTCAGTGTGCCGCTGCTCCATCTGGGTGCCCATTTCAGCGAGGAGCCGCACCTCTTCTGCGCTCAATGTAGCAGGTCTGGAGGCCAGACTCTCCCTCCAGGGAGAAGGCCGCCGAGCTTCCCTACGCCCCCCCCCGCATTGCTGCAAACCGCTGGACCCGCAGCTTCACCCTCCTCAGACCCTTCCCCCCTGCTCCCCTCCAGGGAAGATGTGTCCCCATTATGACCATGGGCTGCCTCGGCTGAAAGTGGCACTGATGATCCAGCTTCCTCTTCCTCCTCACCTTCAGAATCACTCACAGTGGCAGCTTGAGGGCCCGCCTCCTCACTTGGTGTATCAGCATCTGAAAGCAGGGAGGTACAAGAGTTGCTATAGCGTGAGGACAGGGCGCCAGCGAGGGAGGCATGAGTGCTGGAATGCAATGTATTGGTTCGATAGTGGCAAAGGATGCTGGTGTGAGGCACAAGTGGAAGGAGAGAGGTCAAAAAGGTGATGACCTTACCATTGCTGTCCAGAATGGGGTCGGAATCTCCAGTGGCGACGGGGCCAAACAGCTGGCCTGCCATAATCTGCTCGAATCACTGCTCCAGATCGCTGAGGTCTTGTAGGTGAGGCCGGCCTCCCCCAGTCCATTGCTGCTGCCTCCTGTTATGGGCCAGCTTGCCCTGCAAGGGAATGGATGGGCTCTGAGTACAGTGTGAAGCCCTGATCTTCGCTGCACTGCCTCCCATAGTGGAATAGCCATTAAAACTTGGAGGCCTGATCTTGGCTACACTGCCTCCCATGGTCGAATAGCCTTTACAGTGTTTAACGTGCTGAAAGTGCGTGTGAGTTTCATGACAGGCCCATAGGTGTTGCATGATGGCTAGGCATTGGGGCTTTCCGGACTCTTTGGCCATAAAGTGAGGTGGACATGCAGGGATGAAGAGGATACTGAAAAGGGTACTCACCCTGATGACCCGAGTGAGGTCGCTGGAATTCTTCCTGCATTGTACAGGGGTCCTAGGCACCACGCTGCTGGACGTCACTCTGTGGGACACCTCCCTCCAAGCTTTTCGATATTCGTTGGGCAGCGGCCTCCTGCCACTGTCCAGAAACAGGCTGGATCGCCTGCGCTCCACTGCACCAACGAGAACCTTCAAGGCCCCCTTAATGAACCGCTGTGCTCGCTCCCTGAACCTCTCCATGGTCCTAGGTGTTAGAATGTGGCAGCAGGTCTGCCCAGGCCGAGAATCAGGGCTCCGATGCACAGGGTGTGTCTGCAAGCCAAGATCGAGCCTCCCCTTTAAGAGCTGACCGGCGCCAGCATGTCTGCGTGCAATCACTAACTGGCCGCACCTGCGCTGCGCACACCCTCGGTGTTAGCACCTCGCTTCTCCAGCTTTGTGCCTTAAGACAGTCGAGCAGCGCCTGTTTTAGCACTCCAAGCTCCTCCTGGGGTGAAGCAGGTCAATTTAGCAGAAGGTGGCGATAATTTGCGCCGGGCGCGAAATTTTGTACCCGCTCGAGTATAACGCCCCAAACGTGGCGATACTGAATTTCTCCATTTCTCCCCCAAAGACCTTTGTTAGCGTCAGGTTTTTAATAAGGCTAATGAACATTGGAGTGAGGTGCCATAGGTTTATTAAGCACATACATGCAACAGTACTTACACACACACTTAAAAGATATATTTTAGAACCATACCTGATGATGGTAGGGTGGAGTCCAAATATCTCAGTCCTGAGGTCAGTATCTTACGCCTTTACCAAACCAAACATTCATTATAAACTGACAGTTTTCATACATTTTTCTCACTCCCTGTACTTGACAATCCACAAAATCCAGCATTACATGATTATATCAAATGTAAAATAAAACACTCTATAAAGATAATTGAATTGGTATATATGATCGATAGTTTCACTCTTGTTCCATATAATTGCAATTGTACCAATGGAAACATTTAATGGTAAGTCTGTCTTTATTTCTGTATCTATTATGTTATTTAAATGATGATGGTTTCCAGATGCTTTCCATTGCAGAACTGTCTAAACACACTTTGACCAAATGATTAAAGTTCCCTGAAATTGATGAATCTGTTTGCAATGGCATAAGTTTAAATAAATCGCTTATTACTTCATCCTGAAACTGATCAATGCTGCAGCGTCAGCCCTGGCCCAACAGCCCAGTGCTACTTTAAGTAGAACTATACTTCGCTGCATAACAGGAAACGGCTAAAAGTTATCATTGGTACAATAGAAAGACAAACCAATACAATATCACATGAGCTGAATTTCCGATGGAATGATCAACCATTTCCCTACAATGCCCCGTTTGTTGGCGTTAGAATATCTAAGGTCAATACTAAATAATATTTCATCAGCATCATGAATCTATCTCGACCTATTCTATGACACTAATCTCTAGGCATTCGTTTCACATAAGTTCTCACTCTCCTGAGCCACATTAACCATTTCATGTAGAGGTGTTATTGGCATTACTGACCATGTCTTGGAACCCACTCTTCATCAAATATATCACATGCTGGCTGCTTTAACAACAGTATGTCATTTCTGCTCAGACAGCAATTCCAAAGATTATGCCGCACAAGTCTTCCAATACAAGCCATCCCTCTGCTTTCTGGCGATCACACTGAACGACCAGGGGTGTGGAGGTGTTTGATTAGAATGAGTGTTGTTTAAACAGAGTGCTGCGATTTGCGTCTGTCAGGGAGTCTTTACTCTTTGCTAAAATCAAACTTTTGTTTGTTTATTTGTAAAATTTAAATTTCACAGCTTTAAGCAGGGGTATAAAGGGATATACAAGGCCTACAATTCAGGCGTACAATTCAGAGCAGCTGAAGGCAGTTAATTAGGGAAATTAGATTAAACTGGTTCTCCTGTATCTTGTCTCAGCAAGCTCCTTTGTTTCAGAGCCTATAAAACAGGCTTTGCAGTGCGATTTTCACTGAGTGGGGTTTTAGCAGATTTCTGCGATTTCGGTGAGTCAAGAAGTCTTAACTGTTTGCTAAAATCAAACTTTCGTTTCTTCACATTTACTGTTACTGCTTTCTGTTTAAAATCTAAATTCCCAGCTTTAAGTAGGAATATAATGGGATATACAAGGCCTAAAGTTCAGGCCCAAAATTCAGAGCAGCTGAAGGCAGTTAATTAGGGAAACTAGATTAAACTGGTTATCCTGTAGCAGGGATTAACAAGCTCCTTTGTTTCAGGGCCTATAAAAACAGGCTTTGCAGTGCGATTTGCACTAAGTGCGGTTTAAACAGAGTGCTGCGAGTTAGATAGTCAGAGAGTTAGTTGAGGAGTGGAAGGAAGAGCTCCCTTGCTTTGCATTTGTTTTTCCTAACTTTTCATCCTGTAGGAAATGGTTCTTATTTTACACCAAGGAAAGAGTCCGAGAGCAGGAGCAGGCAAACAACAACAACTGCGAAACTGCTAAATTAACGTCACAAATAGGGAAGGAGCTGATTGGTGATAGGACCTCGTGAGTATTTCTACAGTCCAGTCGTTAATGTAAATTTAAGGTCTCTAATTTAGAGTAAGTAGTGTTTAAATGGAAGTAAGGTCCCTAGTGTGTTTAATATTATTTAATTTGAAGGAAGTAAAGGGTGTATGTTAAGGGTAGGACATGGAAGAGCAGCTCGGCAGCGTGGAGTGCTCCACTTGTTCTATGTGGGAAGTCAGGGACACTTTCGGTGTCCAGGGCGAACACATGTGCAGGAAGTGTCTCCAGCTGCAGCTACTCGAAATTCCATGCTTTGGAGCTGGAGCTGCGGCTGGAGTCACCCTGGAGCTGCCACAAAGCTGAGATCTTCGTGGATAGCATGGTTAACGAGGTGGAAAACACTGCAGGCAAACAGTGCACAGGCAGACAAGAAATGGGTGACTGCCAGACAGAGTAAAAGAACTAGGAAGGTAGTGCAGGTATCCCCTGGGACAACCTCCCTCTTCAAAAGATTTTTCGTTTTGGATACTGATGGGGGAGCTGGCTCCTCAGGGGAATGCAGCAAGACCCATATCCGTGGCATTACGAGTGGCTCAGCTGCACAGGAGGGGAGAAAAAGAGCGGGAGAGTAATAGTGCTAGGGGATTCTATCGTAAAGGGAGCAGATGGACGTTTCTGTGGCTACAGAAGTGATTCCGGGATGGAATTTTGCCTCCATGGTGCCAGGGTCAAAGATGTCACTAAACGGATGCAGGGTATTCTGAAGGGGGAGGGCAAACTGTCAGAGGACGTGGTTCACATTGGTTACAACGACATGAGTGGAAAGAGGGATGAGGTCCTGCAACATGAATTAAGGGAGCTGGGTAGCAGATTAAAAAGTAGGGCCTGAAAGATTGTAATCTCTGGATTACTCCCGGTGCCACGTGCTAGTGAGTAAAGGAATAGGAAGATAGAGCAGATGAATCTGTGGCTAAAGAGTTGGTGCAGGTGGGAGGGCTTTGGTTTCCTGGATCACTGGGTCTGCTTCAGGGGATGGTGGGACCACTTCAAGTCAGACGGTTTGCACCTGAACTGGAATGGGACCAACATCTTTAAGGGGAGGTTTGCTATTACTTTTGTGTGGGGTGGGGGGGTAAACTAACTTGGCAGGTTGTAGGGATACGGAGTGGAGCTATAGTAGGGGCTGATGGAGAGCCACATAGAATAAATAAGGCAGCCTGGAAGGCAGAGCAAATATGTGACATCACACGGGAGTATGGCAAGGCTGGATGACATTTATTTTAATGCAAGGAGTCTTGCGTGTGAGGCAGATGAATTGAAGGTGTTGATGAACACATCGGAGTATGATATTGTTGCTATCACAGATACATAGTTGGGGGAGGGGCAGGACTAGCATCTCAATATTCCGGGGTATAGAATCTGCAGGCGAGACAGAGGGGGGTATAAAATAGGAGGGGGTGTCGCAATATTAATCAAGGAGTCAATTACTGCTGTAAGCAGGGATGATATCTTAGCAGATTCCTCTAATGAGGCCATATGGGTAGAACATTAAAACACATTGACGGGAATGTACTACAGGCCTCCAAACAGTCAGTGGGAGATAGAGGAACTAATATGTAGCAAATCTCAGAGAATTGTAGAAATAATAGGGAATTGGCGATTTCAACTTCCTCAATATTAACTTGGATAGTCAGATTGTGAAAGGCTTAGAGGGGGCGGAATTCTTAAAGTGCATCCAGGAGGGCTTTTTGAGCCAGCATGTAGAAATTCCTACAGGAGAGTAGGCGATACTGGACCTAATTCTAGCGAATGTAGCCGGGCAAGTGGTAGAAGTGTCCATAGGAGAGCATTTTGGTGATATTGAGCATAATTCGGTGAGATGTAAGGTATTCATGGAACAGGACGAAGATGGACAGGAAATAAATGTTCATTTTTATTCATCCGTTTGTATGATCAAGGCATCGCTGGCAATGCCAGCATTTTTGCCCAGCCCCAGTTGCCCTTGAGAAGGTGGTGGTGAGCTGCCTTCTTGAAACGCAACAGTAGGTGTGGTGTTGGTACTCCCACAGTGCTGCTGGTTCGGGAGGCCCAGGATTTCGACCCAACGACGATGAAGGATCGGCGATATACTTCTATGTGAGGATGTCATGTGACTTGGAGGGGAACTTGGAGGTGGTGGTGTTCCCATGCGGTTGTTGCCCTTGTCCTTCTAGGTGGAAGGGTTCGCGGGTTTGGGAGGTGCTGACAAAAAAGCCTTGGCGAGTTGCTGCAGTGCATCTTGTAGATGGTACACACTGCAGGCATAGTACGCCGTTGGTGGAGGGAGTGAATGTTTAAGGTGGTGGATGGGGTGCCAAACATGCGGGCTGCTTTGTCCTGGATGATTTCGAGCTTCTTAAGTATTGTTGGAGCTGCACTCATCTAGGCAAGAGGACAGGATTCCATAACACTCCATACTTGTGCCTTGTAGATGGTGGCAAGACTTTGCGGAGTCAAGAGGTGAGGCACTCACTGCAGACTACCTAGCCTCTGAGCTGCACTTGTTGCCACATTATTTATATGGCTGGTCCAGTTAAGTTACTGGTGAATGTTGAACCCCGGGATTCAAAAATGGGGAAGACCGCTTTTAATATGATAAGGCAGGATCTGGCCAAAGTGGACTGGGATCAGCTACTTGTAGGAAAATCCACATCAGAGCAGTGGGAAACTTTTAGAAAGTAGAGAGAGAGTAGTGCGCCAGCATGTTCCCATAAAGATCAAGGGTGTGACGAACAAACCCAGGGAACCCTGGATGTCAATGGATATACAAGAATTGGTTAGGAAAAAAGGGAGGCTTTTTGCACATTCAAAGGACTAAAAACATTGAAGCCCTAGAAGAGTATAGCAAGTGCAGGGGGTATTAAAAAGAAATTAGGGAACCATAGAAACAAAGAAGATAGGAGCAGGAGTACGCCATTCGGCCCCTCGAGCCTGCTCCGCCATTCAATGTGATCATGGCTGATCATCCAAATTCAGTACCTGGTCCCTGCTTTCTCCCCATACCCCTTGAGCCCTTTAGCCTTAAATATATCCAACTCCTTCTTGAATATATTTAATGAATTGGCCTCTACTGCCTTCTGTGGTAGAGAATTCCATAGGTTCACCACTCTCTGGGAGAAGAAATTCCCCCTCATTTCTGTCCTAAATGGCCGACCACTTATCCTTAGACTGTGACCCCTGGTTCTGGACTCCTGGACCATCAGGAACATCCTTCCTGCATCTAGTCTGTCCAGTCCTGTCAGAATTTTAAGTTTCAATGATATGCCCTCTCATTCTCCTAACCTCCAGCGAGTGCAAGCCCAATCGACCCAATCTCTCCTCATACGTCATTCCTGCCATCCCAGGTATCAGCCTGGTGAATCTTCGCTGAACTCCTTCCATGGCAAGAACATCCTTCCTCAGATAAGGCGACCAAAACTGCACACAATACTCAAGATGTGGTCTCACCAAGGCCCTGTATAACTGCAGCAAGACATCCTTGTTCCTGTACTCAAACCCTCTCGCTAAGAAGGCCAACATGCCATTTCCCTGCTTAACCGCCTGCTGCACCTGCATGCTTCCCTTCAGCAACTGGTGCACAAGGACACTCAGTTGTCATTGCACTTCCCCTTCTCCCAATCTATTGCCATTCAGATAATAATCTGCCTTCCTGTCTTTGCCAAGAAAGTGGATAACCTCACATTTATCCACGTTATATTGCATCTGCCAGGCCTTTGCCCAATCACCCAACCTGTCCAAATCATCCTGGAGTTTCTCCACATCCTCCTCACAGCACACACGCCCACCCAGCTTTATGTCATCTGCAAATTTGGTGACATTACATCTAGTTCCCTTGTCTAGATCATTAATATATATTGTGAATCGCTGGGGCTGAAGGTCGGATCCCGGCGGTACCCCACTAATCACTGACTGCCACTCGGAAAAAGACCACTTTATTCCAACTCTTTGCTTTCTGTCTGCCAACCAGTTCTCTATCCAAGTCAATACCTTGCCCCCAATCCAATGTGCCTTAACTTTACACGCTAATCTCTTATACGGGACCTTATCGAAAGCCTTCTGAAAGCCCAAATACACCACTACCACTAGTTCTCCCATATATCGTTTACCAGTTACATCCTCAAAAATTCCAGTAGATTAGTCGAGCACGATTTGCCTTTTCTAAATCCATGTTGACTTTGTCCGATCCGGTCACTGTTTTCCAAGTGCTCTGCTATTACATCTTTTATAATGGACTCTAGCATTTTCCCAAATACCGATGTCAGGCTTAACGGTCTGTAATTCCCCGTTTTCTCTCTACCACCTTTTTTGAATAGTGGGGTAACATTAGCTACCCACCAATCCATGGGTACTGTTCCAGATTCCTTCGAATGCTGGAAGATGATCAGCAAAGCATCAATTATTTCTAGGGCCACTTCCTTAAGTACACTAGGATGTAGATTTTCAGGTCCTGGGGATTTATTGGCCTTCAATCCCATCAATTTCCCTAACACCATTTCCCTCCAATTTATTTCAGTTTCTCCCTTTCATCAGACCCTATGTTCCCCGATACCTCTGGGAGGTTATTTGTGTCCTCCTTTGTGAAGACAGACCAAAATATGTATTTAATTGGTCAGCCATTTCTTTGTTGCCCATTATAAATTTCCCTGATTCTGACTGCAAGGGACCTACGCTTGACGTCACCAATCTTCTTCTCTTCACCTATCTATAAAAGCTTTTACAGTCAGTTTTTATGTTCCCTGAAAGCTTACTCTCATATTCTATTTTCCCTTTCTTAATTAATCCCTTTGTCCTCCTTTGTTGAATCCTAAACAGCTCCCAATCGTCAGGTTTACTGTTTTTTCTGGCCAATTTAGATGTCCTCTCCTTTGATCTTATGCTATCCCTAATTTCCCTTGTTAGCCACGGTTGAGTCACCTTTTTTGTTTTCTTTTAATGCCAAACTGGGATGAACAAAGTCTGTAGTTCACTCATGCGGTCTTTGAATGTTTGCCATTGCCTATCCACCGTCAACCCTTTGACTGACATTCCACAATCAGTCCAACCCAACTCGAGCCTCAGACCATCATAGTTTCCTTTATTTAAATTTAGGACCCTAGTCTCTGAGTCGACTACTTCATTCTCCATCTTAATGAAGAATTCGATCATATTATGATCACTCTTACCGAATGGGCCTCGTACAACAAGATTGCTAATTAATCCTTTCTCATTACATAATACACAGTCTAAGATGGCCTGATCTCTGGTTGGTTCCTTGACATATTGGTCCAGGAAACCATCCCTTAAATACTCCAGGAATTCCTCCTCCACAGTATTGTTACTAATTTGGTTAGCCCAATCTATATGTAGATCAAAGTCAGCCATGAAAACTGCTGTGCCCTTATTGCACGCTTCTCTAATTTCGCTTTTAATGCCATCCCCAACCTCCGCATTATTGTTTGGAGGTCTATATACCTCACCCACTAACGTTTTCTGCCCCTTGGTATTTCTCAGTTCTACCCATACAGATTCCAAATCATCAGAGGTAATATCCTTACTTACAATTGTGTTAATCACTTCTTTAACCAGCAATGCTACCCCACCTCCCTTTCCTTTTTGCCTATCTTTCCTGAATATTGAATACCCCTTGATGTTGAGTTCCCAGCCTTGGCCACCCTGGTGCCATGTTTCCATAATCCCAATCAAATCATATTGGTTTACCTCTATTTGTGCAGCTAATTCATCCACCTTATTATGAATGCTCCTCGCATTAAGCCACAAAGGCCTAGAAATTCAGTACAGCCACTTTTGGGGCGGTAAAGTCGGTCGGCCGCTAAAGTTTGCACCCGGCGCAAAGTCGCGCACCCTTCACCGATATTCAGTCACATCGCCCCAAGAGGTTGCTGCTGCGCTAAAACAGGCGATGCATGACTATCCTTAGGCGCTAAGCCGGCGGTGCTGAGCGATAGTCCTGAGGCCGGCGCAGGTGCGGCGAGTTCTTGATTGACAGCAGACACTCTGGCGCCGGTCATCTCTTAAAGGGGGAGGGTGGATTTGTTTGCCTGCCACGCCCTGCACACTGCAGCCCTCAACCTAGGCCTGACCACTTCAGCTTCACCTGTACAATGCCCAGGACTATGGAGAAGGCCAGGGAGAGAGCACAGCGCTTCAGCGATGGTGACCTGAGGCTGCTGGTTGGCGGAGTGGAGCACAGGCACCATGTTTTGTTCCCAGAAGGTGGCAAGAGGCTGCTGCCCAGCGCCTACCGGAAAGCCTGGAGGGAGGTTTCCAACAGGGTGTCTTGTGCAATGCCTGAAGAAGTTCAACTACCTCACTCGGGTTGTCAGGGTGAGTACCCTTTCCAGTGTCCTCCTCATCCTTGAATGTGCACCTCACATTATGGGCAAAGGGACCTGAAAGCCATAATGGCCAGCCCTCATCCAGCAGCTATGGGACTGGCATGAAAATCATTTGCACATTCAGCGCTTTACACACTGTACTAGCTATTCGACCATGGGAGGCAGTGCAGACAAGATCAGGGCTACACACTGTGCAAGCTATTCGACCATGGGAGGCAGTGCAGACAAGATCAGGGCTACACACTGTCCAAGATATTCGACCATGGGAGGCAGTGCAGTCAAGATCAGGGCTACACACTGTCCAAGCTATTCCACCATGGGAGGCAGTGCAGACAAAATCAGGGCTACACACTGTACTTAGAGGCCGTCCTTTCTCTTGCAGGCCAAGGTTGCGCACAACCGGCGCAACCAAACTGAGACCGGGGGAGGCCGTCCTGACCTCAAAGAGCTCTCCGACCTCAACCAGCATGTGGAGCGCATTATGGGAGGCCGACTGATTGGCCCCGTCGCCAGTGCAGATGCCAACCATGTTCTGGGCACCAATGGTAAGGGCATCACCTTTTGGGCCTCTCTCATTCCACTTGTGCATCAGATCAGCATTCTTTGCCACTGTCCGACCAATGCGGTGAATGGCACCACTCATGCCTCCCTCGCTGCTGCCCTGTCCTCACTCTAAAGCTACTCTTGTGCCTTCCTGCTTTCAGATGGTGAATCGCCAGGTGAGGAGGCGGGCCCTCAAGCTGCCACTGTCAGTCCTTTGGAAGACGAGGAAGAGGAAGCCGGCCCATCAGTGCCACTCTCAGCCGCGCCAGCCCATGGCGATGTAGGGGACACGTCTTCCCTGGAGGGGAGCCGAGTGGAAGGGTCGGAGGAGAGTGAAGCTCCGGGGCCCAGTGGCCTGCAGCAACGGGGGAGGGGTGGGGAAGCTCGGCGGACTTCTCCCCAGAGGGTGAGTGCGGCCTCCAGTCCTGTGACGGTGAGCGCAGAGGAGGTGCGCCTCCTAGAGGAAATGGCCGTCCAGGCTGACCGTAGGCACACTGAGCTCATGGCTGCAGTGGCAAGGATGCCTGACTCCATAGACTCACTGGCAAGGAGTGTGCAGGAATTCGGGGCAGCACAGGCCAGGAGTCTGCAACAATTCAGTGCAGCACAGGCCAGGAGTCTGGAAATATTCAGTGCAGCACAGGCCAGGAGTCTGCAGGACATCGCGGCAGCACAGGCCAGGAGTCTGCAGGACTCCGCGGCAGTACAGTTGGCTTCCAGCCAAGTGCTCAGTCATGCCGTCCATTCACTGGCTGGTGTCATGCGGACACAGACCAGGGCCACACAGGCACTAAATGCTGCCACCCTTGCTGGATTAGCCAGGCATCGCCCGGGCACTCGCCGCGCAGCAGCAGACCAGCAGTCTGTCCTTCGGCTGTTTCCTGCGCATGCTGCAATGCTGGCCCGTGCGAGTGCCAATGTGTCAGGTGACCAGCCAGCACCTGCGATCTGCCAGGTTGCCACCATTCCTGCAGCCGACACTGCCACTCCGCCATTGCAGCTGCCATGAGCTGCTGAACAGACTGCTGCCGCCCAGCCAGAGTTGGAGCAGTCAGCAGCCGGACACTCCAAGGCCAGAGCTGGTGCAGGCCGACACCCAAGGGCATCTGCCGTCTCGCCATCTGACCCTCAGCAGCCTTCCCCCAGCCTTGCTGCAGCCACTGGTCTCCCATTGAGGAGGAGCAACAGGGCGGGCAGGGGCCAGGCAAGGATGCACAAGGCATCGCCCTTGCAGGGCAAAAAGTAGAGGTATGCACAAATGCCTGGTGCTTGTTGTAAGGCCGACACTGGTGCAGTTGTTTTTGTGCAAGGCCGAGACTGGTGTCTTTCTTTCTTTTTGTGAGGCCGAGACTGGCAGTTTTGTGTTTTTGGAGGGGGCTTCTCCACATGAGCATGTAATGTGGGAAGGGCAGAGGTTTTCAATAAATTATTGTTGTTAAATTGCAGTGTGCATGGTTTTTTGGTTAAGTCCTGGTTGCCCTGCTCGGCTGAGGGCTTGTGGAGCGGCTACATTCATCTGCTGACATTGGCACAAGCCAGTCGCTGAGAGGGGGCCTAGAACCGACGTTCAATAAGCCGGCGACGGGTGGCCCTTGCACTTTCTGCCTCCCTCCTGTGCTGGTCCTCCTCCTCCTCCTCCTCCTCCTCCTCCTCCTCAGGTGGCCCTCCAATCTGTGGTGGCAGTGGCTGGGTCCTGCGGATAGCCAGGTTGTGCAGCATGCAGCAAACGACCACGAAATGGGAGACTCGCTCCGGCGAATACTGTAGGGCTCCACCGGAATGATCCAGACAGCGGAACCGTTGCTTCAGGACGCCGATTGATTGTTCAATGATGTTCCTGGTCGCCTGGTGGCTCTCGTTGTATCCCTCTTCAGCAGGGGTGCTGGGCGCACGGAGCCGTGTCATCAGCCAGGTACACAAAGGATAGCCTTTGTCCCCGATAAGCCATCCTCGTGGGTGAGGCTGGGCCTGGAATATGTCTGCCACAGAAATCTGTCGCAGGATGAAGGCATCGTGGCTGCTGCCTGGAAAGCGGGCATTGACAGCTAGGATGAGCTGCCTGTGGTCACACACCAGCTGGACGTTCAGCGAATGGTAGCGCTTTCGGTTGCGGTAATCCTCGGCATTCTCCAGAGGTGCCCGCAAAGCCACATGGGAGCAGTCAATGACGCCCTGCACCATGGGGAAGCCCGCGAATGCTGCAAAGCCCATTGCACGCTGTTGCTGCTTGGCAAGGGCCATGGAGAAGGAGATGAACTGACGTCTCCTTTTGAAAAGGGCATTGGTCACCTGGCGGATGCAGCAATGCACGGCGAACTGGGAGATGTTGGCAATGTCCCCAGTAGTGGATTGGAAGGAGCCGGTGGCATAGAAGTTGAGAACCACCGTCACCTTCACTGCCACCGACAGAGACGTCCTGCTCCTCAGCTGTGGCTGCAGATCACCGCCAAGCAGCTGGCAGATCTCTGTGACCACGTCCCTTCTGAATCGCAGCCTCCGAATACACTGCTGCTCAGACATGCTGAGATAGGAGAACTGCTGGCGGTATACCCTGGGTGGGTAAGGCCTCCTTTGCCGACGCCTGTTGCCCCCTCTCCGTCTAGCCAGGGCTGCCACTCTCTCACGGCGTCTGTGAGCCCTTTGGATGTAATTGAGAAAGCCAGCGTATGACACCCATTGCAGCCCCATAATATGCTGGCAAAAAATGAGATGTCAATGAAGGCAAAGACTAGTGGAAAGCTGTGGCCTGAAGCCAGAAGTACCTGTCCGAGTATTGGGCCAAAGCAGAAAGCTATCTACCTTTGTCTCTCTCCAAAGATCCGTTTCGCAAGAGGGAGTGCTGCGAAATGGCAGCCTTTTATATTGCAGGAGGAGTGCCCTTTAATTTGCGCCCCCTGCGCCCCGCATCGGCTGAGCACCGTTCCACTCTAACAGTCGCTAGGGGCGCCAGGCGCACAATGGGGCGTTGCCACTGAAGTTCCGGTTGGGGGCGCACAAAGGGCGTTGCACGAGGAAATGACGTCATGATCTGCGCGCACAGCTGAGCGCGTGCAAAGACATTGCGCCGCCGCTAAATCTCTGGTGAAGTTGGGGCGAGGTGCAGTTTGTGCTGCACCCGGGCGCTACCCGCCTAGCGCCCGACATCTACTCCTCCTAAAGCGCTAACGGCTGGCTCAACCAACTGAATTTCTAGGCCAAAGCCTTCAGGCTTGTTTTTTTTAACGCTCTTACACCTATTAGAAATATTATTTACTGTGGCCATGTTTGATTTAAACCGTTGATTTCTCTGACTGCCACTTTTGTTTTTCTCCTTCCTATCTTTTGCTTTTATTCTTGTTTCCCTTCCTCTGTCCCCATATTCAGGTTCCCAACCACATGCCATTTTACTTTAAACCCTCCACCAGAGCACTAGCAAACACTCCCCCTAGGAAATCGGTCCCGGCCCTGCGCAGGTGCAAACCATACAGTTTGAACTGCTCCCACCTCTCCCAGAACCGGTTCCAATGTCCCAGGAATTTTAATCCCTGCCCCTTGCACCATTCCTCTAGCCACGTATTCATCTGAAATAACCTTCTATTTCTACTCTGACTAGCATGTGGCACTGGTAGGAATCCTGAGATGACTACCTTTGAGGTCCTATTTTTTAATTTACCTCCTAACTCCCTATATTATGCTTTTAGGACCTCATCCCGCTTTTTACCTATACCGTTGGTACCTATATGCACCACGACAACTAGCTGTTCACCCTCCCCTTCCAAGATGTTCTGCAGCCACTCTGAGTCATCCTTGACCCTTGCACCAGGGAGGCAACACACCATCCTGGAGTCCCGTTTGCGGCCGCAGAAACGCCTGTCTATTCCCCTTACAATAGAATCCCCTATTACTATAGCTCTGCTGCTCTTTTCCCTCCCGTCCTGTGCAGCAGAGCCACCCCTGGTGCCAGGAATTTGGCTGCTGCTGCCTTCCTCTGGTAAGCCATCCCTCCCAACAGTACTCAAAGTGGTGTGTCTGTTTGAGAGGTGAATGTCCACAGGGGACCCCTGCATGACCTGCCTGTGCCTAGTACTCTGTCTGTTGGTCACCCATTCACTTTCTGCCTGTCCAACCTTTGCCTGCGGTGTGACCAACTGATCAACCATGCTATTCATGACGTCCTCAGCCGAAGAGGTGGCATGTCAAAACACTGGCAGGCAAAATAAAGGAACATCCCAAGGTGTTTTATAAGTATATTAAGAGCTAGAGGATAACCAGGGAAAGAGTAAGCCTATTAGGAACTGTTGTGTATGTACCTTTATGGGAATAACTGGTCTCAGACTGCAGTACCAGCAGTGACCACCCCTGTATAAAAGGCCCTAGCAGGCTTCTGTAGTTTCAGTTTCCAGGTTGTCTCCATTCAGTAAAGACTTGTTATAATCCACTCCTGCAGGCCGTGTCTCAATTATACATGGACATAATACTGGCGACGAGTAAGAAATGAACTTACCTGCAACTCGGCAGCACCTCAGACGACGTTATTGAAGGCCGAATCCAGAAGAAAGAAAAAAAAAATAATCCAAAGGATCTCGAGAAACTGGCGTCGACCGTGGGCAACAGCCCTCTAAATCATCGAATTGAAAAGTGCAGGAGAGACTGTCGAGTGCCAGGCTTGGTTCTCCAGTCTGTGGTTTCCCAGCTAATCGGGCTGGTGGCAGGTAGTGCACTGATTCGTCCTGGGCTGCGGCGGGCTAGAGCTCGATCGGGTGGCTCTGCAACGGGGCTGGGCAGCGAGTTGGGAAGCAAAGAGAGAGAGAGAGGGTGGAGCACACAGTGTGCGGCTGGTGCTTCGCAGCCGGGCAGCGTTTGGACCTAAGAAGAGGGAGGTATATGTCCCAGAGGGTCTGCTCCATGATGGGAATGGTTCTTCAATTAACGGAGCAAATATTAAAGCGCGATAGAAAAATAAAAATACCGTGGTGAGCGGCGTGGCAGCAGCGATCGGGGAGGCGCGAAGACCATAGGGTGTCGCCACTACAGGATAGTAAAATAAATATAATCACCAGCAACAGCGTTGGCAGCAGCGGCAGTGGCGGGAAAGCGCGTGAGGCGCCATCTTAACTCGGCGGGGAAGAAGGAAAACTGCGGGAGGCGCCATTTTGATCCATCGGGGATGAAGGAAAAGTGCGGGAGGTGCCATCTTAGATTTTCAAGATGCCAAAGACTGGCGATATCACTGCCTTCGATAATGCAATAGAAGACTGGACCACGTATGTGGAAAGAGTCGAGGTATATTGCGAGGCAAACGAAATAGCCGATGAGAAAAAGGCATCAGTATTGCTAAATTTAATGGGCGCCAGAATGTACGGCCTATTGCGGGACCTGATTAATCCAGCCAAACCGAAGGCGAAGAGACGTAACGAAATTTTTGCTATCCTACAGGAACACCTAAATCCTACACCGCTGCTGATAGCAGAAAGATTTAAATTCCACAGGAGAAATCAGCATAAAAATGAGAGGAATGCTGATTACCTTACGGAACTACGCAAGCTATCAGAGCACTGCCAGTTCGGAGCAGGACTGGCAGATACCTTACGGGACAAATTTGTCTGTGGACTCCTGAGTGAAGGAACCCAGAAGAGGTTACTCTCAGAGAAGGAGCTGATGCTAGATAAGGCTTTCAGCGTGGCAGTATCATATGAAGCAGCAGCAAGGGGAGCTGCGGAAATACAACAAAAGCCACAGGAATACGGCACCCACGAAATGACATGGGGATTTGCAAAATGTTATCGCTGCGGCAGAACAAACCATGACCAGAAGGACTGCTGGTCTAAGGACCAAATATGCAGGCAATGCGGAAAGATGGGACACATTGCACGAGTTTGCAGGTCTGGGAAGAAGACCAACGACGACAAAAAGGCTACTAAGGAACCGTACAGGAAATTACAAAAGATGATGGACAGTAGTTCCGAAGACCAGATGAGTGAAAGTGAATCCGGGAACAAGAGACTAAGCTGTCTCAAACTTCACAACGTAATCGCAAAAGAGGATCACCGAACCGTTTGGGTCACCCTCACGATAGCAGGGTCCCAAGTCAAAATGGAATTGGATACAGGATCAGCTCTAACCATCATGAATCGACGAGACTACGAGCGGATATTCTCACACATACCCTTGAGAAAGACATCCATTGTCTTAAGGACGTTTACGGGGCAAAAAGTATACCCCAGAGGAAAAATAAGGGTGCCTGTCGAATACAACGGCAAGAAAATACGGAAATTGTATCTCTACATTCTGCAAGATGGTGGACCACTGTTATTGGGACGTGATTGGATCAGAAAGATAAGTTTAGACTGGCACTCCATTCAGGCACTGACGGTGGCTGCTAAAAAGGATGACGACGTCACTCCTGGACGATTGTCAACAATCTTAGCTGACGCCAAAGAGGTATTTCAACAAGAACTGGGCACTCTTAAAGGCGTAACCGCCTCGATAAAAATAGAGGAGAATGCAATTCCCAAGTTTTTCAAAGCAAGTCCGGTACCATATGCAATTCGCTCAGCCGTCGAGGCAGAGCTGGAGAATCTGGAGAATGCAGGCGTGTTATCTAAGGTAGACTGGAGCGAGTGTGCGACACCCATCGTTCCTGTCATGAAGAAAACGTTAAACAATAAGTCTGAGGAGCCAAGGAAGGTTCGCATCTGTGGGGACTTCAAGGTGACGGTGAACCCAGTCCTTCACACAGTGCAATATCCTCTTCCAAGGAGAGAAGATATCTTCGCCTCACTATCTGGTGGGAAGAGTTTTACAAAAATTGACCAAGCACAAGCATATTTGCAGATGAAGGTTGAAGAATCCTCTAGGAAGAATCTCACGATAAATACTCACAAAGGTCTTTACCAGTATAATCGACTGGTATTCGGAGTAGCATCATCTCTGGCGATATGGCAAAGAGCGATGGATCAAGTCCTGCAAGGGATTCAGGGGACTCAGTGTTACTTGGACGACATCCTAGTGAAAGGTGAAGATGACAGTGAACACCTTGCCAACCTAGAGCAGGTGCTCACTAGACGACGTGAACATGGGCTACGAGCCAATCGCCCCAAGTGCGAGTTTTGTAAGAAACAGATATCGTATTGTGGCCACGTGATTGATGAAGAGGGGTTGCATAATTCCCCTGACAAAATTGAAGCGGTAGTTAAGGCTGCAGCACCTGAATGTGTTGCAACTGAGGTCATTCCTCGGATTGGTGAATTACTACCACAAGTTTTTGCAGGATTTGTGCACAATTCTGCATCCACTGAATGCCCTACTACGAACGGGAGTAGCTTGGAAATGGAGCGATGAATGTAAGCGGGCCTTTCAGAAGAGTAAGGACCTAGTCACTTCAAGAGAAGTATTGGCTCACTACAACCCATCACTACCGATAAGACTGGCGTGTGATGCGTCTCCCTATGGCATTGGGGCGGTACTGTCACATAAATTCCTTGATGGTTCAGAGAGGCCGATAGCTTTTGCGTCACGCTCGTTAACTTCAGCCGAGCGTAACTATGCCCAGATTGACAGAGAGGCCCTCAGCCTGGTGTGGGGGGTGAAGAAGTTCAATCACTACCTGCACGGTCAGAAATTTACTCTACTAACTGATCATCAACCTCTCGTCTCCATTTTCAACCCTCAGAAGGGCGTACCCATAATGACGGCACAACAGCTACAGAGGTGGTCCCTTTTCCTAGGGGCACACTAATATGACATCGAGTTCAAAGGAACTAAACAGCATGGGAATGCTGATGGATTGTCGCGCCTACCGTTGCCGATGGTGGAAGAAGAACTGGCAGTGGATCCAGTGGAGTTATTCCACTTGACTATAGTCGAATGTCCCCCTGTGACGAATGCAAACATAGAAAATGAAACACGAAATGACCCGACACTCTCCTGGGTCTATGATTTAACGGTGAAGTGATGGCCAGCACATGGCGAACCACTGCTGCCAGCATTCTCGCCGAGAAGAGAACAGCTGTCAGTGTGCAGATGAACCTTGATGTGTGGACCCAGAGTAGTAATTCCACCCAAATTGAAGGATAGAGTGCTCAATGAGCTTCATGATGGTCATCTGGGAGGGGTAAAAATGAAGAACTTAGCCAGAGCGTTTGTGTGGTGGCCGGGAATCGATAGAGAAATCGAAGAGATGACCAAGAGCTGTACAGGACGCCAGAAGGTCCAAAACGCCCCACCACAAGCCCCTCCACGTCCATGGGAGTGGCCGTCATCTCCCTGGCAAAGGGTGCACATTGATTTTGCTGGTCGCTTTATGGACTCGATGTTTTTAATTGCGGTGGATGCACATTCAAAGTGGCCAGAGGTAATACAAATGTCTTCAACCACCACAGAAAAAACTATCAGTCTTACGAACCATATTCGCCAGGAAGGGGCTGCCTGAACAGATTTCCTCTGACAATGGACCACAGTTTGTGTCTGAAGAGTTCCGGAGGTTCTTAAAGAACAATGCTGTTAAGCATGACACATCCGCCCCATATCATCCAGCCACTAATGGATTGGCCGAGAGGTTTGTTCAAACATTCAAGAAGGCTATCAAGGCAATGTGTAATGAAGATATACCCCTACAACACAAGGTGGATAACTTCTTGTTTGCATTCTGGAATGCGACACATGCGGTTACCAACCAAACTCCAGCCATGATGTTCTTCAATCGAAGACGACGATGCCACTTGGATTTGGTTAAGCCAAGCGTCAGAAGAGATGTGGAGAACAGGCAGTTTCAGAATATGAATGAAAAGCCGACCAGGAGTTTTAAGATAGGTCAACCAGTTTTGGCCTGGGCTACCGCACAGAGAAATGGCAGCCAGGAACGATCTGTACACGGCAAGAACCTCTAATGTATACCGTGGACGTTGGAGAGAGTGTTGTAAGACGCCATGCTGACCAGATTGTAGAGTCACTGGAAAACGTCAACTCCACACCACGATCTGATACACCTGGCGATGAAACCGAAGTACCAATGGCATCTACCGCAGAATCAGTGATATTGGAAGCAGACGAACCAAACAACGACATTGATGCCGACGCAACGTAGCCAGAAGAAAC
Source organism: Somniosus microcephalus (assembly GCF_052327205.1). NCBI lineage: Eukaryota > Metazoa > Chordata > Chondrichthyes > Squaliformes > Somniosidae > Somniosus > Somniosus microcephalus. The sequence continues at coordinate 54,101,821 of NW_028225180.1, read as the reverse complement.
TGATATCCCAAAGAGGCGTTATCCAGACAGAATCAGGAAGCCCCCTCAAAGACTGAACTTATAATTGCTTAACTTCAACCAATGTATCTAGCAACCGTAATTGTAATTGTAATTAATTATTATTTAGTTGTTAAATGAATGTTTTGTACTGTTTATCTAAAAGGGGAGGAATTGTTGTGTATTTACCTTTAAGGGAATAACTGGTCTCAGACTGCAGTTCCGGCAGAGACCACCCCTGTATAAAAGGCCCTAGCAGGCTTCTGTAGTTTCAGTTGCCAGGTTTTCTCCATTCAGTAAAGACTTGTTATAATCAACTCCTGCAGTCCATGTCTCAATTATGCACGGACATAATAGGAACCGAAGTGGCAATCTGTCTGTAGAGCTGGAAGATGTAGGTAAGGTTTTAAATGAATATTTTGGACCTCTATTCACTATGGATAAGGACGATGTAGGCATAGAAATCAGGCAGGGTGATTGGGATATACTTAAGCAAATTAGTATTGAGAAAGGAGGAGATACTAGCGGCTTTAGCGGGCTTAAATGTGAGTAAATCCCCAGGCCCTGACGGGATGTATCCCCGGCTGCTGTGTGAGGCAAGGGAGGTGATTGCTGGGGCTCTGACACAAATTTTCAGAACCTCTCTGGACATATGAGATGTGCCTGAGGACTGGAGAACAGTAATAGTAGTGGCATCGTTCACGAAGGTTAGTAGGGATAAACCAGAGTATTACAGGCCAGTGAGCTTCTCCTCAGTGGTAGGGAAATTATTGGAAAACATTCTGAGGGACAGAATTAGTTTCCACTTGGAGAGGCAGGGATTAATCAGGGATAGTCAGCTTGGCTTTGCTTTCGAGGGGGTGACTGGGCGCGCGGATGAGGGTAGTGCAGTTGATGTAGTCTACATGGACTTCAGTAAGGCTTCTGACAAAGTTCCACATGGGAGATTGGTCAAGAAAGTAAGAGCCCATGGGATCCAGGGTAATTTGGCACATTCAATCCAATATTTCCTTACTGGCAGGAGGCAGAGGGTGATGGTCAAAGGTTGTTTTTCTGAATGGAAGCCTGTGTCCAGTGCTGTAACAGAGTGATCAGTGCTGGACCCTTTGCTGTTTGTTGTGTACATTAATGATTTAGATATGAATGTAGATGGTATGATCAGTATGTTCGCAGAGGACACAAATTGCTGGAGTGATAAATAGCGAGGAGAGTAGCCTCAGGCTACAGGACGATATAGACGGGATGGTTAGATGTGCAGAACAGTGGCAAATGGAATTTAACCCTGTAAAGTGTGAGGTGATGCATTTTGGGAGGACTAACAAGGCAAGGGAATACACAATGAATGGTAGGACCCTAGGAAGGTCAGAGGATCAGAGGGACCTTGGTGTGCATGTACATAGATCCCTGAAGGCAGCAGGACAGGTAGATAAGGTGGTTTAAAGGCATATGGGATACTTGCCTTCATTAGCTGAGGCATGGAATATAAGAGCAGGGAGGTTATGGTGGAGCTGTGCAAAACGCGAGTTAGGCCACAGATGGAATACTGTGTGTAGTTCTGCTCGCCTTACTATAGGAGGGACATGATTGCATTGGAGAGGGTGCAGAGGAGATTCACTAGGATGTTACCTGGGCTGGAGTGCTTCAGCTATGAAGGGAGCTTGGACAGACAGGGCTTGTTTTCCTTAGAGCAGAGAAGGCTGAGGGGGGACCTGATTGAAGTGTACAAAATTATGAGGGGCATGGATAAGGTCGATAGAAAGGACCCTTTCCCGTTAGTAGAGAGGTCAATAAACAGGGGCCATACTTTCAAGTTAAGGGGCAGGAGGTTTAGAGGGGATTTAAGGAAAAATATTTTCTCCCCGAGGGTGGTTGGACTCTGGAACTCACTGCCTGAAAGGGTGGTAGAGGCAGGAACGCTCACAACATTCAAGAAGCATTTAGATGAGCACTTGAAACGCCATGGCATGCAAGGCTACGGACCAAGTGCAGGAAAATGGGATTAGAATAGACAGGGTTTGATGGGCGGCGTGGACGCGATGGGCCGACGGGCCTCTTTCGGTGCTGTACAACTCTATGACTCTACGACTCTATGATGCTTCACTCTGTGTGTCACAAGAGTAGCATGTGCCCTGGAGTAGTTTGATGGTGCAGTGCAGAGGGAGCTTTAAACTTTATGTCTGATATATCCCATACCTGTCAAAGTAACACTCTCTGATATACCCCACACCAATCACTGCAACACTTTGATATACCCCACACCCCTCACAGTAAAAGCCTCATATACCACACACTCCTCACTGTAACACTCTGATATACTCCGCACCACACACTTTAACACTGATATAACCGACAACCCTCACTGTAACACTTTGTTCAACTCCACACTCCTCAAAGTAACACTATGATATACCCCAGAATCCTCACTGTAACACTCAGATACATGCCACACCCCAGAAGCAACCTTATATATCACACACCACTCACTGCAACATGTGATATACACACCCAACACTGGATCACGCTGATATCTACACACCCCTCACTGTAACAACCTGATATACCCCATACCCCTCACTAACACTGTGACATACCCCATAAATCACTCTGTAACACTTTGATATGCGAGAATCCCTCGCTATAACACTCGGATATACATAGAAACATAGAAAAACAGGAGCAGCAGTAGGCCATTCGGCCCCTCGAGCCTGCTCCACCATTCAATATGATAACGTGATCCTTTATCGCAATACCATATTCCCGGTATCTCTGCATGCACCCCACACCACTCACTGTAACAATCTAAGATATGCCACACACTGGGCTGTTAATCTTCACACCACTCACTGTAATACTGATATACCTCACACCACCAAATATAAAACACTCTGATATCCTCCACCCCCTCAATGTAACACACTCTGATATACTACACAACCCACAAAATAACACTCTGAAAGACCCCATACTGTAACACTCTCAGATACCCCACACTCCTGACTAATTTTCTGATATGCCCCACAACCCAATAATACTCTGATATCTCACACACCACTCACAGTAACACTCTGGTTTACGCCACACCCCTCATGGTAACACATGATATTCCCCCACACCGCTCACTGTAACAGTATGATATACCGGCATCCCTCACTGTAACAATCTCTGATATACCCCACACCCCTCACGGTAACACAATCTGATATCCTCCATACCGCTCACTGTAACACACTGATATACTCCTCTCCCCTCACTGTAACCCACTCTGATATACCCCACAGACCCTCACTGTAACACTCTGATTTACCCCACACCCCTCACTGTAACACACTCTGATATACCCACAGACCCTCACTGTAACACTCCGATATACTTCAGCCCTTCGCTGTAACACCCTTTGCAATACCCCACACCATCATGGTAAAACTCTGATATATTCCACCCCCTCACTGTAACACATACTGTTATACCACACACCCCTCACTTTAACAGTCTGATATACCCCACATCCCGCATTGTAACACTATGATATACCACAGCACTCACTGTAACAATCTGAAATACCCCACACCCCTCATGGTAACACTCTTATATACTCCTACCCCCTCACTGTAACACAATCTGTTATCCCCTCACACCGCTTGTTGTAAGACACTGATATACCGCACACCCCTCACTATCACACATTATGATATACCCACAGACCCCCACTATAACACTCTGATATACCACTCAACCCTCGCTGAAACACACTCTGATATATCCCACAGACCCCCACTATAACACTCTGATATACCACTCAAACCTCACTGAAACACACTCTGATATACACCACACCTCTCACTGTAACAGGCTGATATACCGCACACCCCTCACTGTAACACACTCTGATATACCCACAGACCCCCACTATAACACTCTGATATACCACTCAACCCTCGCTGAAACATTCTGATATACACCACACCTCTCACTGTAACAGGCTGATATACCGCACACCCCACACTGTAACACACTCTGATATATCCCACAGACCCCACTATAACACTCTGATATACCGCACAACCCTCACTGTAACGCACTCTGATATACACCACATCTCTCACTGTAACAGGCTGATATACCGCACACCCCTCAATGTAACACACTCTGATATACCCACAGACCCCCACTATAACACTCTGATATACCACTCAACCCTCGCTGAAACATTCTGATATACACCACACCTCTCACTGTAACAGGCTGATATACCGCACACCCCTCACTGTAACACACTCTGATACACCCACAGACCCCCACTATAACAATCTGATATACCACTCAACCCTCGCTGAAACATTCTGATATACACCACACCTCTCACTGTAACAGGCTGATAAACCGCACACCCCTCACTGTAAGACTCGGGTATACTCCACCACTCATTGTAACACCCCCTGATATAACCCACAGCCTCACGGTAAAACTCCCTGATATACCCCACAACTCTCACTGTAACACACTGATATACTTCACACCCTTCACTTCAACAGTCCGATATACCCCATCCCCCACACTGTAACAAGCTGATATAACCACAACCCTCACTGTAACATTCTGATAAACCCCACACCACCCACTGTAATACTGATGTACCTCGTACCACTCACTGTTGCCACTGCCACTTTAATCACGTGGGCTTCAATTTTGCTAATATTTGGTACATTATCAAGCAACTTTTCAATTGTGAAAGTATCAGTCTTATCAATCATCAAACCAAGAATGGGTGAGCCAAGCTGTGTTTACAATTTGCTTAGCGGAACATGTCTCCCCACTCTGACCATGACCTCGCCTGGTTTCAATCAGTGAACTTTTAAAATTCTAGCAGGACTGGACAGACTAGCTGCAGGAAGGATGTTCCCGAGGGTCGGGGAGTCCAGAACAAGGGTCTCAGTCTAAGGATAAGGGGTAAGCCATTTAGGACAGGAATGAGGAAGGATTTCTTCACCCAGAGAGTGGTGAACCTGTGGAATTCTCTACCACAGAAGGCAGCAGAGGCCAATTCATTAAATGTATTCAAGAAGGAGTTGGATATATTTCTTAAGGCTAAATGGATCAAGGGATATGGGGAGAAAGCAGGGACCGGGTACTGAATTTGGATGATCAGCCATGATCGCATTGAATGGTGGAGCAGGCTTGAGGGGTCGAATGGCCTACTCCTGCTCCTATCTTCTATGTTTCTATGAATTTCTGGCCTAATGATTTATACGGGGATATAATGTTATAACCAGAGCCTCCATCTTTATGTGGGCCACCAAGCCGCCATTTTCGTTTGGGGCGACACAGCCGCCATTTTTGTGCGGAACGCAAGCGCCACCACTTTTTTAGGGGTGCTAGATCCGCCATCTTTGTTATGGGTGCCTGAGCCACCATCTTTGTGCGGGACGCAAGATACGCCATCTTTGTGCAGGGAAACAGAGCCCACATATTTGTGCAGTGCACCGAAACTGCCAACTTTGTACAGGACGAGGTTTCCGCTATCTTTGTGCGGGGCAATGGAGCCGCCATCTTAGCTCGGGTCCCCGGGGGGGGAGGCGTCTTCTTTGTGCAGAGCGCCGGGACCGCCATTTTTGTGCAGGGCACCGGGGCTGCCATCTCTGAGCGGAAGATTAGGGCCGCCATTTTGCGCGGGGCGCCGGGGCCGCCATATTTGTGCGGGACGCCGGAGCCGCCATCTTTGTCAGGAAAACTTCCCTGCCAGCAGGCGACCCGGAGCGGGGGAGAGCGGCTTGCTACAATATAAGGCACAAGGAACTCTCAGGCTGCAAAGTCTCCGCTTCTCATCACCTTTTAATGAACTTTACAAACAGAGTAAAGGGATATTTGCCCACCTTCTTCAACTGCTCTCTGAACTTAGTCTGGGTGATGGCATAAATCCCTGTGTTTGTGCAGCAACTCAGCAGCTGCAGCATCAACCCTATTTCCCTTAGATAATGCGGTAGAATTATAGACACAGACCCCAGATCCCACATCCGGCTCAATATATAATACACCATAAACACTGCCCATAACAGGATGAAATTGCCGGAGATAACAAGCAGTAATATGATGGATTTCCTGCGGCTTTCCATCTCTGGGTCTCTGGGACTCTCCCCAATGCTGGGACCCCGGAGTCTCCTGCGGGCTCTGCTGGACAGTAAAATGTGTCTGACGGTGAGAGCATTGAGCAGCAGAATCACAACAAATGGGGCCCCCGGGGCAACAACATAATAAAGGAGCTCGATTGCTCCCCAGACCCGTGAAAACAGAACATCCATTATGACATCACAAAACCAGGGGCGGTTGTGAAGCCGATACCGATCTGTGAACATAAAATACCAGAAAATGTTCTTTAAACCGCTCAGCGCAGTCACTGTTCCCAGGACCACAGACGCCGTTTTCTCGCTGCAATATTTAGTTTTCAGCTTCTGTTGACAAATGGCCACAAATCGATCAAAGGTGAAAGTGACGGTGAACCAGACAGAACAGTCTGTGGCTGCATAAAGCAGGACGGCGTGGATATTGCACACGGGGATGGACTGCACGAAACGAAACTGTTCCCTAAACACAATCGGAATCTGCCTCAATATCAGGTCGAGGATAACGACCAGTAGATCAGCCGCTGCCATGGCCACCAGGTAGCGAGTGACACATTTGGAGAGACCGCACTTTCCCTGAGAGAGGATTACAATCACCACTAAGTTCACTGTGAGGAAGAGAAATAAACAGGAAAATTATACAGCAGGCTGGGAGCAAGTACAGCATTTTGAAGGAATTCTGTGAGAAATCTGCAACTCATTAGCGACATTCGATGATATAATCTAATTCTGTTACCCGTGGAGCTGAATGCAGGTTTTATTGTAAGAGTAATCGGTAATACATTGTGGAATTAAGAAATGAAACGGGGATAAAGACAACAGGAAAGTAACAGATGTTTGATCAATGAGAGTTTAAATGGTAGATCTACCTTTAGCCCTGCAGACAAAAATATTGCCCGAGGTACCAGGGACACAAAGGGCCAGAACCTCTCAGGAAGTCTTTGTGTCCCGGGATCAGTCAGCATTTGGAGCGGAGCAATTCGCTTCAGTGCCCCTGTGTTAGGTAGGGAGAAATCCCAGTTGGATTCCTGGTTCTGCGTAGAATATCCATTATATTTAGAACTGAAAATAAATGCAACGGCAAAATACAGAAACTGCAATCTTGGCGGGTAATAATTACAGGTGATTGTATTTATAATGTACGGCTGTAATATGCAAGTGTAAGATAATAAATACAAGTGCCCTACTGTTATAAAGATAACTGGAATGTAAGAGGTTATTTGAAGATTGAACTTTCTATAATTTTGTTGAAATACATACATTTTCCAAATAACATTGCAAAGAATGGACTCTGAATTAAAATAAATAGTTATCATTGACCGGTATTATCCCACTAAATGCATTTATTAGCATCATACTCAAGCGACTCTTCCCACAGGGAACGACCCGCCGAACGCTTACATAAAGCATCTGAACACAAATGGAAGAGATTTATCCTTGTACTTTTTCACCTGTTGGTTTCCAACTTGTGCAGAGAATATTATTCGAGAAAATATGAAAGGATGTTCTTATCCTCATTAGTTCAGTTACAGTCAGCTGTGATTGTTTATCCTGCAGTACAGCAGGAGGCAATAGAGAATCACTCTGGGTCTCACTGAGAGATCCACTGAACTGTGACAGACGCGCATGGGATCCAATTGTAAATTTTTAAAAAAAGATTGGTTATAAATGCATTGAAATATGGCTGACTGAACGTTTTTGAGAATGTAAATTAACCTTGCAATCCTATTCTAAACATCAGAAGCAGTATCACGAATGCAGAACTGGAGATGGTGCGAAACGAGACACTGACTGCAACTGAATGATTCGCGCATATTTCAGACATATAAAGATGCGCTTGTGATCTGCCAGGATTTGTTCCTGTGAATCTGTGTCTGTAAGCTTACCGACCATTCGGTGAAAACAAAAGAAAATTACTACGGATGCTGGAAATCTGAGATACGAATAGGAAACGTTTTAAATATGCAGCAGTTCAGGCAGCATCTGTGGAGAGAGAGTTAACGTTTGAGGTCGATGATGTTTCGCCATTAGATGAAAAGTCTCATCAAACAAGACAACATTCTTCTGATCTGCTACAAATGTTCAGTGTAGACAATAGATCGAAATTCGTTAAGCAAAGGGTTTCGTTCAATATCGTTTCTTCAGTTCAATATAGAACATTTGAATCTTGGTAACACTGTATCACCTTCAGAATCAACAGCCGAGAGCACTGCGGATGGGATGGAGAATGAAAAGGAGAGATGTACAGTTAAAATGATTTATAGCATTAATAACTGGATACAGAGACTTACCAGGGACACCAATAATAGCAAGAGGATGTGGAAGGAGTAAATGACAAGAACAGTAATACAGTTAAGCATGATTTACAGGATTAATTGCTGAATACAGAGACTTACCAGGTACACCAACAGCAGCGAGGGTGTGCCAGTCTTTCTAAATAACAACTCTTGCATTAACAAAGATGCAACAATTTGCAACACAGAATACCATTAATAACTGAGTGTGCCACGGTAAATAGCAAGAATAATATTACAGCATAACATGGTTTATAGAATTAATAACTGGACATAGTTACTTGCAAGGAACATTAACAGCAGCAAGAAGGGGATAGTAAATGTTTTGTATATCCTCCCCTCCCCTTTCAGCATTCCGAAGGAACCGCTCCCTCCACAACACCCTGGTCCACTCCTCAATCACTCACAACAGCCACTCCCCTCCCCAAGACATATTCCCGTGCAAGCGCAGGAGATGCAACACCTGCACTTTAACCTCCTCCCTTCCCACTGTTCAGGGCCCCAAATACTGTATCCAGGTGAAACATCAATTTATTTGTACTTTTTGCAATTTAGTATACTGTATTCGCTGCCCATGACGTGGTCTCCTCTAGAATGGGGAGACCAAATGCTGACTGGGTGATTGCTTTGCGGAACACAACTGTTCAGTCTGTTAGTGTGACCGTGATCTTCTGGTTCCCTGTGAGTTTTTTTTCTCTGCTCCCTTCCCATTCTGACTTCTCTGTCCTTGGCTTCTTATAGTGTTCCAATAAAGCCCAATATAAGCTCGACGAACAGCAGTTTATCTTTCTATTAGGAACTTTCCATCCTTTTGGACTCAACATTGAATTCTGCAATTTTCGGGCATAATTCCGCCCCTATTTTTTTCAGGCCGCTGTTGTTGATGTTTCTCCCATCCATATTTGCAACATTTAACCACTCCTGCATTCCACCCTATCACAGACAGACCCTGTATGTATTTTCCTCCACCCCTCCCCAATTTCCTGCTTAAAATCTGTTGAAGCTCTAAACTTTTTCAGTTCTGACTCACAAACCTGAAACGTTAACCCTTTCTCTCTCCACGGATGCTGCCTGACCTGCTGAGTGTTTTCAACATTTTCCGTTGTTATTCCAAATTATTCCTGTAAACTGCCACTGTTGAAGAATACTTTCCATGGAGATCATCGAACTCTCGACATCCATTTTTTGAGAGGCTGGTGCTCTTTGTGCTGGGGGCAATACGCAGATTGTGTGAAGTCACAGATAGAGTCATAAAGTCATAGAATTACACAGCACAGAAACAGGCCCTTCGGCCTATCATGTCCGTGCCGGCCATCAAGCCCTGTCTATTCTAATACCATTTTTCAGCACTTGGTCCATAGCCTTGTATGCTATGGCGTTTCAAGTGCTCATCAAAACGCGTCTTGATTGCTGTGAGGGATCCTTCCTCTACCATTCTTTCAGGCAGTGAGTTCCAGATTCCAACCACTCTCTGGGTGAAAAGGTTTTTCCTCAAATCCCCGCTAAGCTGCTGCCCCTTACCTTGAAACTATGCCCCCTGGGTATTGACCAATCTACTAAGGGGAAAGGTTTCTTTCCATCTAGCCTATCTATGCCCCTCATAATTTTGTAAACTTCAATCAGGTCCCACCTCAGCCTTCTCTGCTCTAAGGAAAAGAACACCAGCCTGTCCAATCTCTCTTCATAGGTGAAGCAATATAGCCCTGGTAACATCCAGGTGAATTTGCTCTGCACCATCTCCAAAGCAATCACAACCTTCCGGTAGTTTGGTAACCAGAACATACACAGTATTCCAGCTGTGGCCTTACTAGCGTTTTGTGCAGCTCCATCATAACGTCCCTGCTCTTATTTTATTTGCTTCGGCTTATGAAGGCAAGTATCCCATATACCTTTTTAACCACCTTATCTATCTGTCCTGATGCCTTCATGGATCTATGTATATGCACACCAAGGTCCCTCTGATCCTCTTGCCTTCCTAGGCTCCAACCATTCATGTGTGTTCACTTGCATTCTCAGTCCTCCCAAAATGCATCCCTCAAACTTTTCAGGATTAAATTCCATTTGCCACTGTTCTGCCCATCGAAGCAACCCATCTATATCACCTTGTAGCGTGAGGCTTCGCTCCTCACTATTTAACAATCAACAAATTTTCGCATCATCTGCAAACTTACGGATCATGCCTCATACATTCATATCTACATCATTAATGTAAGAAGTCACACAACACCAGGTTATAGTCCAACAGCTTTAGTTCAAATCACAAGCTTTCGGAGCGCTGCTCCTTAGTCAGGTGAAGTGGAGAGATGCATAAAAACACAGCTTACATAGTCAGAGAATAATGTCAGATGTTTACAGGTAATCTTTCTAACTGCCATTTATCACACCTCGGCAGAGAGATAATCACAGCAAACAAAGGTGTGAATGGTGTCCGAACAGGTCAGTCAGGAAAACATTACATCAAAGAACAATGAGGTGGGGTCACAAGGGGTCAAATGTTGCAGATGCTGGGGTCTGCATGAAAAACAAAAACAAAAAAAACATTTTTTTTGCTTGAAATCACAGCAGGCCCAGCTGCATCTGTGTGGAGAGAACAAGCCAATGACGACTCGAGTCTGGATGACCCAACATCAGGTGCGGTTACATGTAGCGTGACATGAACCCAAGATCCCGGTTCAGGCCATCCTCATGGGTGCGGAACTTGGCTATCAGTTTCTGCTCGACGATTTTACGTTGTCGTGTGTCTCGAAGGCCGCCTTGGAGAATGCTTACCCGAAGATCGGAGGCTGAATGTCCTTGACTGTTGAAGTGTTCCCCGACTGGAAGGGAACACTCCTGCCTGGCGATTGTTGTGCGGTATCCGTTCATCCGTTGTCGTAGTGTCTGCATGGTCTCGCCAATGTACAATGCTCCGGGGCATCCTTTCCTGCAACGAATGAGGTAGACAACGTTGGCCGAGTCACATCAGTATGTACCATGTACCTGGTGGGTGGTATCCTCACGTATGATGATGGTATCTGTGTTGATGATCTGGCATGTCTTGCAGAGGTTGCTGTGGCAGGGTTGTGTGCTGTCGTGGCCGCTGTTCTCCTGAAAGCTGGGTAATTTGCTGCGAACGATGGTCTGTTTGAGGTTAGGCGGCTGTTTGAAGGCGAGTAGTGGAGGCGTGCGGATGGCCTTAGCGAGGTGTTCATCGTCATCGATGACATGTTGAAGGCTGCGAAGAACATGGCGTAGTTTCGCCGCTCTGGGAAAGTACTGGACGACGAAGGGTACTCTGTTGGTTGTGTCCTGTGTTTGTCTTCTGAGGAGGTCTATGCGATTTTTCGCTGTGGCCCGTCGGAACTGTCGATGGACGAGTCGAGCGTCATATCCCATTCTTACAAGGGCGTCTTTCAGCGTCTGTAGGTGTCCATCGCATTCCTCCTCGTCTGAGCAGATCCTATATATTCGCAGGGCTTGTCCATAGGGGATGGCTTCTTTAACGTGGTTAGGTGGAAGCTGGAGAAGTGGGTCATCCTGAGGTTGTCCGTGGGCTTGCGGTAGAGTGAAGTGCTGAAGTGTCCGTCTTTGATGGAGACTCGTGTGTCCAAGAATGAAACCGATTCTGAGGAGTAGCCCATGTTGAGTTTGATGGTGGGATGGAACTTGTTGATGTTATCGTGTAGTCTTTTCAGTGATTCTTCACCATGGGTCCATAGGAAGAAAATGTCATCGATGTACCTGCTGTATAGCGTTGGTTGGAGGTCCTGTGCAGCGAAGAAGTCATGCTCGAACTTGTGCATGAAGATGTTGGCATATTGGGGTGCGAATTTGGTCCACATGGCTGTTCCGTGTGTTTGGGTAAAGACCTGGTTGTCGACGGTGAAGACATTGTGGTCAAGGATGAAGCGGATGAGTTGTAGGATGGCATCTGGAGATTGGCTGTTGTTGGTGTTGAGTACTGAGGCTGTCGCAGCAATGCCGGCATCGTGGGGGATACTGATGTAGAGTGCCGAGACATCTATCTTGGTGAGGAGTGTTCCTGGTTCAACTGGTCCGTGGGTGCTGAGTTTCTGTAAGAAGTCTGTAGTGTCACGACAGAAGCTGGGGGTTCCCTGTACGATGGTTTTCAGGATGCCCTCGACGTATCCAGAGAGGTTCTCACACAGGGTTCCGTTGCCTGATACGATACGACGTCCGGGTTTGTTGGCTTTGTGTATCTTTGGGAGGCAGTAGAAGTCTCCCACGCGGGGAGTACGTGGGATGAGAGCACGTGGGATGCTTTGAAGGTCTGGATCGAAGGTCTTGATTAGTCTGTTGAGTTGGCGGGTGTGTTCTTTGGTCGGATCTGCGAGTGTTCCTGGCTGTCCAGTTGTTGGTATGCTTCTTTTCAATAGTCCGTTCTGTTCTGTATGATGAAGGCTCCTCCTTTGTCAACTGGTTTGATGACGAAGTTGCGGTTGGTCTTGAGAGCGTGGATGGCGATGTGTTGTGCTCGGGTGACATTCTGGACAGTCTTATGAGTGCGGCTGATGAATCTGGCGTTGATGCATTTCCTGACAGCTTCAGCATACATGTCAAGCTTAGGGCAGCGACCCTCCGGAGGGGTCGAATTTAACTCTTTCTTCATCGGTTGCTGCACTGCGGATCCCTCTGTCTGCTGTTCCAGATCATTGATTGTCTCATTGGGTTCTCTGCTGACATCTTGGATTTGTGGAAGAATTCCCGGAGCCTCATTCTCCTGATGAATACCTCTGTGTCTGCCGCGAGACCGATGGGGTCCATTTTGGTGGTGGGGCAGAAATTGAGCCCTTGGCTGAGAACTTCAATTTCGTCTGGTTGAAGGGTGTGGTCGGACAGGTTGACAATGGACTTGCCTGTGGTTTCAACCATGGTGCCGAGGGAGGCTTGGTTGCTGCTGCTGGTGACGCCAAGTTTCTTAAGCTTCCTTTTCTTGGTGTGCATGTAGGCAGCGTAGTTCCATTGCCTCGTCTGTTTGGCGGTGTCTCGTAGCTGGTCTGCTGTGTCTTGAGCACAGGCTGAGAACATGGACTCCATCTCGGTTTCGAGGTTGCAGCATCTGCTGTAGAGCTGGTGTACGAGATGGTTGAGGAGTGTGCGAGAGGTACGACGGCAGAGTCTCTCAGTGTAGTCTGTGCTGTAGGTCGAATTGAGTGGGTTTGTGATCTGTAGTCCTTTCAGGATCTTGTCTGCTTTCTTGCATCTCTGTAGAAGCTTGATGCTTGTGTCGATATGCGCGATCTTCTTGGAGATCCTCTCCACTTAGAGCCGGCAGTTTGTGCTGTCGATACTAGCCATGGTGTGGAGATGCCAGAGTTGGACTTGGGTGGACAAATGTAAGAAGTCACACAACACAAAGTTATAGTCCAACAGCTTTATTTGAAATCACAAGCTTTCGGAGCGCTGCTCCTTCGACAGGTGAAATGGAGAGATGCATAAAAACACAGCTTATATAGTCAGAGAATAATATCAGATGTTTACAGGTAATCTTTCTAACTGCCATTTATCACACCTCGGCAGAGAGATAATCACAGCAAACAAAGGTGTGAATGGTGTCCAAACAGGTCAGTCAGGAAAACATTACATCAAAGAACAATGAGGTGGGGTCACAAGGGGTCAAATGTTGCAGATGCTGGGGTCTGTATGAAAAACAAAAAAACAGACAAAAAACATTTTTTTTGCTGTAAATCACAGCAGGTCCGGCCGCATCTGTGTGGAGAGAACAAGCCAATGACGACTCGAGTCTGGATGACCCTACGTCAGGTGGGGTTACAAGTAGCGTGACATGAACCCAAGATCTCGGTTCAGGCCATCGTCATGGGCGCAGAACTTGGCTATCAGTTTCTGCTCGACGATTTTGCGTTGTCTTGTGTCTCGAAGGCCGCCTTGGAGAATGCTTACCCGAAGATCAGAGGCTGAATGTCCTTGACTGCTGAAGTGTTCCCTGACTGGAAGGGAACACTCCTGTCTGGTGATTGTTGTGCGGTGTCCGTTCATCCGTTGTCGTAGTGTCTGCATGGTCTCGCCAATGTACCATTCTCCGGGGCATCCTTTCCTGCAACGTATGAGGTAGTCAACGTTGGGCAAGGCTCTGGGAATACTTCCACAATTCCCAAGATATCAGCAGCGAACCCAATGAGAAAATCAATGATCTGGAACAGCAGACAGCGGGATCCGCAGTGCAGCAACCGAAGAAAAAAGAGTCAAATTGGACCCCTCCGGAGGGTCGCTGCCCTAAGCTTGACATGTATGCTGAAGCTGTCAGGAAATGCATCAACGCCAGATACAGCAGCCGCACTCACAAGACAGTCCAGAATGTCACCCGAGCACAACGCAACGCCATACACGCTCTCAAGACCAACCGCAACATCGTCATCAAACCAGTAGACAAAGGAGGAGCCATCGTCATACAGAACAGAACGAACTATTGCAAAGAAGCATACCGACAACTGGACAACCAGGAACACTACAGACAGTTACCCGCAGATCCGACCAAAGAACACACCCGCCAACTCAACAGACTGTTCAAGACCTTCGATCCAGAACTTCAAAGCATCCTACGTGCTCTCATCCCACGTACTCCCCGCGTGGGAGACTTCTACTGCCTCCCAAATATACACAAAGCCAACACACCCAGACATGCTATTGTATCAGGCAACGGAACACTGTGTGAGAACCTCTCTGGATACGTCGAGGGCATCCTGAAACCCATCGTACAGGGAACCCCCAGCTTCTGTCGCGACACTACAGACTTCATACAGAAACTCAGCACCCACGGGCCAGTTGAACCAGGAACACTCCTCGCCACGATGGACGTCTCGGCACTCTACACCAGTATCCCCCACGATGACGGCATCGCTGCGACAGCCTCAGTACTCAACACCAACAACAGCCAATCTCCAGATGTCATCCTGCAACTCACCCACTTCATCCTTGACCACAATGTTTTCACCTTCGACAACCAGTTCTTTACCCAAACACACGTAACAGCCATGTGGACCAAATTCACACCCCAATACGCCAACAACTTCAAGCACAATTTCGAATAGATTTCTTTGCTGCACCGGACCTTCAACCAATGCTATACAACAGATACATCGACGACATTTTCTTCCTATCTACCCATGGCGAAGAATCACTGAAAAGACTACACGATAACATCAACAAGTTCCATCCCACTATCAAACTCACCATGGGCTACTCCTCAGAATCGGTTTCATTTTGGACACACGAATCTCCATCGAAGATGGACACCTCAGCTCTTCAGTCTACCGCAAGCCCATGGACAACCTCAGGATGCTCCACTTCTCCAGCTTCCACCCTAACCACATTAAGGAAGCCATCCCCTATGGACAAGCCCTGCGAATACACAGGATCTGCTCAGACGAGGAGGAACGCGATGGACACCTACAGATGCTGAAAGAGGCCCTCGTAAGAACGGGATATGACACTCGACTCGTCGATCGACAGTTCCGACGGGCCACGGCGAAAAATCGCATAGACCTCCTCAAAAGACAAACACGGGACACAACCAACAGAGTACCATTCGTCGTCCAGTACTTCCCCGGAGCAGAGAAACTATGCCATTTTCTTCGCAGCCTTCAACAAGTCATCGATGACGACAAACACCTCACGCCTTCCGCACGCCTCCACTACTCACCTTCAAACAGCTGCCTAACCTCAAACACAACCATCATTTGCAGCAAATTTCCAGCTTTCAGGAGAACAGTGACCACGACACCACACAACCCTGCCACAGCAACCTCTGAAAGACATGCCAGATCATCAACACAGATACCATCATCATACGTGAGGACACTACCCACCAGGTACATGGTACATACTCATGTGACTCGGCCAACATTTTTTACCTCATACGTTGCAGGAAAGGATGCCCCGGAGCATGGCACTTTGGCGAGACCATGCAGACACTATGACAACGGATGAACGGACACCGCACAACAATCGCCAGGCAGGAGTGTTCCCTTCCAGTCGGGGAACACTTCAGCAGTCAAGGACATTCCGCCTCCGATCTTCGGGTAAGAATTCTCCAAGCGGCCTTCGAGACACACGACAACGCAAAATCGTCGAGCAGAAACTGATAGCCAAGTTCCACACCCATGAGGACGGCCTGAGCCGGGATCTTGGGTTTATGTCACGCTAAATGTAACCGCACCTGACGTAGGGTCATCCAGACTCGAATCGTCGTTGGCTTGTTCTCTCCACACAGATGCGGCCGGACCTGTTATGATTTCCAGCAAAAAAAATGTTTCTTGTCTGCTTTTTTGTTTTTCATACAGACCCCAGCATCTGCAACATTTGACCCCTTGTGACCCCACCTCATTGTTCTTTGATGTAATGTTTTCCTGACTGACCTGTTTGGACGCCATTCACACCTTTGTTTGCTGTGATTATCTCTCTGCCGAGGTGTGATAAATGGCAGTTAGAAAGGTTACCTGTAAACATCTGACGTTATTCTCTGACTATATAATTTGTTTTTTTATGCATCTCTCCACTTCACCTGATGAAGGAGCAGCGCTCCAAAAGATTGTGATTTCAAATAAAGCTGTTGGACTATAACCTGGTGTTGTGTGACTTCTTACATTTGTCCACCCAAGTCCAACTCTGGTATCTCCACACCATACACCATTAATGTACACTACAAACAACAAGGGACCCAGCACCGATACATGCCATACACAACTGCACACAGGCTTCCAGTTAAAAAACAACGTTCGACCATCACCCTCTGCCTCCTGCCACTAAGCCAATTTTGGATCAAATGTGCCAAATTGCCCTAGATCCCATGGGCGCTTACCTTCTTGACCCATGCGGCCCTTAGACAAATGTCGTACTAAGTCCATGTAGACAACATCAACAGCACTACCCTCATCCACACACGTGGTCACCCCCTCAAATAATTCAGTCAAATTGGTTAGACATGACCTCCCGCTCACAAAACCATACTGACTCCCCTTGATTAATCCTTGACTCTCCAAGTGGAGACTAATTCTGTCCCTCAGAATTTCTTCCAATAATTTCCCTACCACTGATGTTAGGCTCATTGGCCTGCAATTCCCTGGTTTTTCTCTACTAACTTTCTTGAATAATAGTACTACGTTAGCTGTTCTCCAGTCCTCCGGCACCTCCCCTGTGGCCAAAGAGGTTCTGAAAATTTGTGTCAGAGCCCCTGACATCTCCCCCCTTGCCTGAAACAGCAGCCAGGGATGCATCTCGTCTGGGCCTGGGGATTTATCCACTCTTAAACCCGCTAAAACCGCTAGTACCTCCTCCACCTCAATACTAATTTGTTCAAGTATATCACAATCCCCCTGCCTGATTTCTATGCTTACATCGTCCTTCTCCATAGTGAAAACAGATGCAAAATATTCAATTAAAACCTCACCTATATCTTCCGGCTCCAAGCAGTTTGCCACTTTGGTCACTAATGGGTCCTACTATATCCCTGGTTATTCTCTTGTCCTTAATATTCTTATAAAACTCCTTGGCATTTTCCTTTATTTTGCCCGCCAGTGTTTTTTCATGCCCACTCTTCGCTCTCCTAATTTCTTTTTAAATTTCCACCCTGCACTTTCTGTACTCCTCTGGGACTTCCACTGTTTTTAGTCCTTTGTATCTTTCAAAAGCCTTCCTTTTTATCCTAATCAATTCCTTTATATCCCTTGACATGGAGGGTTCCCTTGTCTTGTAGTTCCCACCGTTGACCTTTATGGGAATATGTTGGCGTTGTACTCTCTCTATTTCCTAACTGAAAGACTCCCACTGCTCTGATGTAGATTTTCCAACAAGTATCTGATTCCAGTCCACTTTGGCCAGGGGGCCTGAAATTCGGTTCTGAGGCTTCCCGCGGATGCAAGCCCCCGACCTGCACTTACATAGCACGCCTGCCATTGTGTTGTGGGCCTGCTTGGGATTCTGATCCTGGGCCTCCTCCAGCTACTGGCGTGCAGTGCTTGCTTATGTGAAGACGAGGTCATGCAGGGTATTTTCTCACGTTGGTTCTCCCACCACCTGCTGCCATCCCTTTCTGGCAGTTCTTCAGGGCTTGGTTAATGATGGTGGAGCCATCCGGGGAGCCAATCGTAGCAGGGAATCTCTATTCATAGATTTGGCAGGAAGACCTGTCAATTCTATGAATAGAGATATGCCCCAAAACGTAACTAAAACTTGAAATAATTTTTTTTTAAATCACATTTTTAAAATAAATATAAATTACATAAAATATCTATTTTAAAGAATAACTTAAATTTTTGAAAACATCAATTACTGTTTCTAACGGGGCTAACAATAAACTTACCTTTCTTTAAAGTATTTACAAATAATAAACCTGTGGAAAAAATGTTTTAATTTTACTTAATTCACCACTTACCTTGTGACTGCATTTTTCATGTGCAGCTGCTAGAGACTTACCCTACCAGAGAATCCTGTAAAAAAATCAAAAGTTCCAGGTGAACGCGCTGCCTCTCTGGTGCACGCGTTTGACCTCCGAGCTCCTTCTTTCAAGTGACTGGAAGTTCCAGTTTCCAGCACATGCGCAGTGCATGCACGAAACCGGCACTTTATTTGGCCCTATGCGTGAGTACACAACGCGTACTCACCCGTGAGGACCCGAAATTCTGGCCCATTAAAATCGGCCTCACCCAATTTAAACCTTTATTTCCAGTCCATCGTTGTCCTTTTCCATGACTACCTTAAATATCACCGAATTATGGTCACTGTCATCAAAATGCTCTCCTACTGACACTTCTACCAATTGCCCGGCTACATTCACTAGAATTGGTCCAGTATTGCCCCTCTCGTGTAGAACTTTCTACAAGCTGGCTCAAAATGCTCTCCTGGATGCATTTTAAGTATTCCACACCTTCTAAGCCTTTCACGCTCCGACTATCCCAGTTAATATTGGGGAAGTTGAAATCCCTCAGACATGGGCAAGTTAACTTCCTGCTGATTACCACCTACCACCATGATTCAGCTGATGAATCAGCACATGTTCATGCTGAACACCAGTTGAATGAAGCACCGAGAGCAGAAAGGGCACAAAATATACTCTCTGGATGGGGAGGGGGTCACTTCAATGTGCATTCCCAAGGGTGGTTCAGAAGCACCATCATTAACCGAGCCCTGAAGAACTGCCAGAATGGGATGGCAGCAGGTGGTGGGAGAACCAACATGAGAAAATACCCTGCATGACCTCGTCTTCACAAAAGCACCTATTGCATATGCATCTGTCCATGACACTATTGGTAGGACTGACCACTGCACAATATTTGTGGAGAATAAATCTCACCTTCACACTGAGGACACAATCCATCATATCATGTGCCACTACCATCGTGGTCAGTGGGCTGAAAGTAGGCCGATTCAAGCGATCCCACAAGCAACAGATCAGATTATTTCAAAGTTGTCATATCCATTCGTGAAAGGTAGTGAACAATTAAGCTGTTTCCCCATAGTCCTGAATATTTCTCCTTTTAAAGTATTTATCGAATTACCATTTGCTAATTACTATTAAGAAAGAAAGACTTGCATTTATAGAGCGCCTTTAACGACCTTGGGACGTCGCAAATCAACTTACAGCCAAAGAAGTACTTTTGAAGTGAAGTCAGTGTTGTACTGTAGGAAACACGGCAGCCAGTCTGTACACAGCAAGTTCCTACTATCAGCAATGAAATAACGACCAGGTCATCCTTTTGTGATATTGATTGAGATAAATGTTGGTCAGACACTGGGGATGACTCCGCTGCTCTTCTTCAAATAGTGCCGTGGAATCTTTTGAATCCAGCTGAGAGAGAGCAGACATGGTCTCGGTTTAACATCACAACTGAAAGATGGCCCTTCCGGCAAAACAGTACTCCCTCAGCACTGCACATCTGACAGTGTGGTGCTCCCTCAGTACAGCACCACCGACAGGGCAGTGCTCCCTCAGTATTGCCCCCCGACAATACAGTGCTCCCTTAGTACTGCCCCTCCAACAGTGCAGCTGCCCCTCAGTACTGACCCTCCATCAGTGCAGTGTTCCCGCAGTACTACACATCCAACAGTGCAGCGCTTCCTCAGTACTCACCCTCTGACAATGCAGCGCTCCCTCAGTATGGATCCTCTGACAGTGCAGTGCTCCCTCAGTACAGACCCTCTGACAGTGCAGCACTTCCTCAGTACTGCCCCTCCGACCGTGCAGCGCTCCCTCAGTACTGCACCTCCGACAGTACAGCGCTCCCACAGTACTGCCCCATCGGCAGTGCAGCGCTCCCTCTGTACTGACCCTCCAAATGTGCAGCAGTCCCTCAGTACTGCCCCTCCGGCAGTGCAGCGCTCCCTCAGTATTGCCCCTCCGCAAAATAAGCAGGTTCTGAAGGGGCATATTCAAGACAAGATTACAATCTGTTAATGAACTTTTATGGTCTAATAATCTGTAAGGACCGATATGAGGACCTAGATATTCTGATCAGAAACCATCAGTTTAGTGCCGTCGCTCGAGATAGAATTCCTAGGCCCTTGAGCTTTCACAACTTTTTCTCTTTAAAATGTCTCTGACTTGTTCTGTCTCTTTAAAAAACCTGTTTGACTGGTCCTGTCCCTTTAAAGAGCAGTTGTGACGTGTCCTGTCTCTTTATAAAAGCTTGTGTGGCTGGCCCTGCCTCTTTACAATGACTGCGTGACTGGACCTCTCTCATTATAAAGTCTTTGTGACTGGTTTCTTTAAAATGATTGTGAGACTAATGCTGTAACTTTGAAAAAATCCACGTGTCTAGTGCTAACTCTTTAAAAAGACTTTGTGACTGGTCCTGTCTCTTTTAAATACCTTTATGACTGATCCTGTCTATTTACAAAACCTGTATGACTGGTCCTGTCTCCTTTAAAAACGGCTGACTGGTCCTGTCTCTTTAGGTAGCAACTGTGATAGTTCCAGCTTCTTTAACAGACCTCTGCGATTGATCCTGTCTCTTTCAAAACCCTGTGTGACTGGTCCTGTCGATTTAAAAAACCTGTGTGACAGTTTCTGTCTCTTTTAAAACCCTGTGTAACTGGTTCTGTGTCTTTAGTAAGCCTGTGTGTATGGTCCTGTCTCTTTAAGAAGCCTGTTTGACTGGTTCTATCCCTTTAAAAAGCCTGTGTGACTGGTCCAGTTTCAGTTTAAGGACAATGTGACTGGTCCTGACTCTCTAAAAACCCTGCAGGAATGGTCCTGTCCCTTTTAAATGCCTGTGGGACTGATTCTGCCTCTTTAAAAAGCCTTTGTGACTGGGTCTGTCTCTTTTACAAGCCTGTGCAACTGATTCTGTCTCTTTAAAAAGCCTGTGTCACTGCTTCTGTCTCTTGAACTATCCTGTGTGAATGGACTTGTCTCTTTACAAAGCCTATATGACTGATCCTGACTTTGTAAAAAGACTCTGTGACTGATCCTGTCTCTTTACTAAACCCTTGTGACTGGTCCGATCTGTTTGAAAGGTCCGTGTGACTGGACCTGTCTCTTTAAAATAAGGAAGGCAGTCTAGCGTTTATACAGCGCCTTTCACGAGCACTGGACGTCTGAAAGTGATTTACAGCCAATGAAGTACTTTTGAAGCACTGTTGTAACGCCGGAAACGCGGCAGCCAATTTGCGCACGGCAAATTCCCACAAACAGCAATGAGATAATGACCAGATAATCTGTTTATGTTATGTTGGTTGAGAGATAAATATTAGTCAAGACACAAATTGCCTGTGGGACTAGTCCTGTCCATTTAAAAAGCCTGTGTGATTGGTTCTGTCTCTTTCAAAAGCCTGCGTGTCTAGTTGTGTCTCTTTAAGAGGCTGTGTGACTGGACGCATCTCTTTAAAAGCCCTTTGTGACTGGTTGTGTCTATTTACAAATTCTGCGCGACTAGTTCTGCCTCTTAAAAAATCTGTGTGACTGGTTATGTCTCTTTAAAAAGCCTCTGCGACTGGTTCTGTCTCTTTAAAAAGCCCGTGGGACTATTTATGTCTCTTTGAAAAGCCTATGTGACTATTTATGTCTCTTTTAAAAGCCTATGTGACTGGTCCTGTCTCTTTTATCAGCCTGTGTGACTGGTTCTGTCTCTTTATAAAGCCTGCGTGACTGGTCTTGTCTCTTTAAAAATCCTGTTTGTCTGGTTCTGTCTCTTTTAAAGGCCTGTGTGACTAAACCTGTCGCTTTAAAAAGCCTGTGTAACTGGTCCTGTCTCTCTAAAGAGCCTTTGTGACTTTTTCTGTCTTTTTAAAAATGCCGTTGTGACTGGTTCTGTCTCTTTTAAAAAAGCCTGTGGGACTGATTCTGTCTCTTTAAATAACCTGTGTGAGTGATCCTGTCGCTTTAAAAAGATTGTGTGACTGGTCCTATCTGTTTAAAGGTCTTTGTGATCTGGGCGTTGTTGGCAAGGCCAGAACTTATTGCCCACCCCTAACTGCCCTGTGTCTTTAAATGAAAGAAAAATGACTAATCTTAATATAGCACCTTTCTCGACCACCGGACATCTCTAAGTGCTTTACAGCCAATGTAATAGTTTTGAAGCACTGTTGTAATGTGGGAAACGCAGCAGCCAATTTGCACACAGCAAGTTCCCACAAACAGCAATGTGATATTAACCAGATAATCTGTTTTTATTATGTTGGTTGATAATTATTGGCCAGGACACAAATAGCCTGTGTGATTGTTTCTCTCATTGAAAAACCGTTTTGCCTGGTCGTATAACTTTCAAACATCTGTGTGACTGGTCCTATCTCTTTTAATTGCTGTGTGGCTGGACCTGTCTCTCTAAAAAGCCCGTGTGAATGGTTCTGCCTCATTAAAAATCCTGTGTGACTAGCCCTGTCTCTTTATAGAACTGATCCTGTCTCTTCAAAAAGCCTGTGTGACTGGTCCTGTCTCTTTACAAAATCTGTTTAACTGATTCTGCTCCTTTAAAAAGCGTTTATGAATTATTTCTGAAACTGCATGTTAAGAAGAGCCGGAATGGATTTTGTTCCTTTTTAATAAGGGGGCCATGCGTTTTAGGACCACAGGGGAGTTGATGGTCCAGGATTACTGAGGCTAGTTCTTTGACACAGAAGTTGCTTCACAGAGTTACGGAGAAAGATTTGCTGTAAAATTAGTGTTAAGAATTGAAGACTTAGTCTTAGAAATTCATCATTGACTGCAGTGGAACTGAATATCATGCACGGCGTGTAACGTGCGATCTATCCGATAATGCCCGTTTAGCACCACCACACGAGATGAATTTCTAGGCCATTGTCAGCAGTCATCGGCAGATATCAAATGTCACAGTGTGCTGTCGAATTGGATTTAGACTTTGCCTCTCAAAGGCTTGCTTGAACCCGTTCAGAGTCCTTCGTTATCTTCCGTGTCAGGTTGCTCCAGCGGTGAGGAGATATAAGAGTTATATCTAAAATTATTTACAAGCATTTCTGTCTGATCCAAAACTGTTCTGTTCGTGCCCTAACTCGCATCAAGTCCCGTTCACCCTCCACCTCTGTGCTCGCTGACCTACATTGTCTCCCGGTTCGGCAATCCCTCGATTTTAAATTTCTGATCCTTGTCTTCAGTCAACTCATTGCCAAGTGCCCAGTAAAGGATTCGCATCCCGAAAATTGCAAACGTCGGTTTGTTTATGTTTTGTATTTTACCGTAAGTACTTTTCACTCCCCAGTGCTGCACTTGGATTCTTACAATTGGCATCAAGGGGATGAGTCACAGGTGAGTGGGTAGAAATCTGCTCGGACTATATCACAAAATACCACCACCTCCAATTTACACCTTCAAGTCACACACCTTCTGGACTTGGAAATTAAAAAATGGTTCTTGTGATCTGGGCGTCGCTGTCAAGGTCAGCACTTATTGCCCACCCCTAACTGCCCTGGAGAAGGTGGTGGTGAGCTGCCTTATACAGCAGAGTGGCTTGCTCGGTCACTTCAGAGAACAGTTAAAAATCAAACACATTGCTATGGTTTGGAGTAACATTTCGTCCAGAATGGGTAACGATGGCAGATTTTCTTCCCTAAAGGACATTCGTGAACCAGATGTGTTTTTCTATGATGCGGTAGTTTCAGGGTTACCATTCTTGACACAAGAATTTTATTCCAGATTTGTTTAATCAATTTAATTTAAATTCCCCAGCTGGTGGGGTTTGAACTATAGGATATATTGTCCAGGCATCTGGTCTACTAGTCCAGCAGCATAACCATTATTCCACTGTACGCTTCAAATATATCGCTGTTCCTTCACTGCGTCAAAAGCCTGAAATTCCATCAGTAAGACTATTGTGGGAGTGACTTCACCACACGGACTGCAGCAGCTCAAGATGAAGGCGGGCCATTTTATCATGGGTAACTAGGGATTGGCAAGTAATGCTTGTCTGCACAGCACCACACATATCCTGACGACAAATAAATAGAAATAATAAAATGTTAATAAATTCAATATATATTTAATTCATTGATTGAAACCAGGCATGACCTATGATCTATGTGGACGTCATTCTCCGCTAAACAAATTGTCAAAGCAACTTGGCTCAACAATTCTATGCTTTTATCATTGATACTACCCACACTTTCCCAATTTCCCTATCCTTTCAAAAGGTGTTTTATAAAATACCACAAAATACCAAAATTGAAGCCCATTGAATTACAAGGGCAGTGGCAACACGGCACGGAAATTGGCTAAGAGAAATTAAGTGGTCGGAAACGGTTGTTTTTCACACTGGAGAGAAGTATAAAGTGGCGCTCCCCAGGGGTCCGCATTGGGACCATTGCTCTTCTCTTGTATATCAATACCATGGACCTGGGTATACAGCAAATAATTTCAAGGTTTGCAGATGATAGGAAACACGGAAATGTTAATTAACTGTGAGAAGGTTAGTAACAGACTTCAGGAGCACATAGAGAGGCTAGTGAAATGGGCAGTTAAATGGCAGAAATAATTTAACACAGAGAAGTGTGAAGTGATACATTTTGGTAGGAAGTATGAGCAGAGGCAATTTAAACTAAATGGTCCCATTTTGAAGTGGGTGCACGATCAGACAGACCTGAAGGTGCCACGAGAAGTGGCGACAGTTGTGACTAATGCATACGGGGTCCTTGGCTTTACAAACAGAGACACAGAGTAACACAAACCAGGAAGAAATGCTAATCTTTTCTAAGTCACTGGTTAGTCCCCAGCTGGAGCATTGTATCCAATTCTGGGCAACACACTTTTGCAAGCATGTCAAGGATTAGGGAAGGTTTAGTGATTTACCAGAATGGTACCAGGGATATTGACTTCAGTAACATGGATATACTGGAGATGCTGGGTAAATTCTTTTTAAAGCAACGAAGTTTAAGAAAAATGAATTATAGAATCATAGAAATGTATGGCACAAAAGGAGACTATTCCGCCCATCGTGGCTACACCAGTCACAAAAGAGCTACCCAGAGAGATCCCACTGTCCAGCTCTTGGTCTGTAGCCTTGCAAGTTGTGGCACTTCAAGTGCACATATAAGTACTTTTTAAGGTGATGAGGGTTTCTGCCTCTACCAGCCTTTCAGATAGTGAGTTCTAGACCTCCACCACCCACTGGGTAAAAGGAATTATCAACTCTCCTCGAATCCTTCGACAAATTACGTTAAATCTATGCCTCTGGTAATTGACATCTCTGTGAAGGGAATGGTTCCTTCCTATCTACTCTATCATGGCCACTCATAATCTTATGCAACTTAGTTATAAGACTTCCTCATCCTCCTCTGCTTTATAGAGATCTAGCATAACCTCTCTGCTGTTATATTCTATGTCTCGGCTAATAAAATAGCTTATCCTGTATATCTTATTAACCACATACACACCTGTCCTGCTACTTGACGGATCTGTGGACATGCGCTTCAAGTCACTCTGTTCCTCTACATTTCTCAAAATCCTAACAATTATTGTGTACTCCCTTACCTTGTTCGCACTCCCCACTTCTCCAGATTGAATTCAACCTGACACTTTTCTGTCCACCTGACCAGTCCATTGATATCTTCCTGCAGCCCACAGCTTTCTTCCTCACAATCAACCGAAGGCCAAGTTTTGTATCATCTGCAAACAATTTAATCATACCCCCTACATAGAGGTATAAACCATTGATGTATACCACAAAAAGCAAGGAACCTAGTACGGAGTCCTGCAGAAACCGAATGGAAACAGCCTTCCAGTCACAAAAACACCCATGGACCATGACCATTTGCATCCTGCCACTGAGCCAATTTTGGATCCACCTTGCCACTCTCCCGTGGATCTCGTGGCTTTGACTTTTCTTTTACCAGCTTGTCATATTGGACTTGCCAAATGCCTTGCTAATAGCTATGTGGACTGCATCTAATGTACTACCCTCATCGATCATCCTCTTTACATCCCTATCAAATTCAATCAAGTTACTCAGATAGAAGAATGAGAGGGGATCTCATTGAAACATAAAATTCTAACAGGACTAGACAGACTAGATGCAGGAATATGTTCCCGATGACGGGGAGTCCAGAATCAGGGGTCACAGCCTAAGGATAAGGGGTAAGCCATTCAAGACAGAGATTAGGAGGAATTTCTTCACCCAGAGTGGTGAACCTGTGGAATTATCTACCACAGAGTGCAGTTCCGTTCAAGTCATTACATATATTCAAGAAGGAATTAGCTATATTTATTAAGGCTAAAGTGATCAAGGAATATCGAGAGAAAGCAGGAACAGGGTACTGAATTTGGATGATCAGCCATGATCTCATTAAATGGCGGAACAGGCTCGAGGGGCCGAATGGCATACTCCAGCTTCTATCTTCTATGTTTCTATTAACTTTTCTTGTCTTTCTTAACAGCCTGGGATACATTTCATCTGAGCATGGTGACTTATCTACTTTCAAAGAAGCAAAACCTCTTAATACTTTCCCTCTCTCTATGCTTATCCTATCTATTATTTCACAGTCTTCGTCTTTAAATACAATGTCTCCATTGTCCTTCTTTTCTCTGAAGACAGACGAAAAGTATTCCTTAAGAACTATACCCATGTCTTCTGCCTCCACACAGAGGTTACCTTTTTGGCCTCTAATAGGCCCTACTCATTTCTTAGTTATCCTCTTCCTCTTTATGTATTTTTAAAACATCGTTGGGTTTTCCTTGATTTAACTTGTTAATATTTTTCAATCCCTCTCTTTGCTTTCACTGAGACATGGCTACCGAAAATTCAGGGCTGGCAATTAAATACTGCAGCGTATAACATAGTTAGTACACATAGAGTGAGGGAAAAGGGGAGTTGGAGTAGCTGTACTTATTAGGGATACCATAATGGCAGTAGATAAAAGTGATGCAGATATCACCAAGACAGAAGTAGAATACATGTGGATAGAGATGAAAGATAATAAAGGATCAATCACACTAATGGGGTAGTCAAAGACGAGCTAATAGTGGAAGAGTGTTGGAGGAAGAAATATACGGACAAATTCGGGAAATTTGTAAAAGAAATATAGAATAATAATCATGGGTGATTTCAAATACCCAGATATTAATTGGGCAAAAGAGGCCAGTAAAGGGGTTACGGGAATAGAGTTCCTCCAATGTGTACAAGACTCCTTTGTAACCCAATATGTAAAAGGCCCAAAAAGGGAGGATTCCCTATTGCATCTAGTAATGGGGAATGAACCAAAGCAGATAAGAGAAGTAAATGTAGGGGAACAGCCAGGCAACAATGAGCATAATATAATACACTTTAAAACAATAAATGAGAAGGGCATAGATGTGACAACGACCAGGGCAATAGAATGGAGAACACCTGATTTTGAGGGGCTGAAAATGGCACTGAGGAAATAAAGTTGGGCAAAATTCGCAAGCAATGATGTAGAACAGAAACCCTGCCTAACCCTATAACCTCCTCCATCCCTACAACCCTCCCTATTTTTGTAACCGACTCCAGCCCTACAATCCTCCCTATCATTGTAACCTCCTCCAGCCTTACAAGCCACCCTATCTCTGTACCCTCCTCCAGCCCTACAGCGCTCCCTATCTCTGTAACCTCAAAACAGGTTTAGCTAAGGCACATGTGACGGTTTATGCAGCGGAAGGGCTGAGGAGGGCGCAGACGGTCGATATTATGGAGTTGGTAGTAGGCAGGACTGATGTTTCAGACAATATGCGGTCGGAACTCAGCTCAGGCTCAAAGAGGACGCCGTCGTTGCACACAATATGTTCAGCTTCAGACATTGGCCGGGGGGGAACTGAATTAGTAGATACAAAATGGAGTTTGTGACGAGGACAGAAGAAAATGGCTGTAGAAGAAAACTAGAACTAGGGGTCATTGTCTTAGAATAAGGGACTGCTCTTTCAAAACTGAGATGAGGAGGAACTACTTCACTCAGAGGATGGTAGGTCCATGGAATATGCTGCCCCTAAAAGCTGTAGAAGCTACATCATTACATAGATTTAAAACAGAAATAGACAGTTTCCTAGAGGTAAAGGGAATTATGGTTACGGGGAGCTGGCAGGAATTTGGACATGAGTCTAGGTTCAGATCAGACATGGCCCTGTGTGTAGCGAAGCGGGCCCAGGGGCCGTGTAGCCTGATCCTGCTCCTATTTCGTGTGTCTAATTCTGTTAGATTCAGGAGATGGTTCTGTGATAGTAGATTGGCGGTTACAATCAGATCAGCCGTGATCTTATTAAATGGCGGAGCAGGCTCAAGGGGCCGATTGGCCTACTCCAGCTCTTGTTTCTTATGTTCTTATGTTCTTTTGTTCCCAAGATTTAAATGGTGTGGAGATGCCGGTGTTGGACTGGGATGGACAAATGTAAGAAGTCACACAACACCAGGTTATAGACCAACAGCTTTATTTGAAATCAGAAGCTTTCGTAGCGCTGCTCCTTCGTCAGGTGAAGTCTTCACCTGATGAAGGAGCAGCGCTCCGAAAGCTTCTGATTTCAAATAAAGCTGTTGGACTATAACCTGGTGTTGTGTGACCTCTTACAAGATTTAAATGACAAACACAGTAATACTGTGAGACATGGTGTACAGTTCTAATTGCTGGATGTAGAGACGTAACAGGAACACCAACAGCAGCACATATGAGAGAGTGACTTCCCAGAACAGTATGCAAAGGTTTGCAGAGTTAATACCTGGATACAGTGATTTAGCAGGAACAACAACCGGAGCAAGAAGGGGAGAGTTAAAGGCAAGAACATTAATGCAGTTAATCATGGTTTATAGAAATAATAGCGGGATAGAGAGACTTACCAGCAACACCAACCGCAGCAAGAAGGGGATAGTAAATGCATTGACTGATCAGAACAGCGTAATAGATCTTATTTGCTGATGATAGATAATCATAAAAGTCAGAATAAATGTCCAACGCCCAGGAGAAACTCTTGCCCATTGTTGTAACATTCCAATCAACTGATATCAGATTCTGATTCATTGTTGTAACATTCCAATCTACTGTTCTCAGATTCGGATTCATTGTTGTAACATTCCAATCTACTGTTCTCAGATTTTGACTCACTCTTTCTTGAGCAGCGCACTGATCACTGTTAGTACCGGAGGTGATGCTCTCACTGACACTATGGGATAACACATTGAAATGAGTCCCTTCTTAATAAAAGAGGGAAGCCCTGCATTGATGCAATTAGGGTCCATGGAGAATGATATTAATTACAGTCACTGAACAAACTGCTTCAGATAAGCCTTGGAGGCTGACATTAATTACAGTTACTGAACAAACAGCTTCAGTTAACCCATTTCAATCCAGCACGTTTTTTACCACAGTAAAGTACAACATTTCTGCAGTCCGGATCAGATGTATGAGGGTTACTGAGGGAAGTAATGGCAGAAATAGCGCAGGGTCTGCCCAGAATCTTTCAATTTCAATAAAAAAAGAGAAGCTGGAATTGTTCTCCAGAGAGTACGCAATATAAAAGGGAGATATACTGGGGATGGTCAAAATTATGACGGATTTGATAGAGTAAATCAGGAAAAAATATTTCTACTGGCAGAAGGGTCGGTAACCAGACGACACAGATAAAAGACAATTGGGAAAAGAACCAAAGGGATGATTAGGTGAATTTTCTCTATACAGCGAGTTGTTATGATTTGCAATGCACTGCCTTAAAAAGTGAGAGAAGCAGATTCATTAATAACTTTCAAAAGGGAACGGGATCAACTGGAAGTGAGGGACTTGCAGGACTATGGGAAAAGAACACGGGAGGTGCAGTAATTGAATAGCTCTTTCAAAGAGCCGGAACAGGCTCGATGGGCTGAAAGGCCTCCTTATGTGCTTTATGATTCTATGATAACAGAAGCCATTGAGTCCTTGTCTCATTTGTAGAATCGGCGTTCTGCAGGTTTTGAGGCGGATTCTAATTGTTACTTGTACTCTGATAAAGTCGACAGCTGCAAAGC
Organism: Somniosus microcephalus; assembly: GCF_052327205.1. Classification (NCBI taxonomy): domain Eukaryota; kingdom Metazoa; phylum Chordata; class Chondrichthyes; order Squaliformes; family Somniosidae; genus Somniosus; species Somniosus microcephalus. The sequence goes on along the minus strand of NW_028225180.1, from coordinate 54,071,014 downwards.
AAACACAATGTCCTGGTGAGACAAGGTGTGTTGACAAATTTTCAATAGATTAAAAAAAATCTGAAATCATGAAATAATTATGAGATCAAATATAGGGACCATGAATATGATAGCCAGCAATAAGTCCAATAAGGAATTCAGGAGAAACCTCTTTACCCAGAGAGTGGTGAGAATGTCGAACTCGCTGCCACAGAGATTGGTTGAGGTGAATGGCATTGATCCTTTAAAGGGGAAGCGTGATAACCGCATGAAGGAGAAAGGAATAGAAGGTTATGCTGATAGTGTAAGATGAAGAGCGGTGGGAGGATGTTTGTGTGGAGCATAAACACTGGCATGAAGCAGTTGGGCTGATTGGCCTGTTTCTGTGCTGTCCATTCTATTGCATTTGTTTAGAGGAGCATAACACACCGCTCTGATCACTGGCCTTGCCTGGTTTCAATCAGTGAATTAAAAATCATTGATTAAATTCTTATTACATTATTTATATCTATTTGCTCTCAGGATACCGTGTCTAGGGCTGGTATAGCAATGGTTGGATACAGAATAAAGCTCCCTCTACATTGTCCCCTGAAACACTCCCAGGGCAGGTACAGCACGAATTAGATAGAGAGTAAAGCTCTCTCTACACTGTCCCATCAACACTCCCAGGCAGGTAGAGCACGCATTAGATACAGAGTAAAGCTCCCTCTACAATGTTGCATCAGTCTCTCCCAGGGCAGGTACAGCCCGGGTTAGATACAGAATATAACTCGTTCTACACTGTCCCATCAAACACTCCCAGGGCAGATATAGCTTGGGTTAGATACAGAGTTAAGTATACTGTCCCATTCTCTGTGTTTGTGGGGCTTAGTACCACACGGGGTGTGAGATCAGTCTAACTCAGCACAGGCCAGGGCGGAGCACAGACCTATCCTGCTGTGTGTGTGTGTGGCGCAGTACCATAGCCATTGAGATAAGGCTAACTCAGCACAGGCCAGGGCGGTGCCCAGGCCTTTCCTGCAGTGTATGTGTGTGGCGCTGTGCCACAGCCACTGAGATAAGGCTAACTCTGCACAGGCCGGTGATGAAGCCTGGGCCTTTCCTGCTCCGTGTGTGTCTGTGTGGGGCTCAGCACCACACAGGGTATGAGATGAGGCTAATTCAACACAGGCAGGGGAAGGAGCCTGGGTCCCTGCCAACGATCACTGCCTCCACACACACTCATTGATGCCGCTCCCTGGGAAGCTCTGCTCCAGTCTCTGTCGTATCAGTGCCGAGATATAATTTCCTGCTTCTGTCATCCCAGTGTATTTAAATTAATCCACTTTCTTCCTACAGTCCATCCAACAAGTGGCTTCAGTTTAGTTGGCAACAGCTCAGCTCTGTTTCATTATTGGAGAAAAATATCTGCGATCACACCCAGTAATAAAGCATATTCTATCAGAGGATCATTAGATGAAATAAACATAGTGAGAAAGGAAGTATTAAGGCGTTAAGCAGCTTTAAAAGAGGATAAACCCCCAGGCCAGGATGAAATGTATCCCAGGCTGTTAAGCGAAGCAAAAGAGGGAATAACCCTGACCATCATTTTTCAATCGTCTCTGGCTTCAATTTTGGTGCTGGAGGACTGGAGGACAGCTAATTTGGTACCCTTGTTTACAAAAGGGAGAAAGGGATAGACCGATTAATTACAGGCCAATCAGCCTAACCTCGGTGGTGGCAAAATTATTGGAAAGATATCTGAAGGACAAGATATAGCTTCATTTAGAAAGATGCGGATGAATCAAGGATAGTCAGCATGGATTTGTTAATGGAAGGTCATGTCTGATAAACTTGATTGAATTGTAACATGCAGAATAGATGAGGGTAGTGCGTTTGATGTAGTATATATGGACTTCAGCAAAGCTTTTGATAATGACCAGTCTGTCATGTGGAACCTTAAGTTAAAAGCCCATGGTATCCAGTAGCTGTCTCTTTGTATATCTCTCTCTCTCGCTCTCGCTGAAGAAATATTTTGTATTTGTATCTGTCTTCGCAGTAGAAGACACTAATAACTTCCCAATTTCGGATAATCAAAGGGCCACAGGGAGGGGGGATGAAAGACAATCACTATCACTGAGGAAATAGTACTTCGTAAAATGATGGGGCTGAAAGCTGACAAGTCCCCTGGAACAGATGGCCTGCATCCCAGGGTCTTAAAATAGGTGGCCGCAGAGATAGAGGATGCATTGGTTGCAATATACCAAAATTCCCTGCAGACTGCTGAGGCCAGAGTGGATTGAAATACCGCAAATGTAACAGCACTAAATAAGAAATGAGGAGACTGAAAGCAGGAAAATATAAATCATTTAGCCTAACAACAGTTGTTGGGATAAAGCCTATTGCTGCTGCTATTTTTTTATGTTCTTATGTATGTTCTCTCTGTCTCTCTCGCCCTCTCTCTGTATCTCTCAATATTTCACTGTATCTATCTCTCTCTGTCTCTCGCTCTCTCTGTATATCTCACTCCCCCTGTATCACTCTCTGCATCTCTCTCTCTGTATCTCTCTCGCTGTAGCTCACTCTCTCTGTATCTCTCTATCTCTGTACCTCTCTCTCTGTCTCTCTGTATATATCACTCCCCCTGTATCATTCTCTGCATCTCTCTCTCTCTGTATCTCTCTCGCTGTATCTCTCTCTCTCTGTATCTCTTCCTCTCTCTCTCTTTATCTCTCTCTTTGTATCAGTCTCTCTCTCTCTTTATCTGTCTCTCTCTCTGTAACTCTCTCTCTCGCTCTTTATGTCTCTTACTCAGTGTCCCTCTCTCTCTTGGTATCACTCAGTTCAGTTCAGTTCAAATGCTTTATTGGCATGAAAGTTTACAGAGAACCATATTGCCAAAGCTTACATAGCAAAAAGGTACAGTTTTCCAACATTCTGTAGGTGTCAATCGATTTGACATTTGTTGGGTATATACAATATTACTTTTAAACAATATTAATTTTAAACAGTCTTTCTACTTCATTTGGTACGTTCAATATTAATTTTAAACAGTCTTACTTTTAAACAGTCCTCAGGTTGTGACATGTTGTTACATATTTAGCCCCAAGGTATGGTCTGTCTCCTTCTCCTAGGACTAATCTCAATTTTGACAGATCATCCAATTCCTTGAAATCTGGGGTTGTTTGGCTTAGCTTGTTGAATAATATGTTTCTTGATGTGTTGAATTTTTCGCATTTTAGGAGGAAATGCATTTCTGTTTCAACCTCGCCAGCCAGACATTGATCGCATATTCTATTCTCTCTAGGCTGCCAGGATTTCTTGTATCTGCCTTTTTCAATTTTCAGTTGGTGGTCGCTTAGTCTGTACCTGGTGAGGGTCTGTCTCTGTTTTGTGTCTCTGATGGTCGTGAGGTAGTCTGCCAGTTTATATTCTCTTTTTAGGGCCCGGTAACATTCTAATCTGCTTTGGCTTTCGGTTACCCTCTGTGTATCTGTCTGTCTCTCCCTCCCTCTGTATGTGTCTCTTTCTCGCTCTGTATCCGTTTCTCTTTCTCTGCCTCGCTCCGTCTCTCTCTCTCTCTCCCTGTCTCTCCCTGTATCAGTCTCTCTCTGTATCCCTCGCTCTCTCTCTGTATCTCTCTCTCTGTATCTTTCTCTCTTTCGCTCGCTCTGTACTTGTCTCTCTCTCTCTGTGCATCTCGCTCTCCCTCTGTCTCTTTCTCTCTGTGTATCTCTCTGTATCACTCTGTATATCTCGCTCTGTATCTCTCTCTCTCTATCTCTGCATCTCTTCCTCTATCTATGTATCTCGCTCTCTGTATCTGTCTGTCTTTCTCTCTCTCTGTGTATATCCCTCCCTCTGTTTATCTGTCTCACTGTATATTTCTCTCTCTCTGTATCGGTCTCTCTCTCTGTATATTGCCCTCTCGCTCTGTAACTCTCTCTCTCTGCATATCCCTCTCTGTTTCTTTCTCTCTATCTCTCTGTTTATCTATCTCTCTCTCTCTCTGTAACGCTCTCTCTTTATATGTCTCTTACTCAGTGCATCTCTCTCTCTGTATCTCATTTTTTGTATCTGTCTGTCTCTCCCTCTATGTGTGTGTTTCATTCTCAGTCTGTATCCATTTCTATCTCTCTGTCTCTCCCTTTCTGTCTCTATTGATCTCTATCTCTCCCTGTCTCTCTCTCTGTATCTGTCTCTCACTCTCTCTCTCTCTCTCTATATATATATATATATATGTCTCTCTCTGCATCTGTCTCTTCCTCGCTCGCTCTTTACCTGTCTCTCTCTCTCTCTGTCTCTCTCTCTGTAACTGTATCTCTGTCTGTCTCTCTCTCTTTGCTTCTCGCTCTCTGTATCAGTCTCTCACTCTCTCTGTATCTCTCTATATCACTCTGTAACTCTCTCTCACTATCTCTCTCTCTGTATATCTTTCTCCCTCTCTCTGAATCTCGCTATCTAGGTATCTTTCTCCCTCTTTCTGTATCTCTCTCTCTGTCTCTGTATCTCTCTGTGTATCTCTCTCTGTATCTCTCGCTCTGTCTCTCTGTTTCTTTGTATCTCTCTCACTGTAGATCTCTTTTTGTATCTCTCTCTCTCTGTAGCTCTCTCTCTCACACTCTCTGAAGAAATATTTTGTATTTGTACCTGTCTTCGCAGTAGAAGCCACTAAAAACTTCCCAATAATGGATAATCAAAGGACCACAGGGAGGGGGGAACAAAGACAATCATTCTCACTGAGGAAACAGTACTTCGTAAAATGATGGGGCTAAAAGATGACAAGTTCCCTGGACCAGATGGCCTGCATCCCAGGGTCTTAAAGTAAGTGGCCGCAGAGATAATGGATGCATTGTTTGCAATATACCAAAATGCCCTGCACTCTGGAGAGGTCCGAGTGGATTGGAATACCATAAATGTAACAGCACTATTTAAGAAAGGAGGGAGACTGAAAGCAGGAAACTATAAATCATTTAGCCTAACATCTGTTGTTAGGGCAAGGCCTATTGCTGCTGATATTTTATTTGCTCTTATTTATGATCTCTCTGTCTGTCTCTCTTGCCCTCTCTCTGTATCTCTCTATATTTCTCTGTTTCTATCTCTCTCTGTCTCTCTCTCCCTCCCTGTACATCTCACTCCCCCTTTATCACTCTCTGTATCTCTCTCTCTCTGTATCTCTCTATCTGGGTACCTCTCTCTCGGTATCTCCTTTTCTCTCCCGCTCTCTGTATCTGACTCTCTGTAACTCTCTCTATATCTCTTCATGTCTCTCTCTTCCTCTCTCCCTCTGTATCTCTTTCTTTGTATCAGTCTCTCTCTCTCTGTATCTGTCTCTCTCTCTGTAACTCTCTATCTCCCTCTTTATGTCTCTTACTCAGTGCCCCACTCTCTTGGTAGCTCTCTCTGTGTATCTCTCTAACTCTCCCTTTCACTGTATGTGTCTCTTTCTCTCTCTGTATCCGTTTCTCTTTCTCTGCCATATTCTGTCTCTCTCTCCCTCTCTCTCTCGCTCTCTCTTTATCAGTTTTTCTCTGTAGCGTTCGCTCCCTCTACCACTCTTCCTGTATCTATCTCTCTGTATCTTGCTCTCTTTTGCTCGCTCTGTACTTCTCTCTCTCTCTCTCTCTGCATCACGCTCTCCCTCTGTCTCTATCTCTGTGTATCGTTCTCTGTATCTCTCTGTATATCTCGCTCTGTATGTCTCTCTCACTGTATCTCTCTCTCTCTCTGTGTATCTCTTCCTCACTCTATCTGTATATCGCTCTCTGTATCTGTCTGTCTGTCTCTCTCTCTCTCTGTATATCTCTATATTTATCTGCATCCCTCTCCCTCTCTCTGACACTCTGTATATCTCTCTCTGCCTGTGTCTCTCTGTCTCTCTCAGCTGTATCTCTCTATGTATCCCTCTCTCTCTATCTCTCTCTTTATCTCTCTGTATCTTTCCCTCTCTCTGCATCTCTCTCTCTCTCTGTGTCTCTGTATCTGTCTCTCTTTCTCTGTGTATCTCGCTCAATGTATATGTCTTTCTCTGCCTCTTTCGGTATGTATTTTTCTTTCTCTATATGCGTTTCTCTCTCTCGGTCTCTGTCTGTCTCTCTCTGTCTTTCTCCCTTTCTCGCCCTCTTTGTATCTGTCTCTGTTTCTCTCTGCATCTGCCTGTCTCTGTATCCATCGTTCTCTCTCTATCACTCTCTGTATCTTTCTCTCATTGCATCTGTCTCTCTCTCGCTCGCTCTGTACCAGTCACTCTCTCTCTCTATCTTTCTCTGTGTATCGCTCTCTGTCGGTCTCTGTCTCTCTCTCTCTCTTTAACTATCTCTATCTCTGTATCTTGTCCTCCCTATCTGTCTCTCTCTCGCTCTGTATCTCTCTATATCTGTCTCTCTCTCGCTCTGTATCTCTCTATATCTGTCTCGCTCTGTATCTCTCTATATCTGCCTCTCTCTCGCTCTGTATCTCTCTATATCTGTCTCTCTCTCGCTCTGTATCTCTTTATATCTCTCTATCTCTCGCTCTGTATCTCTCTATATCTCTGTGTCTCTCTGTATCTCTCTCTCTGTGTATCGCTCTCTGTATCTTTCTCTGTATCTCTCACTCTGTATCTCTCTCTCTCTCTCTCTCTCTCTCTCTCTCTCTGTAGCTCTCTCCCCCTAATTCTCTCTCTGTATCTCTCTCTCTCTGTATCTCACTATATTTCTCTTATCTCTCTCTCTGTCTCTCTCAGTTCAGTTCAGTTCAAATGCTTTATTGGCATGAAAGTTTACAGAGAACCATATTGCCAAAGCTTACATAGCAAAAAGGTACAGTTTTCCAACATTCTGTAGGTGTCAATCGATTTGACATTTGTTGGGTATATACAATATTACTTTTAAACAATATTAATTTTAAACAGTCTTTCTACTTCATTTGGTACGTTCAATATTAATTTTAAACAGTCTTACTTTTAAACAGTCCTCAGGTTGTGACATGTTGTTACATATTTAGCCCCAAGGTATGGTCTGTCTCCTTCTCCTAGGACTAATCTCAATTTTGACAGATCATCCAATTCCTTGAAATCTGGGGTTGTTTGGCTTAGCTTGTTGAATAATATGTTTCTTGATGTGTTGAATTTTTCGCATTTTAGGAGGAAATGCATTTCTGTTTCAACCTCGCCAGCCAGACATTGATCGCATATTCTATTCTCTCTAGGCTGCCAGGATTTCTTGTATCTGCCTTTTTCAATTTCCAGTTGGTGGTCGCTTAGTCTGTACCTGGTGAGGGTCTGTCTCTGTTTTGTGTCTCTGATGGTCGTGAGGTAGTCTGCCAGTTTATATTCTCTTTTTAGGGCCCGGTAACATTCTAATCTGCTTTGGCTTTCGGTTATTTTGTTCCAATGTTCCAGGTAGGTTTCTTTGCATTTTTTAATGATTTGGTTCACTCGGATTGGTGTTTGGACGGCTGTGTTGGTCTGGGGCTGGTCAGGGTCTGGCTGAGTACTTAGTTTCAGTAGCAGCTGACTCAGGGGACTCTTTTCTGGGTTTAGCTCTTGGGTCTGAAAGGCTTTGAAATGAAGGGTGTCTGGGGAGCTAGATTTGAGGTGATTTAGGAAGTTTAGTGCTCGTTTTTGGATGTTTATTATCAATGGGTATCTGCCTAGTTCGGCTCTGCATGCATTTGTTGGCGTTTTTCTTTGGGTGCGAAGGATGCTTCGGCAGAATTCTGCATGTAGGGCTTCTATTGTGTGTTTTTCCCATTTAGTGTAGCTTTGGTGATTTAGCGGGCCCCATACTTCACTACCGTACAGTGCAATGGGCAGGATTATGCTGTCAAAAATTTTGAGCCAGATTTTGATTGGGATTTGGATGTTGTAGAATTTTCTTTTTATTGCATATAGGGCTCTTCGGGCTTTTTCTTTTAGTGCATTCACTGCTATGCTGAAGCTCCCTGATGCTGTAATAGTTAGACCAAGGTAGGTGTAGCTCATAGTGTGTCCTATAGTGGTATCACTGAGGGTAAACTGGTATTTGTTTTCCTGACATCTGGGTCTTTTCTGAAAAATCATGATGTTGGTTTTCTTTAGATTTACTGTTAGAGCCCAATTTTGGCAGTATTTGTCGAGTAGGTCTAGTTGTTGCTGTAATCCCTGTTCTGTGGGAGACAGCAGAACCAGGTCGTCCGCATAGAATAGGGACTTCACTTCTCCATCCAGGAGACGGAGACCTGGTGACTCGCTTTGCTCCAGCATGTCTGCTAATTCATTTATGTATATGTTGAACAGGGTCGGGCTCAAATTGCAGCCCTGCCGGACGCCTCTTCTCTGGGTGAAGAAATCGGTGCGTTTGTCTCCAATTTTGACCCCGCATTTGTTTTTCAGATACATTGATTTAATAAGGTCATAGACTTTGCCCCCTATTCCACACTGAAGAAGTTTATAATAGAGCCCTTCGTGCCATATAGAGTCAAAGGCTTTCTTGAAGTCGATGAAACAGGCGAATATTTTCCCATTTTTTGTTTGGTGTTTATGTTTTTCAATGAGGGTGTGAAGGGTATAGATATGGTCGGCGGTGCGGTGTTTTGGAAGAAAGCCTATTTGGTTTTTTCTGAGGATATTATGTTTGTTAAGAAAATCAAGTAATCTACTATTTAGAATACTGCAGAATAACTTCCCTAGACAACTGTTGACACAGATGCCGCGGTAGTTATTTGGGTCTGATTTGTTTCCACTTTTATATATGGGGGAGATTAGTCCTTGGCACCAGATATCGGGAAAACAGCCTGAGCGTAATATGGTGTTGAATAGTTTGAGTATCGCACCCTGCATCTCCATATTGCTGAACTTTAGCATTTCATTTTTGATGTTGTCTGGGCCACAGGCTTTCTTTAGGTGGAGAGATTTTGTTTTTGTGGCCAGTTCTTTCCATGTGATTGGGGAGTCTAGAGGGTTTGGTTGTCTTTAATTGTTGCTTCTAATGTGTGGAGTTTTTCTGTGACCTGATGTTGACTTGGGTTTGTTTTGTTTTTTGGGATGTCTTTGTAGAGGTTTTCAAAATGTGTTCTCCAGATGTCGCCATCTTGGATTGGTAATGCTTGCAATTGTGTTGTACTCAGGTTATTCCACATTTCCCAGAATTGTTTTGGATTGGTGGAGTTTTCAATTTCTTCGAGTATTTTGTGGGTATAGTTTTGTGTTTTGTTCCTAATGGTGTGTTTATATCTTTTGAGGGTTTCATTGTATCTAGTACGTAGGTCCAGATTGTTTGGTTGCCGATGCTTTTGGTTTGATATTTTTCTCAGGTCTTTTCTGGCATTTTTGCATTCGTGGTCAAACCATTTCATATTTTTATTTTGTCTTTTGTGATGCTTCCTCTTCTGTTTCACGAGGTCGGCTTTTACAGCTGCCTCATGGAAGATCATATTTATATCCTCTATGGCCGTGTTTACACCATCTCTGGTGATCTCATATAGATTTTCTTTAAATTTTGAAATTTTACTTGTGAGATCAGGTGAATTTAGTGCTGTGATTAATTTATCTCCACTGTCTGGGGCCCATCTGTATGTCTGGTTTATTTTATGTAGCTTACTGTGTTCCTTTTTTGTGTCTGTAGTTTGGGCAGAAAGTTTAAGGTACACATTTATTTGGTTATGGTCTGAGAGGGGGGATTGCTGCCTGACAGTGAATGCGTTGATATCGCAGGGGTCCAGGTCAGTGATTGTATAGTCCACCACACTAGACCCAAGAGTTGAGGAGTATGTGAGTCTCCCTAGGGAGTCCCCTCCGAACCTACCATTAACTATGTACAGGCCTAAGGTTCGGCAGAGTTGCACTACCTCCCTACCGCTTTTATTTATTTCACGATCAAGGTTGTTCCGATTTGCGATGGCTGGTGTGACATCTAAAGGGGTCTGGCCAAACACATGGTTGTTTCCCTGTGGGTCTATGAAGTCAGGTTCACAACCGGTCCTTGCATTTAGGTCCCCACATATTATCACCTTTCCTTGGGCCTGGAAATGGCTGATTTCCATGTGGAGAGTATCAAATAACTCCTCTTCGAAATATGGCGAATCTATTGGAGGTATGTAGATCGCACATAAGTAAACATCTTTTTTTGCTATTCCTATATTTTTATCTAGTTTTAGCCATACGTGTGATTTCCCCTGTTTTACCGGTGAGATGTGTTTGTCCAGTTCTCCCTTATACCACACCAATATTCCCCCGGAGGTTCTGCCCTTGCGTGTTTTAGTGTTCTTTACTGAGGGCACAATGATTTCATGGTACATTGGAGGACAGTGGGTCGGCATGTCCTTTTGGCACCATGTTTCTGTTAACACAATTATATCAATGTCTTTTATAGCTTTTAGGAATTCAGGGTCTGTACTCTTCATCCCAAAAGTTGAGGAGCGGAGGCCCTGGATATTCCAGCAGCTTATGTGGAAAGAACGCATTTAAATAGTTCAATAAAACGAAATAAAATGGACCTATTTTGTGGGATGAGTGTGGAAACACTATTTTCTATAATGCTAAGTGATGATTTAGTATAAATTTCATGAGGCATGCACATATATCTATCTAATAATAGTAATAATACTGATAAGATAACAATAATGATAATGATAAATAACAATATTAATAATTTCTCCGGCTTTCTATCAGGCTGTTCAGCATCGTCATGATCTTTCTCAGTTCTTGGTCTACAGTCTGTGGTCTAGAGGGGGGTCTTGGGTCAGGTATAAAAGCACGGTTCTGTTGTCGGTTTTGTAAAGGGGGGTGGGGGACATTGGTGGTCCTGTTTGGGCTCCCAATGGTAGGGGGGGTGGGAGGGCTGCGTCTTTTGGCAGTGTTTATGAGGTTTCTTGCGAAGACCCACATCCGCTGTTTGAGTAGATGTATTTCGTCATAGAGGTCCCTTGTGTTGATGTTTGGATGATGGGCCAGGGAGACGTTGGGGAGGACAGAACATCTCTCTCTCTCTCTGTGTATCTCTCTCCCTCGCAATGTAAATATCTGTCACTGTTTATCTCCCTCTGTATCTGTCTGTATCTCTCGCCATCTCTCGTTATATCTCTTTCTCTCTATCTGTAACTCACACTGTATTGCTCTCCATGTATCTCTCGCTCTCTCTATGACTCTCACTGTTTCTGTCTCCCTCTCTCTCTTTATCTCTCTCTCTCTCTCTCTCTCTCTGTATCTGTCCCTCTCTGTATCTCTATATATTTCTGCCATCTCTATCTGTCTCTGTCTCTCACTCTGAATATCTCTCCCCCTCTCTCTGTATCTCTCTCTCTGTATCTCCCTCTGCACCTTTCTCGCTCTGTATCTCTCCGTATCACTTTCTCATTCTTCCTCTCTCTCTCTGTATCTTTCTTGCTCTCTGTACCTATCTCTCTGACTCTCAGTATCGCACTCTCTCTCACACCCTCTCTGTGTGTCCCTCTCTGTACCTCGCTCTCTCTGTCTCTCTCTCTCTGTATAACTCTATATTTCTCTATCTCCCTCTCTGTCGCCCTCAATATTTCTCTCTCTCTGTCTGGGCCATTCTGTCTCTCTGAGCTGTATCTGTCTCTCTCTCTCCGTGTGTGTATCACCCTTTGTATCTCTCTGTATCCTTCTCTGTCTATCTTTCTCTGTAACTCTCTCAGTCTCTCTGTAGCTCTCTCTCTCCGTATCGCTCTCTATCTATCTCTCCATCACTCCCTCTGTATCTCTCCATCACACCCTCTGTAACTATCTCTCTCTGCACCTCACTCTCTCTCTCTGTATCTCCCTCTCTCTCACTCTCCATTTCTGTGCCTCTCTCTCTGTATATGTCTCTCTATCAGTTTCTGGCTCCCTCTCTGTGTATCTCTCTCTCTCACACACTCTCTATCCGTTTCTCTCTCAGTTCAGTTCAGTTTTCAGTTCAAATGCTTTATTGGCATGAAAGTTTACAGAGAACCATATTGCCAAAGCTTACATAGCAAAAAGGTACAGTTTTCCAACATTCTGTAGGTGTCAATCGATTTGACATTTGTTGGGTATATACAATATTACTTTTAAACAATATTAATTTTAAACAGTCTTTCTACTTCATTTGGTACGTTCAATATTAATTTTAAACAGTCTTACTTTTAAACAGTCCTCAGGTTGTGACATGTTGTTACATATTTAGCCCCAAGGTATGGTCTGTCTCCTTCTCCTAGGACTAATCTCAATTTTGACAGATCATCCAATTCCTTGAAATCTGGGGTTGTTTGGCTTAGCTTGTTGAATAATATGTTTCTTGATGTGTTGAATTTTTCGCATTTTAGGAGGAAATGCATTTCTGTTTCAACCTCGCCAGCCAGACATTGATCGCATATTCTATTCTCTCTAGGCTGCCAGGATTTCTTGTATCTGCCTTTTTCAATTTCCAGTTGGTGGTCGCTTAGTCTGTACCTGGTGAGGGTCTGTCTCTGTTTTGTGTCTCTGATGGTCGTGAGGTAGTCTGCCAGTTTATATTCTCTTTTTAGGGCCCGGTAACATTCTAATCTGCTTTGGCTTTCGGTTATTTTGTTCCAATGTTCCAGGTAGGTTTCTTTGCATTTTTTAATGATTTGGTTCACTCGGATTGGTGTTTGGACGGCTGTGTTGGTCTGGGGCTGGTCAGGGTCCGGCTGAGTACTTAGTTTCAGTAGCAGCTGACTCAGGGGACTCTTTTCTGGGTTTAGCTCTTGTGTCTGAAAGGCTTTGAAATGAAGGGTGTCTGGGGAGCTAGATTTGAGGTGATTTAGTAAGTTTAGTGCTCGTTTTTGGATGTTTATTATCAGTGGGTATCTGCCTAGTTCGGCTCTGCATGCATTTGTTGGCGTTTTTCTTTGGGTGCGAAGGATGCTTCGGCAGAATTCTGCATGTAGGGCTTCTATTGTGTGTTTTTCCCATTTAGTGTAGCTTTGGTGATTTAGCGGGCCCCATACTTCACTACCGTACAGTGCAATGGGCAGGATTATGCTGTCAAAAATTTTGAGCCAGATTTTGATTGGGATTTGGATGTTGTAGAATTTTCTTTTTATTGCATATAGGGCTCTTCGGGCTTTTTCTTTTAGTGCATTCACTGCTATGCTGAAGCTCCCTGATGCTGTAATAGTTAGACCAAGGTAGGTGTAGCTCATCGTGTGTCCTATTGTGGTATCACTGAGGGTAAACTGGTATTTGTTTTCCTGACATCTGGGTCTTTTCTGAAAAATCATGATGTTGGTTTTCTTTAGATTTACTGTTAGAGCCCAATTTTGGCAGTATTTGTCGAGTAGGTCTAGTTGTTGCTGTAATCCCTGTTCTGTGGGAGACAGCAGAACCAGGTCGTCTGCATAGAACAGGGACTTCACTTCTCCATCCAGGAGACGGAGACCTGGTGACTCGCTTTGCTCCAGCATGTCTGCTAATTCATTTATGTATATGTTGAACAGGGTCGGGCTCAAATTGCAGCCCTGCCGGACGCCTCTTCTCTGGGTGAAGAAATCGGTGCGTTTGTCTCCAATTTTGACCCCGCATTTGTTTTTCAGATACATTGATTTAATAAGGTCATAGACTTTGCCCCCTATTCCACACTGAAGAAGTTTATAATAGAGCCCTTCGTGCCATATAGAGTCAAAGGCTTTCTTGAAGTCGATGAAACAGGCGAATATTTTCCCATTTTTTGTTTGGTGTTTATGTTTTTCAATGAGGGTGTGAAGGGTATAGATATGGTCGGCGGTGCGGTGTTTTGGAAGAAAGCCTATTTGGTTTTTTCTGAGGATATTATGTTTGTTAAGAAAATCAAGTAATCTACTATTTAGAATACTGCAGAATAACTTCCCTAGACAACTGTTGACACAGATGCCGCGGTAGTTATTTGGGTCTGATTTGTTTCCACTTTTATATATGGGGGAGATTAGTCCTTGGCACCAGATATCGGGAAAACAGCCTGAGCGTAATATGATGTTGAATAGTTTGAGTATCGCACCCTGCATCTCCATATTGCTGAACTTTAGCATTTCATTTTTGATGTTGTCTGGGCCACAGGCTTTCTTTAGGTGGAGAGATTTTGTTTTTGTGGCCAGTTCTTTCCATGTGTTTGGGGAGTCTAGAGGGTTTTGGTTGTCTTTAATTGTTGCTTCTAATGTGTGGAGTTTTTCTGTGACCTGATGTTGACTTGGGTTTGTTTTGTTTTTTGGGATGTCTTTGTAGAGGTTTTCAAAATGTGTTCTCCAGATGTCGCCATCTTGGATTGGTAATGCTTGCAATTGTGTTGTACTCAGGTTATTCCACATTTCCCAGAATTGTTTTGGATTGGTGGAGTTTTCAATTTCTTCGAGTATTTTGTGGGTATAGTTTTGTGTTTTGTTCTCTCTCTCTCTCTCTCTGTCTCTCTATGTCACTTTCGCTCTCTCTAACTCGCTATCTCTGCATCAGGCTCTCTCTATCCGTCTCACTCTGTATCTCTTTCTCTCTCTGTCTATCTCACTCTGTATCTGTCTCTCTGTCTGTATCTGTCCCTACATCTCTCTCTTTATCAGCCGCAATCTCTCTTTCTCTGTCTGTATCTATCTCTCTGTATCTGTGTCTCTCTGCATCTGTCCCTCTCTCGCTCTTTATCTGTATCTGTCTCTCTCAGTATCTGTCTCTCTGTGTATCCGCTGATGTCTCTCTATCACTCTCTCTCTGTACCTGTCTCCCTCTCGCTCGCTCGCTCTGTAACTATCTCTTTGTCTCTCTCTCCCTCTCCCTGTATGTTGTTTGCTGTATATGTCTCTTTCTCTCAATCTCTGTATCACTCCATATCGCTTTGTATCTCTCTCACTCACTCTGTATAGCTGTCTCCCTCCCTCTTTATCTCTCTCCCTCTCGGCATCTTTCTTCCTCTCTCTGTATCATTCTGTGTATCTCTCGGTATTTCTCGCTCTGTATCTCTGTCACTCTGCATCCTTTTTTCTCTCTGTCTTTCTCTCTCTCTGTGTATCTGTCTCTCTGTCTTTATCTGTCTCTCCCACTCTTTTTATCAGTCTCAATCTCTCTTTCTCACTCTGTATCTCTCACTCTGTACCTGTCTCTCATTGCTTCTGTCCCTCTTTCGCTCAGTTCCTATCTCTCTCTCTCTTTATCTCTCTCTGTATCTCTCTCTCTGTATCACTATCTTTCTCTCTCTCTGTATTTCTCTCTCTCTCTCTCTATGTAGCTCTCTCTCTGTATCTCTCTGTCTGTATCTCTCTCTCTTTCTGTATCTCTCTCTTTCACTCGCTCTCTCTGTCTGTCTCTCTCTCTCTATCTCGCCCTCTGTTTCTGTCTGTCTCTCTCTCTGTATCTCACTATATTTCTCTGTATATATCTCTCTCTGTATCCCTCTACATTTCTCTGATATCTCTCTCTTTCTGTATCTCTCAGTATCTCTCTCTCTGTCTGAACCATTCTGTCTCTCTCAGCTGTATCTGTCTCAATCTCTCTCTTTCTGTATCACCCCCTGTTACTCTCTCTATCCCTTTCTCTATCTTTCTCTTTTACTCTCTCTCTCTTTATCAATTCAATGCAAATGCTTTATTGGCATGAAAGTTTACAGGGAACCATGTTGCCAAAGCTTACATAACAAAAAGTACAGGTTTCCAACATTCTGCAGGTTGCAAACGTTTTTGACCCTCGTTGGGTACAGGCAGTATTAATTTAAACAGTCGTTGACCCTCGTTGGGTGCATTCAGTATTAATTTAAAACAGTCGTTGGGTACATTCGGTATTGATTTAAACATTTTTAGTGTATATATGCTATGGGTGTGCTCGTTAGTCACTCAAAGTTCCTCAGGTTGTGACATGTTGTTACATATTAGGCACCAAGATATGGTCTGTCTCCCTCCCCCAGGACTATTCTTAATTTTGACAGGTCATCCAATTCTTTGAAATCTGGGGTTCTAAGGCTGAGCTTGTCAAAATATATGTTTCTTGTCTCGTTGAATTTTTCGCATTTTAGGAGGAAGTGCACCTCTGTCTCAACCTCGCCGGCCAGACAGTGATCACATAATCTATTTTCTTTAGGTTGCCAGGATTTATTGCATCTTCCTTTTTCAATTGCCAGTTGGTGGTCGCTTAGTCTGTATCTGGTGAGGGTCTTTCTCTGTTTTGTGTCTCTGATGGTCGAGAGACAGTCTGTCAGTTTATATTCTCTTTTTAGGGCCCGGTAGCATTCTAATCTGCTTTGGCTTTTGGTTATTGTGTTCCAATGTTCCAGGTAGGTTTCTTTGCATTGTTTAATGATTTGGTTCACTCTGATTGGTGTTTGGGGAGCAGTGTTGGTCTGGGACTGGTCAGGGTCCGGCTGGGTAGGAGAACTTAGTTTCAGTAACAACTGACTCAGGGGACTCGTTTCTGGGTTCAGCTCTTGGGTCTGGAGGGCTTTAAAATGAAGGGTGTCTGGGGAACTAGATTTGAGGTGATTTAGAAAGTTTAGTGCTCGTTTTTGGATGTTTATTATCAGTGGGTATCTGCTTAGTTCGGCTCTACATGCATTTGTTGGTGTTTTCCTTTGGGTGCGAAGAATGCTTCGGCAAAATTCTGCATGTAGGGCTTCTATTGTGTGTTTTTCCCATTTAGTGTAGATATGGTGATTGAGTGGGCCCCATACTTCACTACCATACAGCGCAATGGGCAGGATTATGCTGTCAAATATTTTGAGCCAGATTTTGATTGGGATTTGGATGTTGTAGAATTTTCTTTTTATTGCATATAGGGCTCTTCGGGCTTTTTCTTTTTGTGCATTCACTGCTATGTTGAAGCTCCCTGATGCTGTAATGGTTAGACCAAGGTAAGTGTAGCACTTAGTGTGTCCTATGATGGTATCACTGAGAGTAAACTGGTATTTGTTTTCCTGATATCTGGGCCTTTTTTGAAAAATCATGATGTTGGTTTTCTTTAGGTTTACTGTAAGTGCCCAATTTTGGCAGTATATGTCGAGTAGGTCTAAATGTTGCTGTAATCCCTGTTCTGTGGGAGACAGCAGAACCAGGTCTTCCGCATAGAAGAGGGATTTCACTTCCCCATCTAGGAGAAAGAGACCCAGTGACTTGCTTTGCTCCAGCTTGTCTGCTAACTCATTTATGTATATGTTGAACAGGGTCGGACTCATGTTGCAACCCTGCCGGACGCCTCTTCTCTGGGTGAAGAAACCGGTGCGTTTGTCTCCAACTTTGACACCACATTTATTTTTCAGATACATCGATTTAATAAGGTCATAGACTTTGCCCACTATTCCACACTGAAGAAGTTTGTAATAGAGCCCTTCGTGCCAAATAGAGTCAAAGGCTTTCTTGAAGTCATTGAAACAAGCGAATATTTTCCCATTTTTTGTTTGGTGTATATGTTTTTCAATGAGAGTGTGAAGGGTATAAATATGGTCGGTGGTGCGGTGTTTTGGAAGAAAGCCTATTTGATTTTTTCTAAGGATATTATGTTTATTAAGAAAATCCAGTAATCTGCTATTTAGAATACTGCAGAATAACTTCCCTAGACAACTGTTGACACATATGCCACGGTAGTTGTTTGGGTCTGATTTGTTTCCACTTTTATATATGGGAGAGATGAGTCCTTGGCACCAGATATCTGGAAAACAGCCCGAACGTAATATGATGTTGAATAACTTGAGTACCGCACCCTGCATCTCCATAGTGCTGAACTTGAGCATTTCATTTTTGATGTTGTCTGGACCACAGGCTTTCTTTAGGTGGAGTGATTTTGTTTTTGTGGCCAGTTCTTTCCAAGTGATTGGGGAGTCCAGAGAGTTTTGGTTGTCTTTAATTGTTACTTCCAATGTGTGGAGTTTTTCTGTGACATGATGTTGACTTGAGTTTGATTCGTTTACTCGGATGTCTTTGTAGAGGTTTTCAAAATGTGTTCTCCAGATGTCACCATCTTGGATTGGTAATGCTTGTAATTGAGTTGTACTCAGGTTATTCCAGATATCCCAGAATTGATTTTGATTAATGGAGTTTTCAATTTCTTCAAGTCTTTTGTGGGTATAGTTTTGTGTTTGGTTGGCGATGCTTTCGGTTTGATATTTTTCTCAGGTCTTTTCTGGCATTTTTGCATTCGTGATCAAACCATTTCTCATTTTTTGTCTTTTGTAACGTTTCCTCTGCTGTTTCACAAGGTCGGCTTTTACAGCTGCCTCATGGAAGATTCTATTTATATCGTCTATGGCCATGTTTACACCATCTCTGGTGATCTCATATCGATTTTCTTTAAATTTTGATATTTTACTTGTGAGATCAGGTGAATTTAGTGCTGTGATGAATTTATCTCCACTGTCTGGGGCCCATCTGTATGTCTGGTTTAGTTTATGGAGCTTACTGGGTTCCATTTTTGTGTCTGTAGTTTGGGCAGAAAGTTTAAGGTACACATTTATTTGGTTATGGTCTGAGAGGGGGTATTGTTGCCTGACAGTGAATGCGTTGATATCGCAGGGGTCCATGTCAGTGATTGTATAATCCACCACACTAGACCCAAGAGTTGAGGAATAGGTGAGTCTCCCTAAGGAGCCCCCTCTGAACCTACCGTTAACTATGTACAGGCCTAAGGCTCGGCAGAGTTGCAGTACCTCCCTGCCGCTTTTATTTATTTCACAGTCAAGGTTGTTCCGATTTGTGATGGCTGGTGTGACATATAAAGGGGTCTGGCCAAACACATGGTTGTTGCCCTGTGGGTCTATGAAGTCAGGTTCACATCCGGTCCTTGCGTTTAGGTCCCCACATAGTAGCACCTTTCCTTGGGCCTGGAAATGGCTGATTTCCATGTGGAGAGTTTCAAATAACTCCTCTTCAAAATATGGCAATTCTATTGGGGGTATGTTGATCGCACATAAATAGACATTTTTTTTGCTATTCCTATGTTTTTATCTAATTTTAGCCATACATGTGATTTCCCCTGTTTTACCGGTGAGATGTGTTTGTCCAGTTCTCCTTTTTACCACACCAAGATTCCCCCAGAGGTTCTGCCCTTGCGTATCTTAGTGTTCTTTACTGAAGGCACAATGATTTCATGGTACATTGGAGGACAGTGGGTGGGCACGTCCTTTTGACACCATGTTTCTGTTAACACAATTATATCAATGTCTTTTATAGATTTTAGGAATTCAGGGTCTGTACTCTTCAGCCCAAAAGTTGAGGAGCGGAGACCCTGGATATTCCAGCAGCTTATGTGGAAAGAACGCATCTATATAGTTCAAAAAAAAACAGAGCAAAATGGACCTATTTTGTGGGACGGGTGTGAAAACACTAGTTTCTCTAGATGTACAATGCTAAATGACGATTTAGTATAGATTCCATATGGCATGCACATACTGCTACTTAATAATAGTAATTAAATAACAATAATAATAATTTAGTACATTCTTATCCTGTTTTCCATCAGCGTGCTTATCTCTCTCTCTGTATCACGCTCTCTGCATCTCTCCCTCACTCCCTCTGTAAATATCTCTCTCTGCATCTGTCTCTCTCTCTCTCTCTCTGTATCTCTCTCTCTCGCTATCTGTATGTGTGTCTCTCTCTCTGTATATATATATATATCTCACTCTCTCTCAATTACTGGGTCTCTCTCTGTGTATCTCTCTCTCTCTGTCTGTACCCTTCTCTCTCTCTCTCTCTCTCTGTCTATCTCATTCTGTATCTGTCGCTTTGTCTGTATCTGTCTCTCCGTCTCTCTTTATCAGTCGCAATCTCTCTTTCTGTCTCTTTATATCTCTCTCTGTATCAGTCTCTCTCTGCACCTACCACTCTCTCGCTCTTTATCTGTCTCTGTCTCTCTCTGTATCTGTCTCTCTCTGTATCTGTCGATCTCTCTCTATCCCTCTCTCTCTCTCTGTGCCTGTCTCTCTCTTGCTCACTCTGCAACTCTCTCTTTATGTCTCTCTCTGTGTAACTATCACTCTGTCTCTATATCTCTGTATCTCGCTCTATCTGTCTCTCTCTGTATAACTCTATATTCCTCTATCTCCCTCTATGTCGCTCTCAGTATTTCTCCCTCTCTGTCTGAGCCATTCTGTCTCTCTCAGCTGTATCTGTCTCGCTTTCTCCGTGTGTGTATCACCCCTTGTATCTCTCTGTATCCCTCTCTGTCTATCTTTCTCTGTAACTCTCTCAGTCTCTCTGTATCTCTCTCTCTCCGTATCGCTCTCTCTGTATCTCTCCATCACTCCCTCTGTAACTATCTCTCTCTGCGTCTCTCTCTCTCTGTATCTCTCTCTCTCTCGCTCCCCAGATGTGTGCCTCTCTCTCTGTATATGTCTCTATCAGTTTCTGGCTCCCTCTCTGTGTATCTCTCTCTCTCTCTCACTCTCTATCCGTTTCTCTCTCTCTCTCTCTCTCTCTCTGTCTCTATTTCAATATCGCTCTCTCTAACTCGCTATCTCAGTATCTG
Source organism: Somniosus microcephalus (assembly GCF_052327205.1). Lineage (NCBI taxonomy): Eukaryota > Metazoa > Chordata > Chondrichthyes > Squaliformes > Somniosidae > Somniosus > Somniosus microcephalus. Next base: position 54,050,694 of record NW_028225180.1, on the reverse strand, counting down.
TCTCTCTCTATCTGTCTCATTCTGTATCTCTCTCTCTCTGTCTATTTCACTCTGTATCTGTCTCTCTGTCTGTATCTATCACTCTGTATCTGTGTCTCTCTGCATCTGTCCCTCTCTCGCTCTTCATCTGTGTCTGTCTCTCTCTGTATCTGCCTCTCTCTGTATCTGCCGATGTCTCACTATCACTCTCTCTCTTTCACTTGCCCTCTCTGTCTGTCTCTCTCTCTCTATCTCGACCTCTGTACCTGTCTGTCTCTCTCTCTGTATCTCACTATATTTCGCTGTATCTCTCTCTCTGTATCCCTCTAAATTTCTCTGATATCTCTCTCTTTCTGTATCTCTCAGTATATCTCTCTCTGTCTGAACCATTCTGTCTCTCTCAGCTGTATCTGTCTCACTCTCTCTCTCTCTCTGTATCATCCCCTGTTACTCTCTCTATCCCTTTCTCTATCTTTCTCTTTAACTCTCTCTCTCTTTATCTCTCTCTCTGTATCACGCTCTCTGCATCTCTCCCTCACTCCCTCTGTAACTATATCTCTCTGCATCTGTCTCTCTCTCTCTGTATCTCTCTCTCTCGCTATCTGTATGTGTGTCTCTCTCTCTGTATGTATGTCTCTCTCACTCAATCTCAGTTTCTGGCTCTCTCTCTGTGTATGTCTCTCTCTGTATCCTTCTCTCTCTCTGTCTCTAACGCTCTCTCTGACTCTTTATTTCTGTATCTGTTTCTCTCTCTGTATCCATCTCACTCTATATCACTCTCTCTCTCTCTCTCTGTCTATCTCATTCTGTATCTGTCTCTTTGTCTGTATCTGTCTCTCCGTCTCTGTTTATCAGTCGCAATCTCTCTTTCTGTCTCTGTATATCTCGCTCTGTATCAGTCTCTCTCTGCATCTGCCACTCTCTCGCTCTTTATCTGTCTGTCTCTCTCTGTATCTGTCTCTCTCTGTATCCGTCGATCTCTCTCTATCCCTCTCACTCTCTCTGTACCTGTCTCTCTCTCGCTCACTCTGTAACTATCACTTTCTGTCTCTCTCTGTGTAACTATCACTGTCTGTCTCTATATCTCTGTATCTCGCTCTATCTGTCTCTATCTCTGTATAACTCTCTGTCTGTATTTGTCTCGCCATCTCTTTCTTTATCAGCCGCAACCTCTCTTTCTCTGTCTGTATCTATCTCTCTGTATCTGTGTCTCTCTGCATCTGTCCCTCTCTTGCTCTTTATCTGTCTCTGTCTCTCTGTATCTGACTCTCTCTGTATCCGCCAATGTCTCTCTATCACTCTCTCTGTACCTGTTTCCCTCTCACTTGCTGCATATGTCTCTTTCTCTCAATCTCTGTATCACTCTATATCGCTTTGTATCTCTCTCTATCACTCCGTATAGCTGCCTCCCTCCCTCTTTATCTCTCTCTCTCGGTATCTGTCTCCCTCTCTCTGTATCAGTCTCAATCTCTCTTTCTCACTCTGTATCTCTGTATCTGTCTCTCACTGCATCTGTCCGTCTTTCGCTCAGTTCCTATCTCTCTCTCTCTCTTTCTCTCTCTCTGTATCTCTCTCTCTCTCTCTATGTAGCTCTCTCTCTGTATCTCTCTGTCTGTATCTCTCACTCTTTCTGTATCTCTCTCTTTCACTCGCTCTCTCTGTCTGTCTCTCTCTCTCTATCTCGCCCTCTGTATCTGTATCCATCTGTAATTCTCTGATTTCTCTCTCTTTCTGTATCTCTCAGTATATCTCTCTCTGTCTGAACCATTCTGTCTCTCTCAACTGTATCTGTCTCTCTCTCTCTGTATCACCCCCTATTACTCTCTCTACCCCTTTCTCTATCTTTCTCTTTAACTCTCTCTCCCTCTTTATCTCTCTCTCTGTATCACGCTCTCTGCATCTCTCCCTCACTCCCTCTGTAACTATCTCTCTCTGCATCTGTCTCTCTATCTCTCTCTGTAGCTCTCTCTCTCGCTATCTGTATGTGTGTCTCTCTCTCTGTATATATATCTCTCTCTCTCTCAGTTTCTGTCTCTCACTCTGTGTATCTCTCCCGCTCTCTGTATCCTTCTCTCTCTCCCTGTCTCTATCGCTCTCTCTGACTCTTTATTTATGTATCTGTCTCTCTCTCTGTATCCATCTCACTCTGTATCACTCTCTCTCTCTCTCTCTCTATGTCTATCTCATTCTGTAACTGTCTCATTGTCTGTATCTGTCTCTCCGTCTCTGTTTATCAGTCGCAATTTCTCTTACTTTCACTGTATATCTCTCTCTGTATCAGTCTCTCTCTGCACCTGTCCCTCTCTCGCTCTTTATCTGTCTGTCTCTCTCTGTATCTGTATCTCTCTGTATCCGTCGATCTCTCTCTATCCCTCTCTCTCTCTCTGTACCTGTCTCTCTCTCGCTCACTCTGTAACTATCTCTTTCTGTCTCTCTCTCTCTCTTGCTCTGTATCTCCCTATATCTCTCTGTAGCTCTGTATCTCACAGTGTATCTCTCCCTCCCTCTTTATCTCTCTCGCTCGGTACATGTATCCCTCTCTGTGTATTTCTCTGTGTATCTCTCTCTCTGTATCTCACTCTCTCTGCATCTCTCTCTCTATCTCTCTGTATCTATCTGTATCTCTATATATCTCTCTCCTTCTCTCTGTATCTCTCTCGGTATATGTATCCCTCTCTCGGTATCTCTCTCTCGCTCTCTCTCTGTATCACTCTCTGTATCTCTCTCGGTATATGTATCTCTCTCTCTGTATCTCTCTCTCGCTTTCTCCCTGTCTTTCTTTCTCTCTTTAACTCGCTCTCTGTATCTGTCTCTCTCTATTTTTCTTTATCTCCCTCTCTGTCTCTCCCTCTCTGTATATCTCTCTCCCTCTCTCTGTATATATCTGTCACTGTGTAGCTCCCTCTGTTCCCTCTCTGTATCCCTCTCTCTCTATCTCTCTTCCTCTTTATATATATTGCACTGTATTGCTGTCTCTGTATCTCTCGCTCTCCCTATAAAGTTCTCTCTTCATCTGTCTCTCTCTCACTTTATCTCTCTGTTTCCCTCCCTCTCTCTGTATCTGTCTCTCTCTGTATCTCTATATATTTCTGTCTATCTCTCTCTCTGTCTCTCTCTATATCTCTGCCCCTCTCTCTGTATCTCTCACTCTCTCTGTACCTCTGTCTGTATCTCCCTCTCTGTATGTCTCACTCTGCATCTGTCCCTCTCTCGCTCTTTATCTGTCTCTGTCTCACTCTGTATCCATCTCTCTCACTCTTTTTCTCTCACTTTCTCTCTCTGTCTATTGCTCTCTATTACTCGTTAAATCAGTATCTGTCTCTCTCTCTGTATTCGTCTCACTCTGTATCTATCTCTCACTGCCCATCTCATTCTGTATCTGTCTCTCTGTCTGTATCTGTCTCTCAGTCTCTCTCTTTATCAGTCACAATCTCTCTTTCTCTCTCTGTAGCTCTTTCTCGCTCTTTATCTGTCTCTGTCTCTCTCTGTATCCGTCGATCTCTCTCTATCCCTCTCTCTCCCTCTGAACCTGTCTCTCTCTCGCTCGCTCTGTAACTAGTCTCTGTCTGTCTCTTTCACTCTGTAACTATCTCTCTGTCTGTCTCTCTATCTCTGAATCTCACTCTCTCTATCTGTATCTCTCTCTCGCTCTGTATCTCTCTATATCACTCTGTCTCCGTCTCTCTCTCTCTGTATCTCTCTATATCTATCTGTATCTCTGTATCTCTCTATATATCTCTCTCCCTCTCTCTGTCTCTCTCTCTCTCTCGGTATATGTATCCCTCTCTCGGTATCTCTCTCACTCTCCGTATCTCTCTTTGTATCTCTCGCTCTGTATCTCTCTCTCTCACTGTTTCTCAGTTCAGTTCAGTTCAAATGCTTTATTGGCATGAAAGTTTACAGAGAACCATATTGCCAAAGCTTACATAGCAAAAAGGTACAGTTTTCCAACATTCTGTAGGTGTCAATCGATTTGACATTTGTTGGGTATATACAATATTACTTTTAAACAATATTAATTTTAAACAGTCTTTCTACTTCATTTGGTACGTTCAATATTAATTTTAAACAGTCTTACTTTTAAACAGTCCTCAGGTTGTGACATGTTGTTACATATTTAGCCCCAAGGTATGGTCTGTCTCCTTCTCCTAGGACTAATCTCAATTTTGACAGATCATCCAATTCCTTGAAATCTGGGGTTGTTTGGCTTAGCTTGTTGAATAATATGTTTCTTGATGTGTTGAATTTTTCGCATTTTAGGAGGAAATGCATTTCTGTTTCAACCTCGCCAGCCAGACATTGATCGCATATTCTATTCTCTCTAGGCTGCCAGGATTTCTTGTATCTGCCTTTTTCAATTTCCAGTTGGTGGTCGCTTAGTCTGTACCTGGTGAGGGTCTGTCTCTGTTTTGTGTCTCTGATGGTCGTGAGGTAGTCTGCCAGTTTATATTCTCTTTTTAGGGCCCGGTAACATTCTAATCTGCTTTGGCTTTCGGTTATTTTGTTCCAATGTTCCAGGTAGGTTTCTTTGCATTTTTTAATGATTTGGTTCACTCGGATTGGTGTTTGGACGGCTGTGTTGGTCTGGGGCTGGTCAGGGTCCGGCTGAGTACTTAGTTTCAGTAGCAGCTGACTCAGGGGACTCTTTTCTGGGTTTAGCTCTTGGGTCTGAAAGGCTTTGAAATGAAGGGTGTCTGGGGAGCTAGATTTGAGGTGATTTAGGAAGTTTAGTGCTCGTTTTTGGATGTTTATTATCAGTGGGTATCTGCCTAGTTCGGCTCTGCATGCATTTGTTGGCGTTTTTCTTTGGGTGCGAAGGATGCTTCGGCAGAATTCTGCATGTAGGGCTTCTATTGTGTGTTTTTCCCATTTAGTGTAGCTTTGGTGATTTAGCGGGCCCCATACTTCACTACCGTACAGTGCAATGGGCAGGATTATGCTGTCAAAAATTTTGAGCCAGATTTTGATTGGGATTTGGATGTTGTAGAATTTTCTTTTTATTGCATATAGGGCTCTTCGGGCTTTTTCTTTTAGTGCATTCACTGCTATGCTGAAGCTCCCTGATGCTGTAATAGTTAGACCAAGGTAGGTGTAGCTCATAGTGTGTCCTATAGTGGTATCACTGAGGGTAAACTGGTATTTGTTTTCCTGACATCTGGGTCTTTTCTGAAAAATCATGATGTTGGTTTTCTTTAGATTTACTGTTAGAGCCCAATTTTGGCAGTATTTGTCGAGTAGGTCTAGTTGTTGCTGTAATCCCTGTTCTGTGGGAGACAGCAGAACCAGGTCGTCCGCATAGAACAGGGACTTCACTTCTCCATCCAGGAGACGGAGACCTGGTGACTCGCTTTGCTCCAGCATGTCTGCTAATTCATTTATGTATATGTTGAACAGGGTCGGGCTCAAATTGCAGCCCTGCCGGACGCCTCTTCTCTGGGTGAAGAAATCGGTGCGTTTGTCTCCAATTTTGACCCCGCATTTGTTTTTCAGATACATTGATTTAATAAGGTCATAGACTTTGCCCCCTATTCCACACTGAAGAAGTTTATAATAGAGCCCTTCGTGCCATATAGAGTCAAAGGCTTTCTTGAAGTCGATGAAACAGGCGAATATTTTCCCATTTTTTGTTTGGTGTTTATGTTTTTCAATGAGGGTGTGAAGGGTATAGATATGGTCGGCGGTGCGGTGTTTTGGAAGAAAGCCTATTTGGTTTTTTCTGAGGATATTATGTTTGTTAAGAAAATCAAGTAATCTACTATTTAGAATACTGCAGAATAACTTCCCTAGACAACTGTTGACACAGATGCCGCGGTAGATATTTGGGTCTGATTTGTTTCCGCTTTTATATATGGGGGAGATTAGTCCTTGGCACCAGATATCGGGAAAACAGCCTGAACGTAATATGATGTTGAATAATTTGAGTACCGCACCCTGCATCTCCATATTGCTGAACTTGAGCATTTCATTTTTGATGTTGTCTGGGCCACAGGCTTTCTTTAGGTGGAGAGATTTTGTTTTTGTGGCCATTTCTTTCCATGTGATTGGGGAGTCTAGAGGGTTTTGCTTGTCTTTGATTGTTGCTTCTAATGTGTGGAGTTTTTCTGTGACCTGATGTTGACTTGGGTTTGTTTCGTTTATTGGGATGTCTTTGTAGAGGTTTTCAAAATGTGTTCTCCAGATGTCGCCATCTTGGATTGGTAATGCTTGCAATTGTGTTGTACTCAGGTTATTCCACATTTCCCAGAATTGTTTTGGGTTGGTGGAGTTTTCAATTTCTTCTAGTATTTTGTGGGTATAGTTTTGTGTTTTGTTCCTAATGGTGTGTTTATATCTTTTGAGGGTTTCATTGTATCTAGTACGTAGTCCGGATTGTTTGGTTGGCGATGCTTTTGGTTTGATTTTTTTCTCAGGTCTTTTCTGGCATTTTTGCATTCGTGGTCAAACCATTTCTTATTTTTATTTTGTCTTTTGTGACTCTTCCTCTTCTGTTTCACGAGGTCGGCTTTTACAGCTGCCTCATGAAAGATCATATTTATATCCTCTATGGCCATGTTTACCCCATCTCTGGTGATCTCATATAGATTTTCTTTAAATTTTGAAATTTTACTTGTGAGATCAGGTGAATTTAGTGCTGTGATGAATTTATCTCCACTGTCTGGGGCCCATCTGTATGTCTGGTTTATTTTATGTAGCTTACTGGGTTCCTTTTTTGTGTCTGTAGTTTGGGCAGAAAGTTTAAGGTACACATTTATTTGGTTATGGTCTGAGAGGGGGGATTGCTGCCTGACAGTGAATGCGTTGATATCGCAGGGGTCCAGGTCAGTGATTGTATAATCCACCACACTAGACCCAAGAGTTGAGGAATATGTGAGTCTCCCTAAGGAGTCCCCTCTGAACCTACCGTTAACTATGTACAGGCCTAAGGCTCGGCAGAGTTGCACTACCTCCCTACCGCTTTTATTTATTTCACAATCGAGGTTGTTTCGGTTTGCGATGGCTGGTGTGACATATAGAGGGGTCTGGCCAAACACATGGTTGTTGCCCTGTGGGTCTATGAAGTCAGGTTCACATCCTGTCCTTGCATTTAGGTCCCCACATAGTAGCACCTTTCCTTGGGCCTGGAAATGGCTGATTTCCATGTGGAGAGTGTCAAATATCTCCTCTTCAAAATATGGCGATTCTATTGGAGGTATGTAGATCGCGCATAAGTAAACATCGTTTTTTGCTATTCCTATATTTTTATCTAATTTTAGCCATACGTGTGATTTTCCCTGTTTTATCGGTGAGATGTGTTTGTTCAGTTCTCCTTTATACCACACCAGGATTCCCCCGGAGGTTCTGCCCTTGCGTGTCTTAATGTTCTTTACTGAAGGCACAATAATTTCATGGTACATTGGGGGACAGTGGGTCGGCATGTCCTTTTGGCACCATGTTTCTGTTAACACAATTATATCAATGTCTTTTATAGCTTTTAGGAATTCAGGGTCTGTACTCTTCATCCCAAAAGTTGAGGAGCGGAGGCCCTGGATATTCCAGCAGCTTATGTGGAAAGAACGCATTTATATAGTTCAATAAAACGAAATAAAATGGACCTATTTTGTGGGATGAGTGTGGAAACACTATTTTCTATACTGCTAAATGATGATTTAGTATAAATTTCATGAGGCATGCACATATTTCTCTCTCTCTCTCTCTCCCTGTTGCTCTCTCTCTGTATCCCTCTCTCTCTCTCTATCTCTCTCTCGCTTTCTCTCTGCCTGTCTTTCTCTCTCCCACTCGCTCTCTGCCTCTGTCTCTCTGTCTCTCTATCGCACTATTATTCTCTTTATCTCTCTCTCTGTCTCTCCCTCTCACTGTATATATCTGTCATTGTGTATCTCCCTCTGTTTCTCTCTGTATCGCTCTTTCTCTATATCTCGTTATCTTTCTTTCTCTCTGTATCTCTCACTGCATTGCTCCCTCTGTATCTCTCGATCTCTATATAACTCTTTCTCTCCATCTCTCTCTCTCTCTCTCTCTGTATGTCATTCTCTATCTATCTGTCTCTGTCTGTCTCTGTATCTGTCTCTCTCTGTACCTGTCTCTCTCGCTCGCTCGCTCTGTAACTATCTCTCTGTCTCTCTCTCTCTCTCTCTGTATTTCGCTCTCTGTAGCTGTCATTCTCTCTCTCTCTGTATCTCTCCATATCGTTCTGTATATCTCTCTCTTTCTCACTGTGTACAACACTCTCCCTCTCTCTTTATCTCTCTCTCTCTCGGTATCTGTCTCCCTCTCTCTGTATCTCTCTGTGTATCTCTCTGTATTTCTCGCTCTGTATCCCTCTCTCTGCATTGCTTTTATTTCTCTCTCTCTCTCTTTATCAGTCTCAATCTCTCTTTCTCTCTCTGTATCTCTCACTCTGTATCTGTCTCACTTGCATCTGTCCCTCTCTCGCTCTATTCCTCTCTCTCTCTCTGTTTCTCTCACTGTATCTTTTTATCTATATATATATATCTTTCTCTCGCTGTATATATCTCTCTCTGTGTAGCTCTCTGTCTATATCCCTCTCTCTCTCTATGTAACTCCCTTTCATTCTGCATCTCACTCTCAGTCGCTCTCTCTGCCTTTCTCTCTCTCTATCTCGCTCTCTGTATCTGTCTGTCTCTCTCTATATAGCTCACAATATCTCTTTGTATCTCCCTCTCTCTCTGTATCTCTATATTTCTCTGTATGTCTCACATTCTGTCTTTCTCTCTCAGTATATCTCTCCCTCTGTCTGAACCATTCTGTCTCTCTCAGCTGTATCTCTCTCACTCTCTCTCTCTCTATATCACCCCCTGTAACTCTCTGTATCCCTCGCTGTCTATATTTTTCTTTAACTCTCTCTCGCTCTCTGGATCTCTCTCTCTCTTTGTATCACTCTAATTGTACCTCTCCCTTGCTCCCTCTGTAACTATCTCCCTCTGCATTTGTCTCTCTCACTCTCTCTCTCGCTCTCTGTATGTGTGTTTCTCTCTCTCTCTGTATATGTCTCTCTCTCTCACCCAGTTTCTCGTTCTCTCTCTCTCTGTATCTCTCTCTTTCTCTCTGTACCCGTTTATCTCTCTATCAGTTTCTGGCTCCCTCTCTGTGTATCTCTCTCTCTCTCACACTCTCTATCCGTTTCTCTCTCTCTCTCTCTCTCTCTGTCTGTATCTGTCTCTCCGTCTCTCTCTTTATCAGTTGCAATCTCTCTTTCACTCTTTGTAGCTGTCTCTCTGTATCAGTATCTCGCTGCATCTGTCCCTCGTTCGTTTTTTATCATCCTCTGTCTCTCTCTGAATCCATCTCATTCTGTATCAATTTCACTCTGTCTCTGTTTATCTCATTCTGTATCTGTCTCGCTGTCTGTATCTGTTTCTCCGTCTCTCATTATCAGTCGCATTGTCTCTTTCTCCCTCTGTATCTCTCTCTCTGTATCTGTCTCTCTCTGCATTTGTCCCTCTCTCGCTCTTTATCTCTCTCTCTCTCTCTCTCTCTCTCTCTCGCTATATTTGTTTATCTCTCTCTCTCTTTCTGTCTCTTTCTTCTTTATCGCTCTCCCTGACTCGCTATCTCTGTATCTGTCTCTCTCTGTATATGTCTTTATCTCTCTGTCTCTCTCTCTGTACCTCACTCTCCCTCTCGCTCTCTTTATCTGTCTCAAACTCTCTTTCTCTCTCTGTATCTCTGACTGTATCTGTCTCTCTCTGCATCTGTCCCTCTCTCGCTCTATTCCTATCTCTCTCTCTCTTTGTATCTCTCTCTTTCTGTATCTCTCTGCTCTCGCTCTCTCTCTGCCTGTCTCTCTCTCTATCTTGCTCTCTCTATCTGTCTGTCTCTCTCGCGCTGTCTCTTTCTTCTCTATCGCTCTCTCTGACTCGCTATCTCTGTATCTGTCTCTCTCTGTATACGTCTTTATCTGTATCTATCTCTCTCTCTGTCTATCTCATTCTGTATCTTTCTCTCTGTCTGTAACTGTCTCTCCATCTCTCTCTTTATCAGTTGCATCTCTCTTTCTCTCTCTGTAGCTCTCTCTCTGTATCTGCCTCTCTCTGCATCTGTCCCTCTCTCGTTCTTTATCTGTCTCTGTCTCTCTCTGTATCTGTGTGCCTCTCTGTATGCCTTGATCTCTCTATCACTCTCTCTCTGTACCTGCCTCTCTCACTCGCTCTGTAACTCTCTCTCTCTGCCTGTCTCTCTCTCTCTATGTCGCTCTCTGTATCTGTCTCTTTCTCTCTCCCTCTCTCTCTGTATCTCTCTATATTGCTTTATATCTCTCTCTCTCACTCTGTATATCTCCCTCCCTCTCTCTTTATCTCTCTTTCTCTCGCTATCTGTCTCCGTCTCGCTGTACCTCTCTGTATCTCTCTCTGTACTTCTCGCTCTGTACCTCTCTCTCTCTGCAAAAGTTTCTCTCTCTGTCTGTCTCTCTCTTTCTCTATCTCTCTGTCTCTCTCTGTATCTCAATCTCCCTCTCGCTCTCTTTATCAGTCTCAAACTCTCTTTCTCTCTCTGTGTCTCTGACTGTATCTGTCTCTCTCTGCATCTGTCCCTCTCTCGCTCTATTCCTATCTCTCTCAGTTCAGTTCAGTTCAGTTCAAATGCTTTATTGGCATGAAAGTTTACAGAGAACCATATTGCCAAAGCTTACATAGCAAAAAGGTACAGTTTTCCAACATTCTGTAGGTGTCAATCGATTTGACATTTGTTGGGTATATACAATATTACTTTTAAACAATATTAATTTTAAACAGTCTTTCTACTTCATTTGGTACGTTCAATATTAATTTTAAACAGTCTTACTTTTAAACAGTCCTCAGGTTGTGACATGTTGTTACATATTTAGCCCCAAGGTATGGTCTGTCTCCTTCTCCTAGGACTAATCTCAATTTTGACAGATCATCCAATTCCTTGAAATCTGGGGTTGTTTGGCTTAGCTTGTTGAATAATATGTTTCTTGAAGTGTTGAATTTTTCGCATTTTAGGAGGAAATGCATTTCTGTTTCAACCTCGCCAGCCAGACATTGATCGCATATTCTATTCTCTCTAGGCTGCCAGGATTTCTTGTATCTGCCTTTTTCAATTTTCAGTTGGTGGTCGCTTAGTCTGTACCTGGTGAGGGTCTGTCTCTGTTTTGTGTCTCTGATGGTCGTGAGGTAGTCTGCCAGTTTATATTCTCTTTTTAGGGCCCGGTAACATTCTAATCTGCTTTGGCTTTCGGTTATTTTGTTCCAATGTTCCAGGTAGGTTTCTTTGCATTTTTTAATGATTTGGTTCACTCGGATTGGTGTTTGGACGGCTGTGTTGGTCTGGGGCTGGTCAGGGTCCGGCTGAGTATTTAGTTTCAGTAGCAGCTGACTCAGGGGACTCTTTTCTGGGTTTAGCTCTTGGGTCTGAAAGGCTTTGAAATCTCTCTCTCTGTATCTCTCTCTTTCTGTATCTCACTCTCTCGCTCACTCTCTGCCTGTCTCTCTCTCTATCTTGCTCTCTCTATCTGTCTGTCTCTCTCTCAGTTCAGTTCAGTTCAGTTCAAATGCTTTATTGGCATGAAAGTTTACAGAGAACCATATTGCCAAAGCTTACATTGCAAAAAGGTACAGTTTTCCAACATTCTGTAGGTGTCAATCGATTTGACATTTGTTGGGTATATACAATATTACTTTTAAACAATATTAATTTTAAACAGTCTTTCTACTTCATTTGGTACGTTCAATATTAATTTTAAACAGTCTTACTTTTAAACAGTCCTCAGGTTGTGACATGTTGTTACATATTTAGCCCCAAGGTATGGTCTGTCTCCTTCTCCTAGGACTAATCTCTCTCTGTCTCTCAATATATTTATCTGTATCTCTCTCTCTCACTCTGTAGATCTCTCTCCCTCTCTCTGTATATCTCTATCCCTGTGTATCTCCCTCTGTATCTCTTGGTATCCCTCTTTCTCTATCTCTCATTGTCTCTCTCTCTCTCTCTGTATTTCGCTCTCTATTGCTCGCTCTGTATCGCTCTCACCATCTGTCTCTCTCTGTCTCTATCTCTGTGTCTCGCTCTCTGCGTGTCTGTCTCTCCCTCGGTGTGCCCGTCTCACTCTGTATCCTTCTCTCTCTCCCTCTCTCTCTCTCTCTATCGATCTCTCTGTGACTCTCCCTCTCTGTATCTGTCTCTTTTTCTGTATCTGTGTCTCCCTTTCTCTTTTTATCAGTCTCAATCTCTATTTCACTCGTTATCTCTCTCTGTCTGTGTGTGTGTCTCTCTCTGTGTATCTCTCTCTCTCGTTATCTCTCTCTCACCGTATCTGTCCCTCTCTCTTACTCCATCCATGTTTCTGTCTCGGTCTCTGTCTCGCTCTCTCTGTATCTGACTCGCTCCTGCTGTATTCATCTCATTCTGTATCCGTCTCTCTCTCTCTCAATTCAATTTCAATTCAAGTCAAATGCTTTATTGGCATGAAAGTTTACAGGGAACCATATTGCCAAAGCTTACATAACAAAAATACAGTTTTCCAACATTCTGTAGGTGTCAAACAATTTTGACCTTCGTTGGGTACATACAATATTACTTTAAACAATATTAATTTAAACAGTCTTTGTACATCAGTGGGTACATTCAGTATTAATTTTAAACAGTCCTCAGGTTGTGATATGTTGTTACATATTTGGCACCAAGGTATGGTCTGTCTCCTTCTCCCAGGACTAATCTTAATTTTGACAGGTCATCCAATTCCTTGAAATCTGGGGATGTTTGGCTGAGCTTGTCAAATAATATGTTTCTTGATGTGTTGAATTTTTCGCATTTTAGGAGGAAATGCATCTCTGTCTCAACCTCACCGGCCAGACATTGATCACATATTCTATTCTCTCTAGGCTGCCAGGATTTCTTGCATCTTCCTTTTTCAATTGCCAGTTGGTGGTCGCTTAGTCTGTACCTGGTGAGGGTCTGTCTCTGTTTTGTGTCTCTGATGGTCGAGAGATAGTCTGCCAGTTTATATTTTCTTTTTAGGGACCGGTAACATTCTAATCTGCTTTGGCTTTTGGTTATTTTGTTCCAATGTTCCAGGTAAGTTTCTTTGCTTTGTTTAATGATTTGGTTCACTCGGATTGGTGTTTGGACGGCAGTGTTGGTCTGGGACTGGTCAGGGTCCGGCTGTCTCTCTCTCTCTCTCTTAATCTGTCTCTCTCTGTATCTTTATCTCTGTCGGCATCCAACTCTCTCTCTCTCTGTATCACTCTCTGTATCTGTCTTTCTCTGCATCTGTCCCTCTCTCGCTCTATTACTATCTTTCCCTCTCCCTATGTATCTCTCTCTCTCTGCAGCTTTCTCTCTCCGTATCTCTCTCTTTCTCTCTCACTTTATCCCTCTCTCTCTCTCTCTCTGTTTATCTATCTCTGCATCTGTCTCTCTACGTATCTCGCTCTCTGTATCTGTCTCTCTCCCACTATCTGTATATGACTCTATCTCTGCATCTGTCTCTCTCTCTCTATCTGTTTCTCTCTAGAACACTCTGTAACTCTCTGTCTGTGTCTATCTGTATCTCTCAGCTTTATCTGTCACTCTCTCTCTGCGTCCCTCTCTCTCTATCTCTCTCCCGTTATCTCTCTCACTCTCTTTATCTCTCACTCTCTCTATCTCACTCACGCTGTATCTCTCTGTCTCTCTAACTCTGTAGCAGGCAGAATTGTGTGGGAGCAGCAGTGGGACTTGAGAGAAGGCAGATCAGCAAAAAACTAGCGCTGCTGAGGAGGCCCCACACCGGAGGAGGCTGACGTGTTTGGGAGCAGCAGCGGCACCTGAGAGAAAACAGAGCGGCCATAGAAGTGTGCTGCAGAGGAGGCCCGACACCGGAGCACTGTTAGTTGTGAAAGAGTCCGAGATCGGGAGCAGTCAAACAACAATACCTGCAAAACCATAAAAATGAAGGTGCTGATTGGTAGGTAGGCCCTGGTGTGTATGTCTACAGTCCAGTCGTTGAAGTAGAAGTAAGGTCCCTACTTTAGATCAAGTAGTGTTTAAAGGGAAGTAAGGTCTTTGTGTATTAAATATTCTTTAATTTAAAGGTAATAAAGGGAGTAGATTAAGGGTAGGACATTGCAGGGCAGGTGGCAGCATGGAGTGCTCCTCCTGTGCTATGTGGGATGTTAGGGACACTTTCAGTGTCCAGGGTGAACACATGTGCAGGAAGTGTCTTCAGCTGCAGTTACTCGAAATCCACGATTGCGTGATGGAGCTGCGGCTGGAGTCACTGTGGAGCATGTGCGAAGCTGAGAACTTCGTGGATAGCATGGTTAACAAGGTTTTCATTACGCTGGTAAAGAGTGCACAGGCAGTCAGAGAATGTGTGACTGTCAGACAGAGTACAAGAGCTATGAAGTTAGAGCAGGTGTCCCCTGGGTCCATCTCCATCTCCAACAGAATTTCTGTGTTGGATACTTCCGGGGAAGAGCGTTTTTTAGGGGAATGCAGCAAGAGCCAAGTCCGTGACACTATGAGTGACTCACCTGTACAGGAGGGGAGGAAAATGAGTGGGGGAGCAATATTGATAGGGGATTCTATCGTAAGGGGAACAGATAGACGTTTCTGTTGCTGCAGACATGACTCCAGTATGGTATTTTGCCTCCCTGCTGCCAGGGTCAAGGATGTCACTGAACGGCTGCAGGGCTTCCTGAAGGAGGAGCGCGAACAGACAGACGTCGTGGTTGACATTGGTACCAACGACATAGCTAGAAAGAGGGATGAGGTCCTGCAACAAGAATTTAGGGAGCTAGGTAGCCGATTAAAAAGCAGGAACTCAAAGGTTGTAATCTCTGGATTACTCCCGGAGTCACGTGCCTGTGAATATAGGAATTGGACTTTAGAGCGGATGAATGCTTGTCTAAACAGTTGGTGCAGCAGGGAGGGCTTTAGTTTCCTTGATCACTGGGTCTGCTTCTGGGGAAGTTGGGACCTGTACAAGTCGGACAGGTTACACTTGAACCGGAACGGTACAAACATCCTTGCGGGGAGGTTTGCTAATAATTTTTTCTGGGGGGGGTTTAACTCACTTGGCATGGGGATGGGATACGGAGTGGAGTTATAGTAGGGGGTGACACAAAGCCAAATATAGAGAAAAAAAAGTCAGCCTGGAAAGCAGAGCAAATATGTAATGGCACAAGTGTGTATGGCAAAGGCTGAGTGGCATTTATTTTAATGCAAGATGTCTTAACATAGAGCCATAGAGGATAGGAGCAGGAATAGGCCATTCGGCCCCTCGAGCCTGCTACGCCATTCAATGCGATCATGGCTGATCATCCAAATTCATTTCCCGGTCCCTGCTTTCTCCCCTTACCCCTTGGTCCCTTTAGCCTTAAGAAATATATCCAACTCCTTCTTGAATATATTTAATGAACTGGCCTCCACTGCCTTCTGTGGTAGAGAGCTCCACAGGTTCACCACCCTCTGGGTGAAGAAATTCCTCCTCATTTCTGTCCTAAATGGCCTATCCTTTATCCTTAGACTGTGTCGCCTGGTTCTGGACTCCCCGACCGTTGGGCACATCCTTACTGCATCTAGTCTGTCCAGTCCGGTCAGAATTTTATAAGTTTCAATGAGATCACCTCTCACTCTTCTAAACTCCAGCGAGTACAAGCCCAATCGACCCAATCTCTCCTCATACGTCATTCCTGCCATCCCATGTATCAGCCTGGTGAATCTTCGCTGATCCCCTTCCATGGCAAGAACGTCCTTCCTCAGATAAGGCTACCAAAACTGCAGACAATACTCCAAATGTGTCTCACCAAGGCCCTGTACAACTGCAACAAGACATCCTTGTTCCTGTACTCAAACCCTCTCGCTATGAAGGCCAACATACCATTGGCCTTCTTATCCGCCTGCTACACCTGCATGCTTACCTTCAGCGACTGGTGCACAAGGACACCCAGGTCTCGTTGAACTTCCCCTTCTCCCAATCTATTGCCATTTAGATAATAATCTGCCTTCCTGTTTTTGCCACCAAAGTGGAAAACCTCAAATGTATCCACGTTATATTGCATCTGCCATGTTTCTGCCCAAACACCCAACATCTCAAAATCATCCTGGAGTTTCTCGACATCCTCCTCACAGCACACACGCCCACCAAGCTTTGTGTCATCTGCACATTTGGAGATATTACATCTAGTTCCCTTGTCTAGATCATTAATATATATATTGTGAATAGCTGGGGTCCATGGACCGATCCCTGCTGTACCCCACTAGTCACTGCCTGCCACTCGGAAAAGGACTCGTTTATTCCAACCCTTTGCTTTCTGTCTGCCAACCAGTTCTCTATCCAAGTCAATACCTAGCCCCCAATCCCATGTGCCTTAACTTTACGCGCTAATCTCTTATACGGGAACATATTGAATGCCTTCTGAAAGTCCAGATACACCACATCCACTGGTTCTCCCTTATCTATTTTACCAGTTACTTCCTCAAAAAATTCCAGTAGATTAGTCAAGCACGATTTACCTTTTGTGAATCCATGTTGACTTTGTCTGATCCTCTCACTGTTTTTCTAGTACTCTGCTATTACATCTTTTATAATGGAATCCATCATTTTCCCCACTACCGATGTCAGGCTTACTGTAATTCCCCGCTTTCTCTCTACCACCTTGCGAGTAAGGCAGATGAATTGAAAGTGTTGATGAACACATGGGAGTATGAAATTGTTGCTATCAGAGAGACATGGTTGAGGGAGGGGCAGGACTGGCAGCTCAATATTCCGGGGTGTGGAATCTTCAGGCGAGACAGAGGTGGGTATAAAAGAGGTGGAGGTGTCGCAATAGTAATAAAGGAGTCAATTACTTCTGTAAGGAGGGAAGATATCTTATCAGGTTCCTCTAATGATAACCAAATGGGTAGAACTTAAAAACAAAAAGGGGGCAAGCACTTTGCTGCGAGTGTACTTTAAGCCCCCAAACAGTCAGGGGGAGATAGAGGAACAGATATGAAGGCAAACCTCAGAGAAGTGTAGAAATAACAGTGTAATAATAGTAGGGGATTTCAAATTCCCCAATATTAACTGGGATAGTAGAGTGTGAAAGGCGTACAGGGTGCAGAATTGTTACAGTCCATCCAGGAGAGCTTTTTCGGCCAGCATGTAGAAAGCCCTACAAGAGAGGGGGCGTTTTAGGATCTAATTCTATGGAAGGTAGCCGGGCAAGTGGTAGAACTGTCAGTAGGAGTGCATTTTGGTAACAATGAGCATAATTTCGTGAGATTTAAGGTAGTCATGGAAAAGGAAAAAGATGGACAGGAAATAATGTTTCTAAATTGGGGGAAGACCGATTTTAATAAGATAAGGCAGGATCTGGCCAACGTGGACTGGGATCAGCTACTTGTAGGAATATCCACATCAGATCAGTCGGAGTCTTTCATAGAGGAAATAGAGAGAGTACATCCCAATGATGTTCCCTTAAAGATCAATGGTTGGATCAACAAGCCCAGGGAACCTTGGATGTCAAGGGATACACAAGAATAGATTAGGGGAAAAAAGGGAGGCTTTTGGCATATACAAAGGATTAATAACAGTGGAAGCCATAGAGTGGTATAGAAAGTGCAGGGGGGTAATTAAAAAAAATGAGGACTGCGAAGAAGGGGCATGAAAAAACACTGTCAGGCAAAATAAAAGAAAATGCAAAGCTGTTTTATAAGTATATTAAGGGCAAGACGATAACCAGGGAAGGAGTAGGGCCCATTATGGACCAAAGTGACAAACTGTGTAGAGCCGGAAGATATGGGTAAGGTTTGAAATGAATATTTTGCTTCTGTTTCACTATGGAGGAGGACGATGTAGGCATATAAATCAGGCAGGGGGATTGTGATATAGCTGAACTAATTTGTATTGAGTGGGAGGAGGTACTAGCTGTTTTAGCGGCTTAAACGTGGATAAATCCCCAGGCCCAGACGAGATGTAACCCACGCTGCTTTGTGAGGCAAGGGAGGAGATTGCAGGGGCTCTGACATAAAATTTCAGAATCTCTCTGGCCACAGGGGAGATGCCAGAGGACTGGAGGACAGCTAACGTTGTAACTTTATTCAAGAAGAGTAGTCGGGATAAACCAGGGAATTACAAACTAGTGAGCCTAACATCAGTGGTAGGGAAATTACTGGAAAACATTCTGGGGGGCAGAATTAGTCTATGCTTGGAGATGCAAGGATTAATCAAAGATAGTCAGCATGGCTTTGTTAGAGGGAGATCATGTCTAACCAATTTGATTCAATTTTTCGAGGGGGTGACTGTGTTTGGATGTGGGTATTGCAGTTGATGTATTCTGCATGGACTTCATTAAAGCTTTTGACAAAGTCCTGCATGGGAGACTGGTCAAGAAAGTAAGAGCCCATAGGATCCAAGGCAATTTTACAAATTGGACCCAAAATTGCTTTAATGGCAGAAGGCAGATGGTGATAGTCGAAGGTTGTTTTTGTAACTTGAAGCCTGTGTCCAGTGGTGTACCTCAGCGATCGATGCTGTGTCCTTTGCTGCTTGTAGTGCCCATTAATGATTTAGATATGAATGTAGGAGGTATGATCCATAAGTTCGCAGATGACACGAACATTCGTGGAGTGGTAAATAGCGAGGAGGGAAGCCTGAGGCTACAGGGCGATACGGATGAGTTGGTTGAATGGTCAGAACAGTGGCAAGTAGAATCTAACCCTGAAAAGTGTGAGGTGATGCATTTTGGGAGGACTGATAATGCAAGGGATTAAACAAGGAATTGAAGGACCCTAGGATGGACAGATGATCAGAGGGAGCTTGGTGTGCATGTACATATACACATGATGAAGGCAGCAGAACAGATAGATAAGGTGGTTAAAAAGGCATATGGGATACTTGCCTTCAAAAGCGGAGGCATAGAATATAGGAGCCGGGAGTTTATTTTGGAGCTGTACAAAACGCAAGTTAGGTCACAGCTGGAATACTGTGTGCAGTTCTGGTCGCCTCACTATAGGAAGGGTGTGATTGCTTTGAAGAGGGTGCAGAGGAGATTCAACAGAATGTTACCTGGGCTGGAGCACTTCAGCTATGAAGAGAGACTGGACTGGCTGGGGTTGTTTTCCTTAGAGCAGTGAAGGCTGAGCGAGCACCTCCTTGAGGTGTACAAAATTATGCGGGGCATAGATAGGGTAGATAGAAAGAAACGTTTCCCCTTAGTAGAGGGGTCACTAACCAGGGGCATTTTTTCAAGTTAAGGGGCAGGAACATTAGAGGGGATTTCAGGAAAAACACTTTCACCCAGCGTGTGGTTGGAATCTGAAACTCACTGCCTGAAATGGTGCTAGAGGCAGGAACCCTCACAAATATCAAGAAGCATTTAGATGAGCTCTTGAAACGCCATAGCATACAAGGCTATGGACCAAGTGCTGGGAAATGGGATTAGAATAGCTAGCGCTTGATGAACGGTACAGACACGATGGGCCGAAGGGCCTCTTTCTGTGCTGTGTACCTCTATGACTCTATGACTATGACTCTCTCTCTCTGCATCTGTCTCTCGCTCCCTGTATCTCTCTCTCTCTGTATATCAGTTTATCTCTCTCCCTGTCTCTTTCTGTGTATCAGTTTATCTCTCTCTGTCTCTCTGTTTGTATATCTCTCTCTGTCTCTCTGCATCTGTCTCTCTCTCTGTAGCTCTCTCTCTGTATCTGTCTCACTGTATCGCTCTTTCTCTCTCTGTTTCTCTCTCTATATATCTCTTGTGCTCTATCTGTAAATCTCTCGCTCTCTCTGTCTGCCTGTCTCTCTCTCGTTGTATCTCGCTCTCTCTCTGCATGAATCTCTCTCAATTCAATCAATTCAATTTCAATTCAAATGCTTTATTGGCATGAAAGTTTGCAGGGAACCATATTGCCAAAGCTCACATAACAAAAAGTACAGTTTTCCAGCATTCTGTAGGTGTCAAACAATTCTGACCTTCGTTGGGTACATACAATAATACTTTAAACAATATTAATTTAAACAGTCTTTGTACATCAGTGGGTACATTCAGTATTATTTTTAAACAGTCCTCAGGTTGTGACATGTTGTTACATATTTGGCACCAAGGTATGGTCTGTCTCCTTCTCCCAGGACTAATCTTAATTTTGACAGGTCATCCAATTCCTTGAAATCTGGTGTTGTTTGGCTGAGCTTGTCAAATAATATGTTTCTTGATGTGTTGAATTTTTCGCATTTTAGGAGGAAATGCATCTCTGTCTCAACCTCGCCAGCCAGACATTGATCACATATTCTATCCTCTCTAGGCTGCCAGGATTTCTTGTATCTTCCTTTTTCAATTGCCAGTTGGTGGTCGCTTAGTCTGTACCTGGTGAGGGTCTGTCTCTGTTTTGTGTCTCTGATGGTCGAGAGATAGCCTGCCAGTTTATATTCTCTTTTTAGGGCCCGGTAACATTCTAATCTGCTTTGGCTTTTGGTTATTTTGTTCCAATGTTCCAGGTAGGTTTCTTTGCTTTGTTTAATGATTTGGTTCACTCGGATTGGTGTTTGGACGGCAGTGTTGGTCTGGGACTGGTCAGGGTCCGGCTGAGTAGGACTACTTAGTTTCAGTAGCAGCTGACTCAGGGGACTCTTTTCTGGGTTTAGTTCTTGGGTCTGGAAGGCTTTAAAATGAAGGGTGTCTGGGGAGCTAGATTTGAGCTGATGTAGGAAGTTTAGTGCTCGTTTTTGGATGTTTATTATCAGTGGGTATCTGCCTAGTTCGGCTCTGCATGCATTTGTTGGTGTTTTCCTTTGGGTGCGAAGGATGCTTCGGCAAAATTCTGCATGTAGGGCTCCTATTGTGTTTTTTTCCCATTTAGTGTAGCTATGGTGATTGAGCGGGCCCCATACTTCACTACCGTACAGCGCAATCGGCAGGATTACGCTGTCAAATATTTTTAGCCAGATTTTGATTGGGATTTGGATGTTGTAGAATTTTCTTTTTATTGCATATAGGGCTCTTCGGGCTTTTTCTTTTAATGCATTCACTGCTATGCTGAAGCTCCCTGATGCTGTAATGGTTAGACCAAGGTAAGTGTAGCTCATAGTGTGTCCTATGATGGTATCACTGAGAGTAAACTGGTATTTGTTTTCCTGACACTTGGGCCTTTTTTGAAAAATCATGATGTTGGTTTTCTTTAGATTTACTGTTAGGGCCCAATTTTGGCAGTATTTGTCGAGTAGGTCTAGTTGTTGCTGTAAACCCTGTTCTGTGGGAGGCAGCAGAACCAGGTCGTCCGCATAGAACAGGGATTTCACTTCTCCGTCCAGGAGACATAGACCCGGTGACTCGCTTTGCTCCAGCATGTCTGCTAGTTCATTTATGTATATGTTGAACAGGGTCGGGCTCAAATTTTTATCTCACTCTCTCTTCTCTGTCTCTCTCTGTATCTCGCTCTCCGTATCCGTCTTTCTCCATTTCTCTCTGTGTCTGTGTCATTCTCAGTATCTGTCTCTCTTACTCTCTCTGTATATGTCTCTGTCCATATGAATCTCTCTGTGTCTCTCTTTCGCTCTGTACCTGACTCTCGCCGTGTATCAGTTCCTCTATCTCTCTGCATCTCTCTCTCTATATCTGTCTCTTTCTCTCTGAACATCGCTCTCTCTCTGCATGTCTCTCTCTGTATCTCGCTCCCTGTATCTGTCTCTGTCACTCTGTGTAAATGTATGTCAATCTGTGTAAATGTCTCCCTCTCTCTGTGAATCTCTCTCCCTGTATCACTCTCTCTCTGATTCTCTCTGTTTCTCTCTGTTTCTCTCTGCACCTGTCTCTCTTCCATTGTATTTCTCTCTGCATCTCTCTCTCTCTCTCTCTCTGTAGCTCTCTCTCTGTATTTCACTCTCTTTGTATCTCGCTCTCTCTTCTCTGTCTCTCTCTGTATCTCACTCTCTGTAGCTGTCTCTCTCTAAGTATCTCTCTATATCTCTCTGCATCTCCCTGTCTCTCTCTCTCTTTTTCTCTGCAACTGTCTCCTTTTATCTCTGTATCCCTCTCTATCTCGCTCGCTATCACTCTCTCTCTCTGTATCTCTATCTCTTTCTGTATCTCTCTCCCTCGCTGTATCTCTCTCTGTATTTATCTATCTCTCTCTCTCTCTTTATCTCTCTCTTTGTATCTATCTCTCACTATTTATCTGCCTTTCCCTCACTGTATGTGTGTCACTCACTCTGTTTCTGACTCTCTCTCTGTGTATCTGTCTCTGTTTCCGTTTCTCTCTCTGTCTCTGTCTCTATCTCTCACTCTTTATCTCTTTCTCTCACGCTGTGTCTCTCTCACTCTCTCTGTGCATCTCTCTCACGCGCTCTGTCTGTCTCTCTCTCTCTCTCTGTATCTTGCTATCTGTATCACACTCTCTCTCTGCATCTCCCTATATCTGTCTGTAACTCGCTCTCTATTTCTCTCTCTCTCTGCGTCTCCCTATATCTCTCTGTATCTCTCTGTCTCTCTCCCTGTACCTCGCTCTCTGTATCTCTCTCTCTCTCTCCCTCTGTATCTCTCTAAACTTCTCTGTGTGTCTCTCTCTCTGTCATTCCCTCACTGTCTATCTATCTCCCTCTCTCTGTATCTCTCTCTATCTGTGTATCTCCCTCTGTATCTCTCTGTATCCCCCTGTCTGTATCTCTCTCTGTATTTCTCTCTCTCTCTTTAGCTCTCTCTCGCTGTATCTCTCTCTCTGTATATTTCTGCTTCTGTCTGCATCTTTCTGTTTCGCTCAGTTGTATCTGTCTCTCTCTCGCTCTCTGTGTCTCTCACTCTCTCTGCATCTCCCTATATCACTCTGTATCTCTCTCTCTGTCTCTCTCTGTATCTTGCTCTCTGTTCCTCTCTCTCTCTATGAAATTATACTTCTCTGTGTGTCTCTCTCTGTCATTCTCTCACTGTCTGTCTCTCTCCCTCTCTGTATCTCACTCTGTCTGTGTATCTCCATCTGTATATCTCTGTATCCCACTGTCTGTATCTCACTCTGTATTTCTCCCACTCTCTCTCTGTACTTCTCTCTCTTGATCTCTCTCGCTCTCTGTACATTTCTCACTGTATCTCTCTCTCGCTCTCTCACATTCTGTCTCTCTGTATATCGCTCAATATATCTGTCTGTGTGTCTCTCTCTGTATCTCTCTATATTTCTCTATATCTCTCTCTGTCGCTCTCTCTATATCCCTCTTCCTGTCTGTGTCTTTCTGTCTCACTCAGTTGTATCTGTCTGTCTTTCTCTCTCTGTATCACTCTCTTTCTCTCTGTATCCCTTTCTCTCTCTGCATCCGTCTCTCTCTGTCTCTGTCTCTCCCTGTCGGTATCTCTCTCTCTCTCTCTCTCTCTCTCTGTATCTCCCTCTGTATCTCTCTCTCTATCTTTCGCTCTCTATCATTCCCTCTCTCTATATCCCTCTTTCACTGCATCTCTCTCTCTCTCACTCTGTGTATCCATCTCTCTCTATGTATTCTCTCTCTCTCTGTATCTCTCTCCCTCGCTCTCTGTCTGTCTCTTTTTTTCGCTGTATCTCGCTCTATGTATACATCTCTCCCTCTCTTTGTATTACATTCTCTGTGTATATCCCTCTGAATCTCACCCTCTCTCTCTCTCTCTCTCTCGTTATCGCTCTCTCTCTCTGTAATTCAATTCAATTCAATTCAATTCGAATCGCTTTATTGGCATGACAAGTTACATCTTATGTTGCCAAAGCATCGAAAAACATTCATGTTTGTTCACAAAAATACAGATCTATCCATACAGTGTATAAACAGATATATCCCTGAGTGTATAAATATACTTTCATATAATTTATATATACTCTTTTCTTATATTTAGTGGTTGTCCCTCTGTTTATGGCAAGCTGTAACATAGTGTGCCGCTAGTGTTACACAATTTCTCTCTTCCCCTAGTAGGTACAGGAGTTTTTGGTCGTCATTCAAATTTCTGAATTCCGGGCATATTTTTGTGAATTTTGGGTAGAAATTCTCCCTTTTGCCCTGATATTTTCTACAAGCTGTGAGGAAGTGCATCTCTGACTCCACCACTCCCTGACTGCAGTGAGAGCATATCCTGTCCTCTCTTGGTAGCCGGGTCTGCCTGTGTCTACCTTTTTCGATCGCCAGGTTATGTTCACTAAGTCTGTACATTGTCAAAGTTATTCTCAGTTTGCTATCTATCTGTATCTCTCTCTCTCTCTCTCTCGTTATTGCTCTCTCTCTGTATATCTCTCTCTCTCTCTCTCTGTCTGTCTCTCTCTCTATCTGTATGTTTCTATCTCTTTATCATTCTCTCTGTCTCTCTCGGTATCTCTATCTGTTTCTCTCTGTATCTCTCCCTCTCTCCCTCTGTATTTCTCTCCCTGCAACAATATCTCTCTCTGGATCTCTCTCTGTCTCTCTGTCTCTCTGTCTCTCTGCAATTGTCCCTCTCTCTCTCTTTATCTGTCTCTGTCTGTCGCTGTATCCGTCTCTCTCTGTATTTCTCCCTCTCTCCCTCTGTAATTCTCTCTCCGGAATAAACTCTGTCTCTCTGTCTCCCTCTGTCTCCCTCTGTCTCCCTCTGCCTCCCACTGTATCTCTCCCTTTCTCTGTATCTCTCCCTTTCTCTGTCTCTCTCCCTTTCTCTGTATCTCTCCCTTTCTCTGTATCTCTCTCTCCGTCTCTCCATGTGTCTCTCTCTGTATCTCGCTATCTTTATCTATCTTTCTCACTCTCCGTGTAAATGTCTCTCTCTGTGAATCTCTATCTCTACATGTCTCTCTCTTGCTGTATCTCTTTCTCTCTGTAACACTCTCTCTCTGCCTGTCGCTCGCTGTATCTGCCTGTCACTCTGTATCTCTCTCTGTGTATCTCTCTCTTTCTCTCTGTACCCGTTTATCTCTCTCTCTATTTCTCTCTCTGTCTCTCTCTGTCTCTATCGCGCTCTCTGACTCGCTATCTCTGTATCTGTCTCTCTCTCTGTATCCATCTCACTCTGTATCTAATTCACTCTGTCTGTATCTGTCTCCCCGTCTCTCTCTTTCTCAGTCGCAATCTATCTTTCTCTCTTTGTAGCTGTCTCTCTGTATCTGTCTCTCTCTGCATCTGTCCCTCGCTCGCTCCTTATCAGCCTCTGTCTCTCTCTGAATCCATCTCACTCTGTATCTATCTCACTCTGTCTCTGTCTATCTCATTCTGTATCTGTCTCGCTGTCTGTATCTGTCTCTCCGTCTCTCATTATCAGTCGCAATGTCTCTTTCTCCCTCTGTATCTCTCTCTCTGTATCAGTCTCTCTCTGCATCTGTCCCTCTCTCGCTCTTTATCTCTCTCTCTCTCTCTCTCTCGCTGTATTTGTATCTGTCTCTGTCTGTATACATCTTTATCTGTATCTATCTCTCTCTCTCTCTCTCTATCTCATTCTGTATCTGTCTCTCTGTCTGTAGTTCAGTTCAGTTCAGTTCAGTTCAAATGCTTTATTGGCATGAAAGTTTACAGAGAACCATATTGCCAAAGCTTACATAGCAAAAAGGTACAGTTTTCCAACATTCTGTAGGTGTCAATCGATTTGACATTTGTTGGGTATATACAATATTACTTTTAAACAATATTAATTTTAAACAGTCTTTCTACTTCATTTGGTACGTTCAATATTAATTTTAAACAGTCTTACTTTTAAACAGTCCTCAGGTTGTGACATGTTGTTACATATTTAGCCCCAAGGTATGGTCTGTCTCCTTCTCCTAGGACTAATCTCAATTTTGACAGATCATCCAATTCCTTGAAATCTGGGGTTGTTTGGCTTAGCTTGTTGAATAATATGTTTCTTGATGTGTTGAATTTTTCGCATTTTAGGAGGAAATGCATTTCTGTTTCAACCTCGCCAGCCAGACATTGATCGCATATTCTATTCTCTCTAGGCTGCCAGGATTTCTTGTATCTGCCTTTTTCAATTTCCAGTTGGTGGTCGCTTAGTCTGTACCTGGTGAGGGTCTGTCTCTGTTTTGTGTCTCTGATGGTCGTGAGGTAGTCTGCCAGTTTATATTCTCTTTTTAGGGCCCGGTAACATTCTAATCTGCTTTGGCTTTCGGTTATTTTGTTCCAATGTTCCAGGTAGGTTTCTTTGCATTTTTTAATGATTTGGTTCACTCGGATTGGTGTTTGGACGGCTGTGTTGGTCTGGGGCTGGTCAGGGTCCGGCTGAGTACTTAGTTTCAGTAGCAGCTGACTCAGGGGACTCTTTTCTGGGTTTAGCTCTTGGGTCTGAAAGGCTTTGAAATGAAGGGTGTCTGGGGAGCTAGATTTGAGGTGATTTAGGAAGTTTAGTGCTCGTTTTTGGATGTTTATTATCAGTGGGTATCTGCCTAGTTCGGCTCTGCATGCATTTGTTGGCGTTTTACTTTGGGTGCGAAGGATGCTTCGGCAGAATTCTGCATGTAGGGCTTCTATTGTGTGTTTTTCCCATTTAGTGTAGCTTTGGTGATTTAGCGGGCCCCATACTTCACTACCGTACAGTGCAATGGGCAGGATTATGCTGTCAAAAATTTTGAGCCAGATTTTGATTGGGATTTGGATGTTGTAGAATTTTCTTTTTATTGCATATAGGGCTCTTCGGGCTTTTTCTTTTAGTGCATTCACTGCTATGCTGAAGCTCCCTGATGCTGTAATAGTTAGACCAAGGTAGGTGTAGCTCATAGTGTGTCCTATAGTGGTATCACTGAGGGTAAACTGGTATTTGTTTTCCTGACATCTGGGTCTTTTCTGAAAAATCATGATGTTGGTTTTCTTTAGATTTACTGTTAGAGCCCAATTTTGGCAGTATTTGTCGAGTAGGTCTAGTTGGTGCTGTAATCCCTGTTCTGTGGGAGACAGCAGAACCAGGTCGTCCGCATAGAACAGGGACTTCACTTCTCCATCCAGGAGACGGAGACCTGGTGACTCGCTTTGCTCCAGCATGTCTGCTAATTCATTTATGTATATGTTGAACAGGGTCGGGCTCAAATTGCAGCCCTGCCGGACGCCTCTTCTCTGGGTGAAGAAATCGGTGCGTTTGTCTCCAATTTTGACCCCGCATTTGTTTTTCAGATACATTGATTTAATAAGGTCATAGACTTTGCCCCCTATTCCACACTGAAGAAGTTTATAATAGAGCCCTTCGTGCCATATAGAGTCAAAGGCTTTCTTGAAGTCGATGAAACAGGCGAATATTTTCCCATTTTTTGTTTGGTGTTTATGTTTTTCAATGAGGGTGTGAAGGGTATAGATATGGTCGGCGGTGCGGTGTTTTGGAAGAAAGCCTATTTGGTTTTTTCTGAGGATATTATGTTTGTTAAGAAAATCAAGTAATCTACTATTTAGAATACTGCAGAATAACTTCCCTAGACAACTGTTGACACAGATGCCGCGGTAGTTATTTGGGTCTGATTTGTTTCCACTTTTATATATGGGGGAGATTAGTCCTTGGCACCAGATATCGGGAAAACAGCCTGAGCATAATATGATGTTGAATAGTTTGAGTATCGCACCCTGCATCTCCATATTACTGAACTTTAGCATTTCATTTTTTATGTTGTCTGGGCAACAGGCTTTCTTTAGGTGGAGAGATTTTGTTTTTGTGGCCAGTTCTTTCCGTGTGATTGGGGAGTCTAGAGGGTTTTGGTTGTCTTTAATTGTTGCTTCTAATGTGTGGAGTTTTTCTGTGACCTGATGTTGACTTGGGTTTGTTTTGTTTTTTGGGATGTCTTTGTAGAGGTTTTCAAAATGTGCTCTCCAGATGTCGCCATCTTGGATTGGTAATGCTTGCAATTGTGTTGTACTCAGGTTATTCCACATTTCCCAGAATTGTTTTGGATTGGTGGAGTTTTCAATTTCTTCGAGTATTTTGTGGGTATAGTTTTGTGTTTTGTTCCTAATGGTGTGTTTATATCTTTTGAGGGTTTCATTGTATCTAGTACGTAGGTCCGGATTGTTTGGTTGCCGATGCTTTTGGTTTGATATTTTTCTCAGGTCTTTTCTGGCATTTTTGCATTCGTGGTCAAACCATTTCATATTTTTATTTTGTCTTTTGTGATGCTTCCTCTTCTGTTTCACGAGGTCGGCTTTTACAGCTGCCTCATGGAAGATCATATTTATATTCTCTATGGCTGTGTTTATATGGCTGTAACTCTCTCTCCGTCTCTCTATTTAGCAGTTGCAATCTCTCTTTAGCTCTCTCTCTGTATCTGTCTCTCTCTGCATCTGTTGCTCTCTCTTTCTTTATCGGTCTCTGTCTCTCTCTGTATCTGTCTCTCTCTCTGTATGCCTCGATCTCTCTCTATCACTCTCTCTCTGTTACTGTCTCTCTCACTCGCTCTGTAACTCTCTCTCTGCCTGTCTCTCTCTCTCTATGTCACTCTCTGTATCTGTCTCTTTCTCTCTCTCTCTCTGTATCTCTATATTGATTTGTATCTCTCTCTCTCACTCTGTATATCTCCCTCCCTCTCTCTTTATCTCTCTCTCTCGCTATCAGTCTCCCTCTCTCTGTATCACTCTATATCTCTCTCTGTACTTATCGCTCTGTACCTCTCTCTCTCTGCAACCGTTTCTCTCTCTGTCTCTCTCTCCCTTTCTCTATCTCTCTGTCTTTCTCTCTCTATCTCACTCTCCCTCTCGCTCTCTTTATCAGTCTCAAACTCTCTTTCTCTCTCTGTATCTCTGACTGTATCTGTCTCTCTCTGCATCTGTCCCTCTCTCGCTCTATTCCTATCTCTCTCTCTCTCTGTATCTCTCTCTTTCTTTATCTCTCTCTCTCGCACTCTCTCTGCCTGTCTCTCTCTCTATCTTGCTCTCTCTGTCTGTCCGTCTCTCTCTCTGTCTCTCACTATATCACACTGTATATCTCTCTCCCTCTCTCTGTATATCTCTATCCCTGTGTATCTCCCTCTGTATCTCTTGCTATCCCTCTCTCTCTATCTCTCATTATCTCTCTCTATCTCTGTATCTCGCCCTCTATTGCTCGCTCTGCATAGCTCTCGTCGTCTTTCTCTCTCTGTCTCTATCTCTCTCTGTGTCTGGCTCTCTGCGTGTCTGTCTCTCCCTCGGTTTGCCCGTCTCACTCTGCATCCATCTCTCTCTCTCTCTCTCGCTATCTCTCTCTCTGTGATTCTCCCTCTCTGTATCTGTCTCTTTTTCTGTATCTGTGTCTCCCTTTCTCTTTTTAACAGTCTCAATCTCTTTTTCTCTGTCTCTATCACTCTCCCTGTATTTCACTCGTTATCTCTCTCTGTCTGTGTGTGTCTCTCTCTCTGTATCTCTCTCTCTCCTTATCGGTCTCTCTCCGTACCTGTCCCTCTCTCTCACTCCATCCGTTTTTCTGTCTCTCACTCTGTCTCGCTCTCTCTGTATCTGACTCTCTCCTGCTGTATTCATCTCATTCTCTATCTGGCTCTCTCTCTCTCTCTCTCTCTCTGTCTCTCTCCGTATCTGTATCTCTGTCGGCATCCGTCTCTCTCTCTCTCTGTATTACTCTCTGTATCTGTCTCTCTCTGCATCTATCCCTCTCCCGCTCTATTACTATCTTTCCCTCTCTCTATGTATCTCTCTCTCTCTGCAGCTCTCTCTCTCCGTATCTCTCTCTTTCTATCTCACTTTATCCCCCTCTCTCTCTTTATCTCTCTCTCTGCCTGTCTCTCTCCGTATTTCGCTCTCTGTATCTGTCTCTCTCCCACTATCTGTATATGACTTTCTATCTCTGTATCTGTCTCTCTCTCTATCTGTTTCTCTCTATAACACTCTGTAACTCTCTGTCTGTGTCTATCTGTATGTCTCAGCTTTATCTGTCACTCTCTCTCTGCGTCCCTCTCGCTCTCTATCTCTCTCTCGTTATCTCTCTCACTCTCTTTATCTCTCACTCTCTCTATCTCTCTCACGCTGTATCTCTCTCACTCTCTGTAACTCCGGAGCAGGCGGAATTGTGTGGGAGCAGCAGTGGGACCTGAGAGAAGGTGGATCAGCCAAAAAATAGCGCTGCTGAGGAGGCCCCACACCGGAGGAGGCTGATGTGTTTGGGAGCAGCAGAGGCACCTGAGAGAAAGCGGAGCGGCCATAGAAGAGCGCTGCAGAGGAGGCCCGACACCGGAGCGCTGTTAGTTGTGAATGAGTCCGAGAAAGGGAGCAGTCAAACAACAGCACCTACAAAACCGTAAAAATGAAGGTGCTGATTGGTAGGTAGGCCCTGGTGAGTATATCTACAGTCCAGTCTTTGAAGTAAAAGTAAGGTCCCTAGTTTAGAGCAAGTAGTGTTTAAAGGGAAGTAAGGTCTTAGTATATTAAATATTCTTTAATTTAAAGGTTATAAAGGGAGTAGATTAAGGGTAGGACATTGCAGGGCTGCTTAGCAGCATGGGGTGCTCCTCCTGTGCTATGTGGGATGTTAGGGACACTTTCAGTGTCCAGGGCGAACACATATGCAGGAAGTGTCTCCAGCTGCAGCTACTCGAAATCCGCGATTGGGAACAGGAGCTGCGGCTGGAGTCACTGTGGAGCATGTGAGAAACTGTGAACTTCGTGGATACCATGGTTAACGAGGTTTTCATAACGCAGGTAAAGAGTGCACAGGCAGACAGAGAAAGTGTGACTGTCAGACAGAATATAAGAACTAGGAAGTTAGTGCAGGAGTCCCCTGGGTCCATCTCCCTCTCCAACAGAATTTCTTTGTTGGATACTTCTGGGGAAGAGGGTTTTTTAGGGGAATACAGCAAGAGCCAAGTCCGTGGCAATATGACTGGCTCACCTGCACAGGAGGGAAGGAAAATGAGTGGGGGAACAATAGTGATAGGGGATTCTATCGCAAGGGGAACAGATAGACGTTTCTGTTGCCACAGACGTGACTCCAGGATGGTATGTTGCCTCCCAGTTGCCAGGGTCAAGGATGCCACTGAACGGCTGCAGGGCATTCTGAAGGAGGAGGGTGAACAGTCAGAGGTCGTGGTTGACATTGGTACCAACGACATAGCTAGAAAGAGGGATAAGGTCCTGCAACAAGAATTTAGGGTGCTAGGTAGCAGATTAAAAAGCAGGAACTCAAAGGTTGTAATCTCTGGATTACTCCCAGTACCACGTGCCTGTGAGTATAGGAATAGAACGATAGAGCAGATGAATGCTTGGCTAAAGAGTTGGTGCAGCAGGGAGGTCTTTAGTTTCCTTGATCACAGGGTCTGCTTCTGGGGAAGGTGGGAACTGTACAAGTCAGACGGGTTTCACCTGAACCGGAACGTGACAAACATCCTTGCGGGGAGGTTTGCTAGTACTGTTTGGGGGTGGGGTGTTTAACTCACTTGGCATGGGGATGGGATACGGAGTGGAGTTATAGCAGGGGGTGACACACAGCCAAATATAGAGAAAAAAATGTCAGCCTGGAAAGCAGAGCATATATGTAACGGCACAAGTGAGTATGGCAAAGGCTGAGTGGCATTTATTTTAATGCAAGAAGCCTTAACATAGGACCATAGAAGATAGGAGCAGGAGCAGGCCATTCGGCCCCTCGAGCCTGCTCCGCCATTCAATGCGATCATGGCTGATCATCCAAATTCAGTATCCGGTCCCTGCTTTCTCCCCATAACCCTTGGTCCCTTTAGCCTTAAGAAATATATCCAACTCCTTCTTCAATATATTTAATGAACTGGCCTCCACTGCCTTCTCTGGTAGAGAGTTCCACAGGTTCACCACTCTCTGGGTGAAGAAATTCCTTCTCATTTCAGTCCTAAATGGCCTATCCGTTATCCTTAGACTGTGTCCCTTGGTTCTGGACACACCGAACATCGGGCACATCCTTACTGCATCTTGTCTGTCCAGTCCGGTCGGAATTTTATAAGTTTCAATGAGATCACCTCTCATTCTTCTAAACTCCAGCGAGTACAAGCCCAATCGACCCAATCTCTCCTCATACATCATTCCTGCCATCCCATGTATCAGCCTGGTGAATCTTCGCTGAACTCCTTCCATGGCAAGAACATCCTTCTTCAGATAAGGCGACCAAAACTGCACACAATACTCCAGATATGGTCTCACCAAGGCCATGTACAACTGCAACAAGACATCCTTGTTCCTGTACTCAAACCCTCTCGCTATGTAGGCCAACATACCATTGGCCTTCTTAACTGCCTGCTCCACCTGCATGCTTACCTTCAGCGACTGGTGCACAAGGACACCCAGGTCTCATTGCAATTCCCCTTCTCCCAATCTATTGCCATTTAGATAATAATCTGCCTTTCTGTTTTTGCCACCAAAGTGGACAACCTCACATTTATCCACGTTATATTGCATCTGCCATGTTTCTTCCCAAACACCCAACATGTCCAAATCATACTGGAGGTTCTCAACATCCTCCTCACAGCACACACGCCCACCAAGCTTTGTGTCGTCTGCAAATTTGGAGATATTACATCTAGTTCCCTTGTCTAGATCATTAATATATATTGTGAATAGCTGGGGTTCATGGACCGATCCCTGCGGTACCCCACTGGTCACTGCCTGCCACTCGGAAAAGGACCCGTTTATTCCAACCCTTTGCTTTCTGTCTGCCAACCAGTTCTCTATCCAAGTCAATACCTTGCCCCCAATCCCATGTGACTTAACTTTACACGCTAATCTCTTATGCAGGAACTTATTGAATGCCTTCTGAAAGTCCAGATACACCACATCCACTGGTTCTCCCTTATCTATTTTACCAGTTACATCCTCAAAAAACTCCAGTAGATTAGTCAAGCACGATTTACCTTTTCTGAATCCATGCTGATTTTGTCCGTTCCTGTCACTGTTTTTCAAGTGCTCTGCTAGTACATCTTTTATAATGGAATCCAGCATTTTCCCCACTACTGATGTCAGGCTTACTGTAATTCCCCATTTTCTCTCTACCACCTTGCGAGTACGGCAGATGAATTGAAAGTGTTGATCAACACATGGGAGTATGAAATTGTTGCTATCACAGAGACATGTTTGAGGGAGGGGCAGGACTGGCAGCTCAATATTCCGGGGTATAGAATCTTCAGGCGAGACAGAGGCGGGTGTAAAAGAGGAGGAGGTGTCGCACTATTAATCAAGGAGTCAATTACTTCTGTAAGGAGGGATGATATCTTAGCAGGTTCCTCTAATGATAACCATATGGATAGAGCTTAAAAACAAAAAGTGGGCAAGCACTTTGCTGCGAGTGTACTTTAAGCCCCCAAACAGTCAGGGTGAGATAGAGGAACAGATATGTAGGCAAATCTCAGAGAAGTGTAGAAAATATAGGGTAATAATAGTAGGGGATTTCAAATTCCCCAATATTAACTGGGAAAGTAGAGTGTGAAAGGCGTAAAGGGTGCAGAATTGTTAAAGTCCATCCAGGTCAGCTTTTTCGGCCAGCATGTAGAAAGTCCTGCAAGAGAGTGGGCGGTTTGGGATCTAATTCTATTGAAGGTAGCCGGACAAGTGGTAGAACTGTCAGTAGGTGTGCATTTTGGTAATAATGAGCATAATTCGGTGAGATTTAAGGTAGTCTTGGAAAAGGAAAAAGATGGACCGGAAATAATGTTTATAAATTGGGGGAAGGCCGATTTTAATAAGATAAGGCAGGATCCGGCCAACGTGTACTGGGATCAGCTACTTGAAGGAATATCCACATCAGATCAGTCGGAGTCTTTCATAGAGGAAATAGAGAGAGTACATCCCAATGATGTTCCCGTAAAGGTCAAGGATTGGACCAACAAGCCCAGGGAACCCTGGATGTCAAGGGGTAAACAAGAATAGATTAGGAAAAAAAAGGGAGGCTTTTGGCAGATACAAAGGATTAATAACAGTGGAAGCCCTAGAGGGGTATAGAAAGTGCAGGGGGTTAATTAAAAGAAAATGAGGAGAGCGAAGAAGGGGCGTGGAAAAACACTCTGGCAAAATAAAGGAAAATTCAAAGCAGTTTTATAAGTATATTAAAGGCAAGATGATAACCAGGGAAGGAGTAGGGCCCATTATGGACCAAAGTGACAAAATGTGTGGAGAGCCGGAAGATATGGGTAAGGTTTTAAATGAACATTTTGCATTTGTTTCACTATGGAGAAGGACGATGTAGGCATATAAATCAGGCAGGTGGATTGTGATATACCTGAACAAATTTGTATTGAGTGGGAGGAGTTACTAGTGGTTTTAGCGGCTTAAACGTGGATAAATCCCCAGGCCCAGACGAGATGTGAGGTAAGGGAGGAGATTGCAGGGGCTCTGACACAAAATTTCAGAATCTCTCTGGCCACAGGGGAGAAGCCAAAGGACTGCAGGACAACTAACGTTGTAACTTTATTCAAGAAGAGTAGTAGGGATAATCCTGGGAATTACAATCCAGTGAGCCTAACATCAGTGGTAGGGAAATTACTGGAAAACATTCTGGGGGCCAGAATTAGTCTACGCTTGTAGATGCAAGGATTAATCAAAGATAGTCAGCATGCCTTTGTTAGAGGGAGCTCATGTCTAACCAATTTGATTCAATTTTTCGAGGGGGCGACTATGTGTTTGGATGTGGGTATTGCAGTTGATGTATTCTGCATGGACTTCAGTAAGGCTTTTGACAAAGTCCTGCATGGGAGACTGGTCAAGAAATTAAGAGCCCATAGGATCCAAGGCAATTTGACACATTGGACCCAAAATTGCTTTAATGGCAGGAGGCAGCGGGTGATGGTCGAAGGTTGATTTTGTGACTTGAAGCCTGTGTCCAGTGGTGTGCCTCAGCGATCGATGCTGTGTCCTTTGCTGTTTGTAGTGTACATTAATGATTTAGATATGAATGTAATAGGTATGATCTGTAAGTTCGCAGATGACACAAACATTCGTGGAGTGGAAAATAGCGAGGAGGGAAGCCTGAGGCTACAGGACGATATTGATGGGTTCGTTGAATGGGCAGAACAGTGG
The DNA here is from genome assembly GCF_052327205.1 of Somniosus microcephalus. Taxonomy (NCBI): domain Eukaryota; kingdom Metazoa; phylum Chordata; class Chondrichthyes; order Squaliformes; family Somniosidae; genus Somniosus; species Somniosus microcephalus. The sequence goes on along the minus strand of NW_028225180.1, from coordinate 54,015,875 downwards.
CAAGTAGAATCTAACCTTGAAAAGTGTGAGCTGATGCATTTTGGGAGGACTGATAAGGCAAGGGATTACACAATGAATTGAAGGACCCTAGAATGGACAGATGAGCAGAGGGAGCTTGGTGTGCATGTACATGTATACATGATGAAGGCAGCAGAACAGGTAGTTAAGGTGGTTAAAAGTCATATGGGATACTTGCCTTCAATAGCCGAGGCTTAGAATATAGGAGCCAGGAGTTTATGATGGAGCTGTACAAAACGCAAGTTATGTCACAGCTGGAATACTGTGTGCAGTTCTGGTCGCCTCACTATAGGAAGGGTGTGATTGCATTGAAGAGGGTGCAGAGGAGATTCAACAGAATGTTACCTGGGCTGGAGTGCTTCAGCTATGAAGAGAGACTGGACTGGCTGGGGTTGTTTTCCTTAGAGCAGTGAAGGCTGAGCGGGCACCTGCTTGAGGTGTACACAATTATGCGGGACATAGATAGGGTAGATACAAAGAAACGTTCCCCTTAGTAGAGGGGTCACTAACCAGGGGGCATTTATTCAAGGTAAGGGGCAGGAACATTAGAGGGGATTTGAGGAAAAACGCTTTCACCCAGCGTGTGGTTGGAATCTGAAACTCACTGCCTGAAATGGTGGTGGAGGCAGTAACCCTCACAAATATCAAGAAGCATTTACATGAGCTCTTGAAACGCCATAGCATACAAGGCTATGGACCAAGTGCTGTGAAATGGGATTAGAATAGATAGCGCTTGACGGATGGTGCAGACACGATGTGCTGAAGGGCCTCTTTCTGTGCTGTGTACCTCTATGACTCTATGACTATGACTCTTTCTCTCTGCATCTGTCTCTTACTGTATCTCTCTCTCTCTCACTCTCTCTCTCTCTGTGTATCAGTTTATCTCTCTCTGTGTCTCTTTCTGTGTATCAGTTTATCTCTCTCTCTCTGTTTGTATATCTCTCTGTCTCTCTGCATCTGCCTCTCTCTCTCTCTGTATCTGTCTCACAGAATCACAGAATCACAGAAACCCCACAGTGCAGATAGAGGCCATTTCGGCCCATCGAGCCTGCACCGACATATTTCCCACCAGATCCCCGTAACCCCTACACCAACTCATATCCCACCCTATCCCCGTAACCCCACATATTTAATCCCCCTAACACTAAGGGTCAATTAATCATAGCCAATCAACCTAACCCGCACATCTTTGGACTGTAGGAGGAAACCGGAGCACCCGGAGGAAACCCACGCAAACACGGGGAGAATGTGCAAACTCCACACAGACAGTCGCCCGAGGCCGGATTCGAACCCAGGTCCCTGGTGCTGTGAGGCAAAAGTGCTAACCACTATGCCACCGTGTCTGCCGTCTCTCTGTACCTCTCTCGCTTTCTCTCTCTGTTTCTCTCTCTCTGTATCTCTCGCGCTCTATCTGTAAATCTCTTGCTCTCTCTGTCTGCCCGTATCTCTCTCGCTGCATCTCGCTCTCTCTCTGCATGAATCTCTCTCTGTATCACGTTCTCTGTATCCGGCTTTCTCTCTCTCTCTCTGTCTGTGTGTCGTTCTCAGTATCTGTCTCTCTAACTCTCTCTGTATATGTCTCTGTCGATATGAATCTGTGTCTCTCTTTCGCTCTGTACCTGACTGTCGCTGTGTGTCTGTTCCTCTATCTATCTGCCTCTCTCTCTGTATCTGTCTCTTTCTCTCTCTGCACATCGCTCTCTCTCTGCATGTCTCTCTCTGTATCTCGCTCCCTGTATCTGTCTCTGTCACTCTGTGTAAATGTCTCTGTCACTCTGTGTAAATGTCTCTCTCTCTGTGAATCTCTCTCCCTGTATCGCTCTCTCTCTGTTTCTCTCTGTTTCTCTCTGTTTCTCTCTGCACCTGACTCTCTTCCGCTGTATTTCTCTCTGCATCTCTCTCTCTCTCTCTGTATCTCTATCTCTGTATTTGACTGTCCATGTATCTCGCTCTCTCTTCTCTGTCTCTCTCTGTATCTCGCTCTCTGTAGCTGTCTCTCTCTAAGTATCTCTCTATATCTCTCTGCATCTCTCTGTCTCTGTCTCTCTCTCTCTGCAACTGTCTCCTTTTCTCTGTATCCCTCTCTATCTCGCTCGCTATCAATTCTATTCAATTCAATTCAATTCAAATGCTTTATTGGCATGAAAGTTTACAGAGAACCATATTACCAAAGCTTACATAGCAAAAAGGTACAGTTTTCCAACATTCTGTAGGTGTCAATCGATTTGACATTTGTTGGGTACATACAATATTACTTTTAAACAATATTAATTTTAAACAGTCTTTGTACTTCATTTGGTACGTTCAATATTAATTTTAAACAGTCTTAATTTTAAACAGTCCTCAGGTTGTGACATGTTGTTACATATTTGGCCCCAAGGTATGGTCTGTCTCCTTCTCCTAGGACTAATCTCAATTTTGACAGATCATCCAATTCCTTGAAATCTGGGGTTGTTTGGCTTAGCTTGTTGAATAATATGTTTCTTGATGTGTTGAATTTTTCGCATTTTAGGAGGAAATGCATTTCTGTTTCATCCTCGCCAGCCAGACATTGATCGCATATTCTATTCTCTCTAGGCTGCCAGGATTTCTTGTATCTGCCTTTTTCAATTTCCAGTTGGTGGTCGCTTAGTCTGTACCTGGTGAGATCTGTCTCTGTTTTGTGTCTCTGATGGTCGTGAGGTAGTCTGCCAGTTTATATTCTCTTTTTAGGGCCTGGTAACATTCTAATCTGCTTTGGCTTTCGGTTATTTTGTTCCAATGTTCCAGGTAGGTTTCTTTGCATTTTTTAATGATTTGGTTCACTCGGATTGGTGTTTGGACGGCTGTGTTGGTCTGGGGCTGGTCAGGGTCCGGCTGAGTACTTAGTTTCAGTAGCAGCTGACTCAGGGGACTCTTTTCTGGGTTTAGCTCTTGGGTCTGAAAGGCTTTGAAATGAAGGGTGTCTGGGGAGCTAGATTTGAGGTGATTTAGGAAGTTTAGTGCTCGTTTTTGGATGTTTATTATCAGTGGGTATCTGCCTAGTTCGGCTCTGCATGCATTTGTTGGCGTTTTTCTTTGGGTGCGAAGGATGCTTCGGCAGAATTCTGCATGTAGGGCTTCTATTGTGTGTTTTTCCCATTTAGTGTAGCTTTGGTGATTTAGCGGGCCCCATACTTCACTACCGTACAGTGCAATGGGCAGGATTATGCTGTCAAATATTTTGAGCAAGATTTTGATTGGGATTTGGATGTTGTAGAATTTTCTTTTTATTGCATATAGGGCTCTTCGGGCTTTTTCTTTTAGTGCATTCACTGCTATGCTGAAGCTCCCTGATGCTGTAATAGTTAGACCAAGGTAGGTGTAGCTCATAGTGTGTCCTATAGTGGTATCACTGAGGGTAAACTGGTATTTGTTTTCCTGCCATCTGGGACTTTTTTGAAAAATCATGATGTTGGTTTTCTTTAGATTTACTGTTAGTGCCCAATTTTGGCAGTATTTGTCGAGAAGGTCTAGTTGTTGCTGTAATCCCTGTTCTGTGGGAGACAGCAGAACCAGGTCGTCTGCATAGAACAGGGATTTCACTTCTCCATCCAGGAGACGGAGACCTGGTGACTCGCTTTGCTCCAGCATGTCTGCTAATTCATTTATGTATATGTTGAACAGGGTCGGGCTCAAATTGCAGCCCTGCCGGACGCCTCTTCTCTGGGTGAAGAAATCGGTGCGTTTGTCTCCAATTTTGACCCCGCATTTGTTTTTCAGATACATTGATTTAATAAGGTCATAGACTTTGCCCCCTATTCCACACTGAAGAAGTTTATAATAGAGCCCTTCGTGCCATATAGAGTCAAAGGCTTTCTTGAAGTCGATGAAACAGGCGAATATTTTCCCATTTTTTGTTTGGTGTATATGTTTTTCAATGAGGGTGTGAAGGGTATAGATATGGTCGGCGGTGCGGTGTTTTGGAAGAAAGCCTATTTGTTTTTTTCTGAGGATATTATGTTTGTTAAGAAAATCAAGTAATCTACTATTTAGAATACTGCAGAATAACTTCCCTAGACAACTGTTGACACAGATGCCGCGGTAGTTATTTGGGTCTGATTGTTTCCACTGTTATAATTGGGGGAGATTAGTCCTTGGCACCAGATATCGGGAAAACAGCCTGAGCGTAATATGATGTTGAATAGTTTGAGTATCGCACCCTGCATCTCCATATTGCTGAACTTGAGCATTTCATTTTTGATGTTGTCTGGGCCACAGGCTTTCTTTAGGTGGAGAGATTTTGTTTTTGTGGCCAGTTCTTTCCATGTGATTGGGGAGTCTAGAGGGTTTTGGTTGTCTTTAATTGTTGCTTCTAATGTGTGGAGTTTTCTGTGACCTGTTGGTGACTTGGGTTTGTTTCGTTTATTGGGATGTCTTTGTAGAGGTTTTCAAAATGTGTTCTCCAGATGTCGCCATCTTGGGTTGGTAATGCTTGCAATTGTGTTGTACTCAGGTTATTCCACATTTCCCAGAATTGTTTTGGATTGGTGGAGTTTTCAATTTCTTCGAGTATTTTGTGGGTATAGTTTTGTGTTTTGTTCCTAATGGTGTGTTTATATCTTTTGAGGGTTTCATTGTATCTAGTACGTAGGTCCGGATTGTTTGGTTGGCGATGCTTTTGGTTTGATATTTTTCTCAGGTCTTTTCTGGCATTTTTGCATTCGTGGTCAAACCATTTCTCATTTTTATTTTGTCTTTTGTGACGCTTCCTCTTCTGTTTCACAAGGTCGGCTTTTACAGCTGCCTCATGGAAGATCATATTTATATCCTCTATGGCCATGTTTACACCATCTCTGGTGATCTCGTATGGAGTTTCTTTAAATTTTGATATTTTACTTGTGAGATCAGGTGACTTTAGTGCTGTGATGAATTTTTCTCCACTGTCTGGGGCCCATCTGTATGTCTGGTTTATTTTATGGAGCTTACTGGGTTCCTTTTTTGTGTCTGTAGTTTGGGCAGAAAGTTTAAGGTACATATTTATTTGGTTATGGTCTGAGAGGGGGGATTGCTGCCTGACAGTGAATGAGTTGATATCGCAGGGGTCCAGGTCAGTGATTGTATAGTCCACCACACTAGACCCAAGAGTTGAGGAGTATGTGAGTCTCCCTAAGGAGTCCCCTCTGAACCTACCGTTAACTACGTACAGGCCTAAGGCTCGGCAGAGTTGCACTACCTCCCTACTCCTTTTATTTATTTCACGATCAAGGTTGTTCCGATTTGCGATGGCTGGTGTGACATCTAAAGGGGTCTGGCCAAACACATGGTTGTTTCCCTGTGGGTCTATGAAGTCAGGTTCACAACCGGTCCTTGCATTTAGGTCCCCACATATTATCACCTTTCCTTGGGCCTGGAAATGGCTGATTTCCATGTGGAGAGTATCAAATAACTCCTCTTCGAAATATGGCGATTCTATTGGAGGTATGTAGATCGCACATAGATAAACATCCTTTTTTGCTATTCCTATATTTTTATCTAGTTTTAGCCATACGTGTTATTTTCCCTGTTTTACCGGTGAGATGTGTTTGTCCAGTTCTCCCTTATACCACACCAATATTCCCCCGGAGGTTCTGCCCTTGCGTGTTTTAGTGTTCTTTACTGAGGGCACAATGATTTCATGGTACATTGGAGGACAGTGGGTCGGCACGTCCTTTTGGCACCATGTTTCTGTTAACACAATTATATCAATGTCTTTTATAGCTTTTAGGAATTCAGGGTCTGTACTCTTCATCCCAAAAGTTGAGGAGCGGAGGCCCTGGATATTCCAGCAGCTTATGTGGAAAGAACGCATTTATATAGTAAATAAACTGGACCTATTTTGTGGGATGAGTGTGGAAACACTATTTTCTATAATGCTAAATGATGATTTAGTATAAATTTCATGAGGCATGCACATATATCTATCTAATAATAGTAATAATACTGATAAGATAACAATAATGATAATGATAAATAACAATATTAATAATTTCTCCGGCTTTCTATCAGGCTGTTCAGCATCGTCCTGATCTTTCTCAGTTCTTGGTCTACAGTCTGTGGTCTAGAGGGGGGTCTTGGGTCAGGTATAAAAGCACGGTTCTGTTGTTGGTTTTGTAAAGGGGGGTGGGGGACATTGGTGGTCCTGTTTGGGCTCCCAATGGTAGAGGGGGTGGGAGGGCTGCGTCTTTTGGCAGTGTTTATGAGGTTTCTTGCGAAGACCCACATCCGCTGTTTGAGTAGGTATATTTCGTCATAGAGGTCCCTTGTGTTGATGTTTGGATGATGGGCCAGGGAGACGTTGGGGAGGACAGAACATCTCGTGTCGATCTCCCTGTTGGTGTTGTGGATTATATAGGCTGGGGTGTCCTTTCTGGGCAGTAGTGTGGAGATCACGATCCGCGCCTCGGGGAATTCCCTGCTGGCCTTTTCCGCCATCCTGCTCACCGCCCTAGCAGTGCCTTCCTGTAGGGTGCATAGGTCGTTCGTGCCTGTGTGGATCACAATCCATTTGGGGATTCCAAGGGATTCTTTGTTCAGGATCTTCATTGCTTGGTCTGTGTTGCTGCACCATTTTTTCAGGACTGCTTTTATTAACTAGAGAACAGAGCATGCCTCTCGTGGGTGGCTGGTTCCAAGAAGGAAGTGAGTCGGCGAAACCCCCACCTTTACACCTGGTCATGTGGGCGGAGTCAGCTGAGGCATGCCTTGGTACACAGCGCCACCCAGAGGTAACAATATACAATAACAGTGGTTTACCACATTCACCCCTTGTTTAAAATTAAGTCCGGCGGGGTGAAGGGTACTACAAGTTCGTGCAGTTATGTCTATCAGGAGGCCTTGTCTGACGTCCTGATCGTCGTGGTGGCGGCGGCGGTGTTGCAGCATCCAACGTCGGATCTGGTGTCTGGGTGGTCAACGAAGGGTCCTGGGGCTCCGGCATGTCGTCGACAGGGGTTGGATTGGGAGGGGTGGTGGGGGATAACGGTGGTAGTTCAGGGGTACCCGAGGGTGCGAGATCTCGTATGGAGACCGTGTCCTCCCGCCCGTCTGGGTATGTCACCCAGGCATACGGGGGGTTGGCGTGTAGGAGGTGCACCCTCTCGACCAGGGGGTCCGTTTTATGGGTCCTTACGTGCCTCCGCAGTAGGACGGGCCCAGGAGAAGTCAGCCATGCTGGTAGCGAGGTTCCTGATGTGGACTTCCTGGGGAAAACGAACATTTGCTCATGAGGGGTGGCATTAGTGGCAGTACAAAGCAGTGACCGGATGGAGTGGAGCGCCGCAGGGAGGACCTCCTGCCAGTGAGAGGTCGGAAGGCCCTTAGATTTTAAGGCTAAGAGGACGGCCTTCCAAACCATCGCGTTCTCTCTTTCCACCTGGCCGTTCCCCCGGGGGTTGTAGCTGGTGGTTCTGCTCGTAGCAATACCTCTCGCTAGCAGGTACTGCCGAAGTTCGTCGCTCATGAAAGATGAGCCCCTGTCGCTATGTATATAGCTAGGGAACCCGAACAAGGCGAAGAGGTCATTCAGACATTTGATGACTGTGGTACTGGTCATGTCTGGGCAGGGGATGGCAAACGGGAAACGGGAGTACTCATCAATTATGTTGAGGAAGTACACATTGCGGTCAGAGGAGGGGAGGGGCCCTTTAAAATCGACGCTCAGGCACTCGAAGGGGCGAGTGGCCTTGATCAGGCTTGCTCTGTCCGGCCTATAAAAGTGCGGTTTGCACTCGGCACCGATTTGGCAGTTCCTGGTCATGGTCCTGACCTCCTCGATGGAGTAGGGCAGGTTACGGGATTTGATGAAATGGAAGATCCTGGTGACCCCCGGGTGGCAGAGGTCATTGTGGAGGGTCTGCAGTCTATCAACCTGCGCGTTGGCGCATGTACCACGTGATAGGGCGTCTGGGGGCTCATTTAGTTTCCCGGGCCGGTACAAGATATCATAATTGTAGGTGGAGAGTTCGATTCTCCACCTCAAGATCTTGTCGTTCTTGATTTTGCCCCTCTGCTTATTATTAAACATAAAAGCTACTGAACGCTGCTCAGTGAGCAGGGTAAACCGTTTTCCGGCCAGATAATGCCTCCAGTGACGCACCGCTTCCACAATAGCCTGGGCCTCCTTTTCGACAGAGGAGTGTCGGGTCTCGGGGCCCTGGAGGGTCCTTGAGAAAAAGGCCACGGTTCTGCCCGCCTGGTTAAGGGTCGCAGCTAGGGCGAAGTCGGATGCATCGCTCTCCACTTGGAAGGGGATCGACTCATCCACTGCGTGCATTGTGGCCTTCGCGATATCGCTCTTGATAAGAGTGAAGGCTGCACACGCCTCTGGTGTCAGGGGGAAGGAGGTGGATTTGATGAGGGGTCTAGCTTTGTCTGCATAGTGGGGCACCCACTGGGCATAGTAGGAGAAGAACCCCAGGCATCTCTTCAGTGCTTTTTGGCAGTGGGGGAGGGGTAGCTCCATTAGGGGGCACATTCTGTCGGGGTCGGGCCCGATGACTCCGTTCTCCACCACGCAGCCGAGAATGGTGAGGCGTTTGGTGTGAAACATACATTTCTCTTTATTGTACGTTAGGTTCAGCCGTTGGGCCGTACGGAGGAATTTTTCTAGATTAACGTCATGGTCCTGCTGGTCGTGGCCACAGATGGTGACGTTATCCAGATAGGGAAAGGTGGCCTGCAACGCGTTTTCCTCAACCATCCGGTCCATCTCCCTTTGGAAGACCGAAACCCCGTTGCTGACGCCGAAGGGAACCCTAAGGAAGTGGTAGAGGCGGCCGTTCGCCTCGAAGGCAGTATACTGGCGGTCCTCATGGCGGATGGGGAGCTGGTGGTATGCTGACTTAAGGTCAATGGTGGAGAATACTTTGTATTGCGCAATCTGGTTGACCATATCAGATATGCGAGGAAGGGGGTATGCGTCCAGCTGAGTGTACCGGTTTATGGTTTGGCTGTAGTCAATGACCAGGCGGCGTTTATCAGTGGTTTTAACGACTACAACCTGGGCTCGCCAGGGGCTAGTGCTCCCTTCGATAATGCCCTCCTTCAAGAGCCACTCCACCTCAGAGCTAATGAAAGCTCTGTCCCCGGCGCTGTACCGCCTGCTCTTGGTAGCGATGGGTTTACAGTCGTGGGTGAGGTTAGCGAACAAGGGAGGGGGGGGGACTTTTAGTGTGGAAAGGCTGCAGGTGGTTTGCGGCGGGCGATTTAAAAGGTGTTGGTTGCAGACTGTGAGTGGGGGGAGGGGTCCACCGTATGCTAATGTGACACTTTTAAGGTGGCACTGAAAATCCAACCCTAGCAGCACGGCAGCGCAGAGACGGGGCAGGACTAGAAGTTTAAAATTTTTATATTCTGTGCCCCCAACCGAAAGGGTCACCACACAGTAGCCGCCGACGTCCATTGAATGGGACTTGGACGCCATAGAAATCCGATGGCGCGTCGGCAGGACCGTGAGGGAGTGGCTACGTACCGTGTCTGGGTGAATAAAACTCTCTGTGCTCCCGCTGTTGATTAGGCAAGTGGTGGCGCGGCCGTTTACCGTGATATCCATCATGGAGCTGGATAGATGATGAGGGAGGGCTTGATCCAGCGTAACGGAGGCCAGTGTATGGCTTAGTGAGTCGGTATGGTCATCCGACGAGACGGTTGTCGAGTCCGGAGACGAAGTGGCGGTTGAGTGCGGCGGATAAAATGGCGGCGGCCATGCGGCCGGAGGTGCACAAAATGGCAGATAAGATGGCTGCCCCCATGGTTCGCACGCGGCGCTGCTGGCGTTCGCTGGTTTCCCCCTGCAGGCATTGGCGTAATGGCCTTTCTTCACGCAGCCCGAGCAGGTAGCAGTCTTAGCCGGGCAGTGCGCTCTAGGGTGTTTTAACTGGCCACAGAAATAGCATTTTTGGGCCTGGTTACGGGGCATCGCTGCGGTTCTTACCGGGGGCGGCTGTCCCAGTTGATTTCGGGACATCGCTGCAGCAGTTGGTGCCGGGGGCGGCGGTCCCATTTCCCACGGTCGCGATGGACTTGGCGCGGCGCCATTACGTGAGTATGCTTCGAGGTTTCGGTGGGCCGCATCTAGCGAGAGCGCAAGGGCTACGGCCGTCTTCAGGTCGAGCTCCTTGCTTTCGAGCAGTCTCTGCCGGGAGTAGTCGGACTGGAGGCCCCTGACGAAGGCATCACAAGTAAGTCCCTCCGCGTGCCCCGCAGCCGTTACCTCCTAACAGTCGCAGTCTCTGCAGAGTGTCTGTAACGCCCGTAAAAATGCCTCTACCGATTCCCCCGGTTGCTGCCTGCGGGATCCCAAGAGGTGTCTCTCTCTCTGTATCTCTCTCAATATCTCTCTCCCTCGCTGTATCTCTCTCTGTATTTATCTCTCTCTCTATCTCTCTCTCTTTGTATCTATCTCTCAATATGTATCTGCATTTCTCTCACTGTATGTGTGTCTCTCACTCTCTGTTTCTGACTCTCTGTGTATCTGTCACTCTGTTTCTGTTTGTCCAATTCCAATTCCAATTCCAATTCCAATTCAAATGCTTTATTGGCATGAAAGTTTACAGAGAACCATATTGCCAAAGCGTACATAGCAAAAAGGTACAGTTTTCCAACATTCTGTAGGTGTCAATCGATTTGACATTTGTTGGGTACATACAATATTACTTTTAAACAATATTAATTTTAAACAGTCTTTCTACTTCATTTGGTACGTTCAATATTAATTTTAAACAGTCTTAATTTTAAACAGTCCTCAGGTTGTGACATGTTGTTACATATTTGGCCCCAAGGTATGGTCTGTCTCCTTCTCCCAGGACTAATCTCAATTTTGACAGGTCATCCAATTCCTTGAAATCTGGGGTTGTTTGGCTTAGCTTGTTGAATAATATGTTTCTTGATGTGTTGAATTTTTCGCATTTTAGGAGGAAATGCATTTCTGTTTCAACCTCGCCGGCCAGACATTGATCGCATATTCTATTCTCTCTAGGCTGCCAGGATTTCTTGTATCTGCCTTTTTCAATTTCCAGTTGGTGGTCGCTTAGTCTGTACCTGGTGAGGGTCTGTCTCTGTTTTGTGTCTCTGATGGTCGTGAGGTAGTCTGCCAGTTTATATTCTCTTTTTAGGGCCCGGTAACATTCTAATCTGCTTTGGCTTTCGGTTATTTTGTTGCAATGTTCCAGGTAGGTTTCTTTGCATTTTTTAATGATTTGGTTCACTCGGATTGGTGTTTGGACGGCTGTGTTGGTCTGGGGCTGGTCAGGGTCCGGCTGAGTACTCAGTTTCAGTAGCAGCTGACTCAGGGGACTCTTTTCTGGGTTTAGCTCTTGGGTCTGAAAGGCTTTGAAATGAAGGGTGTCTGGGGAGCTAGATTTGAGGTGATTTAGGAAGTTTAGTGCTCGTTTTTGGATGTTTATTTTCAGTGGGTGTCTGCCTAGTTCGGCTCTGCATGCATTTGTTGGCGTTTTTCTTTGGTTGCGAGGGATGCTTCGGCAGAATTCTGCATGTAGGGCTTCTATTGTGTGTTTTTCCCATTTAGTGTAGCTTTGGTGATTTAGCGGGCCCCATACTTCACTACCGTACAGTGCAATGGGCAGGATTATGCTGTCAAATATTTTGAGCCAGATTTTGATTGGGATTTGGATGTTGTAGAATTTTCTTTTTATTGCATATAGGGCTCTTCGTGCTTTTTCTTTTAGTGCATTCACTGCTATGCTGAAGCTCCCTGATGCTGTAATAGTTAGACCAAGGTAGGTGTAGCTCATAGTGTGTCCTATAGTGGTATCACTGAGGGTAAACTGGTATTTGTTTTCCTGACATCTGGGCCTTTTTTGAAAAATCATGATGTTGGTTTTCTTTAGATTTACTGTTAGAGCCCAATTTTGGCAGTATTTGTCGAGTAGGTCTAGTTGTTGCTGTAATCCCTGTTCTGCGGGAGACAGCAGAACCAGGTCGTCCGCATAGAACAGGGATTTCACTTCTCCATCCAGGAGACGGAGACCTGGTGACTCGCTTTGCTCCAGCATGTCTGCTAGTTCATTTATGTATATGTTGAACAGGGTCGGGCTCAAATTGCAGCCCTGCCGGACGCCTCTTCTCTGGGTGAAGAAATCGGTGCGTTTGTCTCCAATTTTGACCCCGCATTTGTTTTTCAGATACATTGATTTAATAAGGTCATAGACTTTTCCCCCTATTCCACACTGAAGATGTTTATAATAGAGCCCTTCGTGCCATATAGAGTCAAAGGCTTTCTTGAAGTCGATGAAACAAATGAATATTTTCCCATTTTTTGTTTGGTGTATATGTTTTTCAATGAGGGTGTGAAGGGTACAGATATGGTCGGCGGTGCGGTGTTTTGGAAGAAAGCCTATTTGGTTTTTTCTGAGGATATTATGTTTGTTAAGAAAATCAAGTAATCTACTATTTAGAATACTGCAGAATAACTTCCCTAGACAACTGTTGACACAGATGCCGCGGTAGTTATTTGGGTCTGATTTGTTTCCACTTTTATATATGGGGGAGATTAGTCCTTGGCACCAGATATCGGAAAAACAGCCTGAACGTAATATGATGTTGAATAATTTGAGTACCGCACCCTGCATCTCCATATTGCTGAACTTGAGCATTTCATTTTTGATGTTGTCTGGGCCACAGGCTTTCTTTAGGTGGAGAGATTTTGTTTTTGTGGCCAGTTCTTTCCATGTGATTGGGGAGTCTAGAGGGTTTTGGTTGTCTTTAATTGTTGCTTCTAATGTGTGGAGTTTTTCTGTGAACTGATGTTGACTTGGGTTTGTTTCGTTTATTGGGATGTCTTTGTAGAGGTTTTCAAAATGTGTTCTCCAGATGTCGCCATCTTGGATTGGTAATGCTTGCAATTGTGTTGTACTCAGGTTATTCCACATTTCCCAGAATTGTTTTGGATTGGTGGAGTTTTCAATTTCTTCGAGTATTTTGTGGGTATAGTTTTGTGTTTTGTTCCTAATGGTGTGTTTATATCTTTTGAGGGTTTCATTGTATCTAGTACGTAGGTCCGGATTGTTTGGTTGGCGATGCTTTTGGTTTGATATTTTTCTCAGGTCTTTTCTGGCATTTTTGCATTCGTGGTCAAACCATTTCTCATTTTTATTTTGTCTTTTGTGACGCTTCCTCTTCTGTTTCACAAGGTCGGCTTTTACAGCTGCCTCATGGAAGATCATATTTATATCCTCTATGGCCATGTTTACACCATCTCTGGTGATCTCGTATGGGTTTTCTTTAAATTTTGATATTTTACTTGTGAGATCAGGTGACTTTAGTGCTGTGATGAATTTTTCTCCACTGTCTGGGGCCCATCTGTATGTCTGGTTTATTTTATGGAGCTTACTGGGTTCCTTTTTTGTGTCTGTAGTTTGGGCAGAAAGTTTAAGGTACATATTTATTTGGTTATGGTCTGAGAGGGGGGATTGCTGCCTGACAGTGAATGAGTTGATATCGCAGTGGTCCAGGTCAGTGATTGTATAGTCCACCACACTAGACCCAAGAGTTGAGGAGTATGTGAGTCTCCCTAATGAGTCCCCTCTGAACCTACCGTTAACTATGTACAGGCCTAAGGCTCGGCAGAGTTGCACTACCTTCCTACCGCTTTTATTTATTTCACGATCAAGGTTGTTCCGATTTGCGATGGCTGGTGTGACATCTAAAGGGGTCTGGCCAAACACATGGTTGTTTCCCTGTGGGTCTATGAAGTCAGGTTCACAACCGGTCCTTGCATTTAGGTCCCCACATATTATCACCTTTCCTTGGGCCTGGAAATGGCTGATTTCCATGTGGAGAGTATCAAATAACTCCTCTTCGAAATATGGCGATTCTATTGGAGGTATGCAGATCGCACATAAGTAAACATCTTTTTTTGCTATTCCTACATTTTTATCAGTTTTAGCCATACGTGTGATTTTCCCTGTTTTACCGGTGAGATGTGTTTGTCCAGTTCTCCCTTATACCACACCAATATTCCCCCAGAGCTTCTGCCCTTGCGTGTTTTAGTGTTCTTTACTGAGGGCACAATGATTTCATGGTACATTGGAGGACAGTGGGTCGGCACGTCCTTTTGGCACCATGTTTCTGTTAACACAATTATATCAATGTCTTTTATAGCTTTTAGGAATTCAGGGTCTGTACTCTTCGTCCCAAAAGTTGAGGAGCGGAGGCCCTGGATATTCCAGCCGCTTATGTGGAAAGAACGCATTTATATAGTTCAATAAAACGAAATAAAATGGACCTATTTTGTGGGATGAGTGTGGAAACACTATTTTCTATAATGCTAAATGATGATTTAGTATAAATTTCATGAGGCATGCACATATATCTATCTAATAATAGTAATAATACTGATCAATAATGATAATGATAAATAACAATATTAATAATTTCTCCGGCTTTCTATCAGGCTGTTCAGCATCGTCATGATCTTTCTCAGTTCTTGGTCTACAGTCTGTGGTCTAGAGGGGGGTCTTGGGTCAGGTATAAAAGTATGGTTCTGTTGCTGGTTTTGTAATGGGGGGTGGGGGACATTGGTGGTCCTGTTTGGGCTCCCAATGGTAGAGGGGGTGGGAGGGCTGCGTCTTTTGGCAGTGTTTATGAGGTTTCTTGCGAAGACCCACATCCGCTGTTTGAGTAGATGTATTTCGTCATAGAGGTCCCTTGTGTTGATGTTTGGATGATGGGCCAGGGAGACGTTGGGGAGGACAGAACATCTCGTGTCGATCTCCCTGTTGGTGTTGTGGATTATATAGGCTGGGGTGTCCTTTCTGGGCAGTAGTGTGGAGATCACGATCCTCGCCTCGGCGAATTCCCTGCTGGCCTTTTCCGCCATCCTGCTCAGCGCCCTAGCAGTACCTTCCTGTAGGGTGCGTAGGTCGTTCGTGCCTGTGTGGATCACAATCCATTTGGGGCTTCCAAGGGATTCTTTGTTCAGGATCTTCATTGCTTGGTCTGTGTTGCTGCACCATTGTTTCAGGACTTGATGGTCTGGGAACAGCCTCTGGGGGTCCAGAAACTTTCCGTTGGAGTCGGTCAGCAGGACCGCCTGAGGGGCTGGTTTTTCAGACTGGGTAACAGTAGTCTGGGTAGGACTCGCCTGGTGGCTGGTTGTTGGCTGGGTTTCTGGGATATGTTGTGTGGCAGGAGCGGGGTTTGGGGCTTTCGGTGTGTCCTCGTTTGGGGGGGTATCTGTCGGTTTTTGTGTTCCTGTGTGTGAGGACTGGGTAGCAGTAGTCTGGGCATGATTCGACTGAGGGCTGGTTGGAGCGGGGTTTGTGGCTTTCGGTGTGTCGTCGTGTGGGGTGGCATCCGGCGGGTTCTGTGTCCTTATGTGTGTTGTTTTTGTGTCCTCAGGTTTTTGGACCTTAAGAGGTTTGTGTTGCCTGCTGAGCCTTTCTACGGTCTCCTTCGTTTTGTTTAGTTGAGTACGGAGTTCTTTGATCTCATTTCTTTGCTCCTCTATGGTCTTTGTCATCTTGTGGGTGGTGGACTCGTGTTCCGTTTTTAGCTGTTTGAATTCCTCCTTCAGATTCTTGGCCAGTGTTTCTCTGTATTCGTTGAAATCAAGTTCTAGTTTGGCCAGATTCTCTTTCATCATTTTGTTTTCGTTGAGAGGTGTGGGGGGGGGTGGAGATGGACAGGGAGGTGTTTTCCTCTGCTGGTCTCTCTTCTTCTTCCTCCACTTGGTTCTCATCATCCTCTGTTCGACTCTCTTTTGTTTCCTGTCCATTGGTCCTCTTTGTGTCTGCCTTAGTTTTCAACTGGGGGAATTCCTTTTCGAAGGAGTCCAGATTTTCCACATTCCCCTGTATCATGATCTTTCTATTTTTGTTGTAGTAGCTTATGGTTAGCAGGGGGTCATCTTTATCTAGGTTTCCATCTTTACTTATTTTCAGTCTGCCTCCACTGCCAATACCTTCACTGGAGACGTATGTGTAGTGTTTTTGTAAAGTCTCCTTCCAGGAGGTGACGTATTCGGTGTAGAATATGAGGTTGTTCTTCAGCTTAGTCCCTTTGTGTGTGGTATAATCAACGTAGAGGATCTCTGGGTTATTTTTTAGTGTTGTGTACTTGTATTTTTCCTTTGCTTTATTTTTTGTGCATTGCTCAGGATATATCATTTCCCTGCTCATTGTAGTCGTTTGTTTTTTGTCTCAGATAGATATCTTTTTTTTCCTCTTTTTTGTGTCGTGTTCCACCTTAGCCCACTTTTAGGTCCAAAATTGGGAGTTTTTCAGGGGTTCATCTTTGATATAGCTGTTCTTAAAGGTTTATCTTTCTCTTTCTCTCACAGGATCTTGGTTCGGGTAGTTTATCTCGGGTTTCTATTCCTTTTCCTCGCAGGTTTGTTGTTCTTTTTTCAGGTATTTAAATAAAATTAAACTTTTTCCGAACTAACTTTAACTAAAATGAAACTTAGGTAGAATTAGGTAAAACTTATTTCTCCGTTTTTTTTTTTTTTCTCTTCCGACTCTCTCACTCGCTCTCCGGGCCTCGGACTCGCTCTCTCTCTCCGTGTTCCAAACACGTCCACTCTCCGTGCCCCGGACTCATTCGCTTTCCGCGCTCTGGGCGGATCTCCTCGTGTCATCGTGTCGGTCTCAGGCCCCCGGGTTTTTTGACTGACCAGGCTGTTTTCTGCCCTGGTCTCCCGGTCTCCGTTCCCGCAGTCTCTGGGCCTCGCAGTCTCGGGTTCACCCTCCCCAGGCCTCTTACTCGTTTTTCCGGTTCGGGCCGCTCCTCCCGTTCTCTGACCTCGCGGTCTCGGGTTCGCCCTCCCCAGGCCTCTTACTTGTTTTCCCGGTTCGGGCCGCTCCTCCAGTTCTCCGACCTCGCGGTCTCGGGTTCGCCCTTCCCAGGCCTCGTACTTGTTTTCCCGGTTCGGGCCGCTCCTCCCGGCCTCCGATCCCGCGGTCTCCGGGCCTCGCATTCTCGGGTTCACCCTCCCCAGGCCTCTTATTTATTGTCCTGGTTCGGGCTGCTCCTCCCGGTCTCCGGTCTCGCGGTTCAGGCCTCTGTTTCTCTCTCTCTCCAGCTTTTTCTCTCCAGCTGCTGTTTCCTCTCCTCTCTCTCTCTCACGCTCTCTCGCTCCCTCCCGCTCTGATGTCCTCTCTCTCTGTTGCCGGGATCTCTCTCTCTGTTCCCGGGTTCTCTCTCTCTCTGTTCCCGCGACCTCGCTCTCTCTCTCTCTCTGTCCCCGGGCCTTACTGTGTCTCTGGGCCGGTCTCTCGGTCTCGGTGAGCCGGGCTGTGTCCCGGGTGTCTCCGGGCTCTCGGTGTCCTGGTGCCGGGTCGCTCGGTCTCTCAGTGGGCCGGGTCTCTCTCTCTCTCTCTGGACCGGTCTCTCTCCTCCTCGCTGTTTCTCTGTCTCTCTCTCTCTCCTCACTGTTTCTCTGTCTCTCTGCTCCTCACTGTTTCTCTCTCTCTCTCTCCTCCTCACTGTTTCTCTGTCTCTCTCTCCTCCTCACTGTTTCCCTGTCTCTCGCTCCTCACTCTTTCTCTGTCTCTCTCTCTCCTCACTGTTTCTCTGTCTCTCTCTCCTCCTCACTGTTTCTCTGTCTCTCTCTCCTCCTCACTGTTTCTCTGTCTCTCTCCTCCTCACTGTTTCTCTGTCTCTCTCTCCTCCTCACTGTTTCTCTGTCTCTCTCTCTCTCCTCACTGTTTCCCTGTCTCTCTCTCTCTGTCTCTACCTCTCATTCTGTATCTCTCTCTCTCGCGCTGTATCTCTCTCACTCTCTGTGCCTCTCTCGCTCACTCTGTCTGTCTCTCGCTCTGTATCTCGCTATCTACATCACTCTTTCTCTCTGCATCTCCCTATACCCATCTGTATTTCGCTCTCTCTCTCTCTCTGCATCTCCCTATATCTCTCTGTATCTCTCTCTGTCTCTCTCTCTTTATCTCGCTCTCTGTATCAGTTCAGTTCAGTTCAGTTCAAATGCTTTATTGGCATGAAAGTTTACAGAGAACCATATTGCCAAAGCTTACATAGCAAAAAGGTACAGTTTTCCAACATTCTGTAGGTGTCAATCGATTTGACATTTGTTGGGTATATACAATATTACTTTTAAACAATATTAATTTTAAACAGTCTTTCTACTTCATTTGGTACGTTCAATATTAATTTTAAACAGTCTTACTTTTAAACAGTCCTCAGGTTGTGACATGTTGTTACATATTTAGCCCCAAGGTATGGTCTGTCTCCTTCTCCTAGGACTAATCTCAATTTTGACAGATCATCCAATTCCTTGAAATCTGGGGTTGTTTGGCTTAGCTTGTTGAATAATATGTTTCTTGATGTGTTGAATTTTTCGCATTTTAGGAGGAAATGCATTTCTGTTTCAACCTCGCCAGCCAGACATTGATCGCATATTCTATTCTCTCTAGGCTGCCAGGATTTCTTGTATCTGCCTTTTTCAATTTCCAGTTGGTGGTCGCTTAGTCTGTACCTGGTGAGGGTCTGTCTCTGTTTTGTGTCTCTGATGGTCGTGAGGTAGTCTGCCAGTTTATATTCTCTTTTTAGGGCCCGGTAACATTCTAATCTGCTTTGGTTTTCGGTTATTTTGTTCCAATGTTCCAGGTAGGTTTCTTTGCATTGTTTAATGATTTGGTTCACTCGGATTGGTGTTTGGACGGCTGTGTTGGTCTGGGGCTGGTCAGGGTCCGGCTGAGTACTTAGTTTCAGTAGCAGCTGACTCAGGGGACTCTTTTCTGGGTTTAGCTCTTGGGTCTGAAAGGCTTTGAAATGAAGGGTGTCTGGGGAGCTAGATTTGAGGTGATTTAGGAAGTTTAGTGCTCGTTTTTGGATGTTTATTATCAGTGGGTATCTGCCTAGTTCGGCTCTGCATGCATTTGTTGGCGTTTTTCTTTGGGTGCGAAGGATGCTTCGGCAGAATTCTGCATGTAGGGCTTCTATTGTGTGTTTTTCCCATTTAGTGTAGCTTTGGTGATCTCTCTCTCTCTCTCTCTTTCTCTGTATCTCTCTAAACGTCTCTGTGTCTCTCTCTCTCTGTCATTCTCTCATTGTCTATCTATCTCCCTCTCTGTGTATCTCTCTCTATCTGTGTATCTCCCTCTGTATCTCTGTATCCCTGTCTGTATCTCTCACTGTATTTCTCTCTCTCTCTTTAGCTCTCTCTCTCTGTATCTCTCTCTCACTCTCTCACATTCTGTCTCTGTATATCGTTCACTTTATCTCTCTGTGGGTCTCTCTCTGTATCTCTCTATATTTCTCTATGTCTCTCTCTCTCTGTCTCTCTCTCTGTATATTTCTCCTTCTGTCTGCGTCTTTCTGTTTCGCTCAGTTGTATCTGTCTCTCTCTCGCTCTCTGTATCTCGCACTCTCTCTGCATCTCCCTATATCACTCTATCTCTCTCTCTGTCTCTCTCTCTGTATCTCACTCTTTGTATCTCTCTCTCTCTATGTAACTATATTTCTCTGTGTGTCTCTCTGTGTCATTGTCTCACTGTTAATCTCTCTCCCTCTTTGTATCTCACTCTGTGTATCTCCAGCTGTATAACTTTGTATCCCCCTGTCTGTATCTCTCTCTGTATTTCTCCCACTCTCTCTCTTTAGCTCTTTCTCTCGTTATCTCTCTCACTCTCTGTACCTTTCTCTCAGTATCTCTCTCTCGCTCTCTCACATTCTGTCTCTCTGTATATCGCTCAATTTATCTGTCTATGTGTCTCTCTCTCTGTATCACTCTATATTTCTCTGTATCTCTCTCTCTGTCGCTCTCTCTATATCTTTCTTCCTGTCTATGTCTATCTGTCTCGCTCAGTTGTATCTGTCTCTCTCTCTCTCTCTTTCTCTCTGTATCCCTTTCTCTCTCTGGTTCCGTCTCTCTCTGTCTCTGTCTCTCCCTGTCGGTATCTCTCTCTCTCTCTCTCTCCCTGTATCTTCCTCTGTATCTCTCTCTGTATCTTTTGCTCTCTATCATTCCCTCTCTCTATATCCCTCTTTCTCTGCAGCCCTCTGTCTCTCATTCTGTGTATCCATCGCTCTCTATGTATTCTCTCTCTCTCTGTATCTCTCTCCCTCGCTCTCTGTCTGTCTCTCTTTTTCGCTTTATCTCGCTCTCTGTATACATATCTCCCTCTCTCTGTATTCCGTTCTGTGTATATCCCTCTGAATCTCTCCCTCTCTCTCTCTCGTTATCTCTCTCTCTCTGTATCTCTCTCTCTCTCTCTCTCTGTCTGTCTCTCTCTCGATCTGTATGTTTCTATCTCTTTATCGTTTTCTCTGTCTCTCTTGGTATCTCTCTCTCTATCTGTTTCTCTCTGTATCTCTTCCTCTCTCCCTCTGTAATTCTCTCTCTGCAACAAACTCTCTCTCTGTCTCTCTCTGTCTCTCAATTCAATTCAATTCAATTCAAATGCTTTATTGGCATGAAGGTTTACAGGGAACCATGTTGCCAAAGCTTACATAACAAAAAGTAAAGGTTTCCAACATTCTGTAGGTGTCAAACGTTTTTGACCCTCGTTGGGTACAGACAGTATTAATTTAAACAGTCGTTGACCCTCGTTGGGTGCATTCAGTATTAATTTAAAACAGTCGTTGTGTACATTCGGTATTGATTTAAACATTTTTACCGTATATATGCTATGGGTGTGCTCGTTAGTCACTCAATGTTCCTCAGGTTGTGACATGTTGTTACATATTGGGCACGAAGATATGGTCTGTCTCCCTCCCCCAGGACTAATCTTAATTTTGACAGGTCATCCAATTCTTTGAAATCTGGGGTTGTAAGGCTGAGCTTGTCAAAATATATGTTTCTTGTCTCACAGAAATCACAGAAATCACAGAAACCCCACAGTGCAGATAGAGGCCATTTCGGCCCATCGAGCCTGCACCGACACATATCCCACCCGATCCCCGTAACCCCCACACCAACACATATCCCACCCTATCCCCGTAACCCCACGTATTTAATCCCTCTAACACTAAGGGTCAATTTATCATAGCCAATCAACCTAACCCGCACATCTTTGGACTGTGGGAGGAAACCGGAGTACCCGGAGAAAACCCACGCAAACACGGGGAGAATGTGCAAACTCCACACAGACAGTCGCCCGAGGCCGGATTCGAACCCGGGTCCCTGGCGCTGTGTTGAATTTTTCACATTTTAGGAGGAAGTGCACCTCTGTCTCAACCTCGCCGGCCAGAAAGTGATCACATATTCTATTTTCTTTCGGTTGCCAGGATTTCTTGTATCTTCCTTTTTCAATTGCCAGTTGGTGGTCACTTATTCTGTATCTGGTGAGGGTCTGTCTCTGTTTTGTGTCTCTGATGGTCGAGAGATAGTCTGCCAGTTTATATTCTCTTTTTAGGGCCCGGTAGCATTCTAATCTGCTTTGGCTTTTGGTTATTGTGTTCCAATGTTCCAGGTCGGTTTCTTTGCATTGTTTAATGATTTGGTTCACTCGGATTGGTGTTTGGGGAGCAGTGTTGGTCTGGGACTGGTCAGGGTCCGGCTGGGTAGGAGAACTTAGTTTCAGTAACAACTGACTCAGGGGACTCGTTTCTGGGTTCAGCTCTTGGGTCTGGAGGGCTTTGAAATGAAGGGTGTCTGGGGAACTAGATTTGAGGTGATTTAGAAAGTTTAGTGCTCGTTTTTGGATGTTTATTATCAGTGGGTATCTGCCTAGTTCGGCTCTACATGCATTTGTTGGTGTTTTCCTTTGGGTGCGAAGAATGCTTCAGCAAAATTCTGCATGTAGGGCTTCTATTGTGCGTTTTTCCCATTTAGTATAGCTATGGTGATTGAGTGGGCCCCATACTTCACTACCATACAGCGCAATGGGCAGGATTATACTATCAAATATTTTGAGCCAGATTTTGATTGGAATTTGGATGTTGTAGAATTTTCTTTTTATTGCATATAGGGCTCTTTGGGCTTTTTCTTTTAGTGCATTCACTGCTATGTTGAAGCTCCCTGATGCTGTAATGGTTAGACCAAGGTAAGTGTAGCTCATAGTGTGTCCTATGATGGTATCACTGAGAGTAAACTGGTATTTGTTTCCTTGAAATCTGGGCCTTTTTTGAAAAATCATGATTTTGGTTTTCTTTAGATTTACTGTCAGGGCCCAATTTTGGCAGTATTTGACGAGTAGTTCTAAATGTTGCTGTAATCCCTGTTCTGTGGGAGACAGCAGAACCAGGTCGTCTGCATAGAACATGGACTTCACTTCCCCATCCAGGAGACAGAGACCCGGTGACTCGCTTTGCTCCAGCTTGTCTGCTAACTCATTTATGTATATGTTGAACAGGGTCGGACTCAAGTTGCAACCCTGCCAGACGCCTCTTCTCTGGGTGAAGAAACCGGTGCGTTTGTCTCCAATTTTGACACCGCATTTATTTTTCAGATACATCGATTTAATAAGTTCATAGACTTTGCCCCCTATTCCACACTGAAGAAGTTTGTAATAGAGCCCTTCGTGCCAAATAGAGTCAAAGGCTTTCTTGAAGTCAATGAAATAGGCGAATAATTTCCCATTTTTTGTTTGGTGTATGATGTAAGAAAAAGGAGACTTACCATCAAGTAACTTTAAAGTAAGCTTTAAGTAACTTATAAACACACTATATACACAAGAGAGGTCTTTACCATGCCTCTGGTAGAAGCCTCTTACAATACTGAACAGACCAGTATTTATACCAGTCCAACAGGAAGTGACATATGACAGGAAGTGAGGTATGTACACAGTTCATAGTTCATAGTTCATAGTTCACAGGAAGTGATGATATAACTTCCCGGAAGTTATCATTTTTATCACATTCTTCCCTCCTCCAGGATTAGGAGGCTGTGGTCTACCTTTTGGTCCGCAGCCGCCGAACAAGGAAGAGTCGCACCCGTTTGGATTCCCGTCGTAGAGGGTCGCTGGTCCGCTTACATGCGGTTGGCCATTGGTCAGAGTCTGTGTGGCCTGGATTGCCCTGTGAAGGGTCGGGGAGATCATGGCTTCGAGTACGAGCCCCAATAGGTTCAAAATCGGACTGCCTCTGTTCAGAGGGAGGTGCAGAGCTGGGCTGTGGCGGATCAGTAATTTCATGCGCGGTACTGGGAGGGTCGCAACCTTGAGCACGGGGTTCTAGCGGCACCAAGCTAGTTGGTGTCCGATCAGGATCCTGGAGAGGGGTACCCGATAGGTCCCAAGAGTTTCCTGCTAAAATGCCATCACCTGATGTCCCACTAGGTCCTGGTGGGCAGGGAGCCAGATCCCGTAATGATACAGTAGATTCTCGGCCGTCGGAATATCGTATGTTTGCATAGGTGGGGTTGGCATCGGTTAGTTCGACCTCGTCTACAAGAGGGTCATTTTTAGACGTCCGAACGTATCTTCGGAGTAATACAGGTCCAGGAGTAGTTAGCCATGATGGGAGTGATGTCCCATGAGATGAGCGACGCTGGAATCCAAAGAACCGCTCATGAGGTGTAGTATTTGTGGCTGTAGAAAGCAGGGACCGTATAGAGTGCAATGCATCCGGAAGCACTGTTTCCCATTGCTGGTCTGGTAGGCCCCGAGATCTTAAAGCGAGATGTACGGAATTCCAGATGATACCGTTATACCTCTCTACCTGCCCATTTCCGATGGGATGGTATGGTGTTGCTTTGCTTGTAGCAATTCCCCGTTCTGAGAGGTAGTCCTTGAGTTCCCTTGACATAAAGGATGGACCCCGATCTGAGTGAATATAAGCCGGCATGCCACAGAGAGAAAATACCTGCTCAAGGCAGCAGATTACTGTGGACGCCAGCATATTGGAGCAGGGGAAGGCAAACGGAAAATGTGAATATTCGTCGATCATGGTGAGCAAATATGTGTTCCGAGTTGAAGAGGGCACTGGGCCCTTAAAATCGATGCTAAGTCGTTGCATCAGTTGGGTTGCATGTATGAGTATACCATCTGGGGGGCGGAAGAACTGAGGTTTTAATTCCGCACAAAGCCGGCATTCTGAGCATATTTTCTTTACATCTCCAGTGGAAAAAGGGAGATTCCGTGATAGTACGAAATGTAGCATGCGCGTAACGCCAGGATGACACAAACCATTGTGGACATCCATGAGAGTGGAGGATGACATAGTGGAGCAGAATGCCCGTGTGAGGGTGTCCGGGGCCACATTCTCCTTGCCAGGCCGATAGAGAATGTTATAACCAAAAGAGGCCAGTTCCATCCTCCAAAGTTATATTTTATTATTCTTAATTTTGGTTCGTTTTCAATTATCGAGCATGAAGGCGACTGATCGTTGGTCCGTGATCAATGTAAAGTGCTGGCGAGCTAGAAAATGGTTCCACTTCCGTACTGCCTCTATGATGGCTGTGGCTTCTTTCTCAACCGGAGGATAATGTAGCTCGGCACCTTGTAAGATCCTGGACATAAATGCTACAGGGCGACCTTCCTGATTCAGAGTAGCCGAGATCGCCACCTCCGAGGCATCACATTCAACCATGAAAGGGAGATTCTCATCGATGGAGTGAAGAGCCGCTTTCTCCAACTGTTTTTTGAGAAGGTTAAAGGCTGCAACAGCCGCTGTTCCCAGTGGAAATGACCTAGCATGCAGCAAGGGTTGGATTTTGTCCGAAAAATGAAGAATCCATTTAGCGTAGTATGCAAACAGACCGAGAGCCCGACGTAAAGAAGCCGGATTCTTAGGTGACGGGAGCTCTTGGAGCGGGCGAAGTCTTTCTGGGTCTGGCTTAATGATACCATTGCCTACGCAGTAGCCAAGGATGTTGATGGTCGGTTGCGACTCAACAGATTTGGATTCATTCAGGGTCAAATTACGGCGATGGATGGCATCCCGAAATTTTTGGAGGTTGGAGTCGTGTTCCTGTTGATCGTGACCTGCAATGGTAATGTTATCAAGATAGGGAAAAGTGTCCCTTAGGTTTTCCTGCTTAACCAGGCCATCCATTGCCCGTTGAAAGACAGCCACTCCATTAGTAACCCCGAATGGGAGGCGACGAAATTGGTACAGCCGTCCATTAGCCTCAAAGGCTGTGTACTGCTTATCTGAGACATTCAAGGGTAACTGATGATAGGCACTTTTTAAATCGTAAGTTGAGAACACTTTGTATTTTGCCAGTTTATTAACCATATCATCAATGCGTGGCAATGGGTAGGCGTCCAAGTCGATATATTGATTGATGGTTTGCGAATAATCGATGCATAGTCGCTGTTTGTGAGGTTTTAGAGGGTTCTTGACAATGACGACTTGAGCCCGCCAGGGCGACGAACATGGTTCAATGATATCCTCTGCTAGAAGTCGAGAGATTTCAGCCGCAATAAAAGATTGGTCTTCCTGATTAAAGCGCCGCGATTTCGTTATTATCGGTTGGCATTGAGGCGGAATACTGGCAAATAATGTGGGTTCATCAAGTGAAGCTGCTGATAATGCACAAAATGGTAATTTAGACGGTATATTAGAAATAGTAAGTCCGGGTTTGGATCCACCAAACTCAATGGTGAGTTTCTTATGCTGTTTTTGGAAGTCCTTGAGCACCGAAAGTCGGGTGGAGGGATACATACGACCATGAAGTGTCATATCAACAACATAAAAGCCGGAGATTCTGGTATTAAGTGATGACTGGGCCATCGCAATTGCCTGGTCCGATGGGAAGGCATGTAGTTTCAATTTCGCAACAATCTGTTCCTTAATGAAACTATCAGTACATCCTGAGTCAATTAAGCCATCTAAGGTATGCCCTTTAATTGAAATTTTTGTGGCTGCATGAGACAGGTTCTGTGGGCAAGCAGCTGTAATTGGTGTCGTTGCACAGAGAGTGGCTAAAACTCTCGGTGTGCTTCTTCGGGAGAGAGCTCGAGAGGAAGCTTGATAGGTCCTAGCTGGAGCATCTTGATAGGCCCTAATTGGGGCAGTTCGGTAGGCCTTAGCTGGATTGGCCATCGTAGAGGCCCTTGATAGGCAAACTTTAGCAAAGTGTCCTTTTTTCCCGCAATAACTGCAGATTGCATTGCGAGCAGGGCAGGTTTTCCTAGGGTGAAAAGCATCTCCACAAAAGAAGCATTCCTTCCTAGATTGCCAAGAGGCTGCTAAAGTGGGGTCGTCCTCCTCTTCTTCATCAGAATTATCAGAATTAGATTCCCCCATGATAGGGTTCACCTGAGACCGCTTGAATTGTCTGGTTGCAGCTACACCAGCAGATCGAGATCTGGGCAGCTGATAGAGGTCTGCATTTCTCTTTGCCAAATCCAGTGAACAAGCTAGGTCAAAAGCTTTTTGTAGCTCAAGTGTTTTAC
Organism: Somniosus microcephalus; assembly: GCF_052327205.1. NCBI lineage: Eukaryota > Metazoa > Chordata > Chondrichthyes > Squaliformes > Somniosidae > Somniosus > Somniosus microcephalus. The sequence goes on along the minus strand of NW_028225180.1, from coordinate 53,989,602 downwards.
TTTCTAGTAGACGCTGGCGTATAAATGGAGAGGCAATCCCGCAGATGAAAGCATCACGAATCATTTCTTGGCGGTACAGCTCAGCTGAGGCTGCCTGAAAGTTACAATCTACGCTGAGCCTGCGAAGTTCTTGCAGGAATTCGTCAATTGATTCCCCTGGCCCTTGTCGGGCTGTGGCCAGTAGATGTCTAGCATAGACCTCATTTGGGGTCTTCGCATACAGTTTCTTAAGTGCCCGAATCACCTCTTCGTAATTATCCCATTCATCAACATATTCGAACACTTTTTGGGTCACATAATTGACAAGTATCTTCAATTTAGCAGGAGCATCCGCTTTACATTCATCTAGAAAATTCTCAGAAGTACGATACCAATGCTTCCATACCCTGTCAGCTGCTGGTGTATTCGGGTCGAAGTCCAGACGAATAGGTCTAAGGATTTTCTCCATGATGGGTGGTTCCCTGGATCCTTAACTTCCGAGTTTGTCTGAAGGTCTAGTATTTGTCGGTGTAAATATTAAGTTACTTAAATTGATGTAAGAAGAAGGAGACTTACCATCAAGTAACTTTAAAGTAAGCTTTAAGTAACTTATAAACACACTATATACACAAGAGAGGTCTTTACCATGCCTCTGGTAGAAGCCTCTTACAATACTGAACAGACCAGTATTTATACCAGTCCAACAGGAAGTGACATATGACAGGAAGTGAGGTATGTACACAGTTCATCGTTCATAGTTCATAGTTCACAGGAAGTGATGACATAACTTCCCGGAAGTTATCATTTTTATTACAGTATATATGTTTTTCAATGAGAGTGTGAAGGGTATAGATATGATCGGTGGTGCGGTGTTTTGGAAGAAAGCCTATTTGATTTTTTCTAAGGATATTATGTTTATTAAGAAAATCCAGTAATCTGCTATTTAGAATACTGCAGAATAACTTCCCTAGACAACTGTTGACACAGATGCCACGGTAGTTGTTTGGATCTGATATGTTTCCACTTATATATATGGGAGAGATGAGTCCTTGGCACCAGATATCTGGAAAACAGCCCGAACGTAATATGATGTTGAATAACTTGAGTACCGCACCCTGCATCTCCATAGTGCTGAACTTGAGCATTTCATTTTTGATGTTGTCTGGACCACAGGCTTTCTTTAGGTGGAGAGATTTTGTTTTTGTGGCCAGTTCTTTCCAAGTGATTGGGGAGTCCAGAGGGTTTTGGTTGCCTTTAATTGTTACTTCTAATGTGTGGAGTTTTTCTGTGACATGATGTTGACTTGAGTTTGATTCGTTTACTGGGATGTCTTTGTAGAGGTTTTCAAAATGTGTTCTCCAGATGTCACCATCTTGGATTGGTAATGCTTGTAATTGAGTTGTACTCAGATTATTCCACATATCCCAGAATTGATTTTGATTAATGGAGATTTCAATTTCTTCAAGTCTTTTGTGGGTATAGTTTTGTGTTTTGTTCCTAATGGTGTGTTTATATCTTTTGAGGGTCGCATTGTATCTACTACGCAGGTCTGGGTTGTTTGGTTGGCGATGCTTTTGGTTTGATATTTTTCTCAGGTCTTTTCTGCCATTTTTGCATTCGTGATCAAACCATTTCTCATTTTTTTGTCATTTGTAGCGTTTCCTCTTCTGTTTCACAAGGTCGGCTTTTACAGCTGCCTCATGGAAGATCCTATTTATATCGTCTATGGCCATGTTTACACCATCTCTGGTGATCTCATATCGATTTGCTTTAAATTTTGATATTTTACTTGTGAGATCAGGTGAATTTAGTGCTGTGATGAATTTATCTCCACTGTCTGGGGCCCATCTGTATGTCTGGTTTAGTTTATGGAGCTTACTGGGTGCCTTTTTTGTGTCTGTAGTTTGGGCAGAAAGTTTAAGGTACACATTTGTTTGGTTATGGTCTGAGAGGGGGTATTGTTGCCTGACAGTGAATGCGTTGATATCGCAGGGGTCCATGTCAGTGATTGTATAATCCACCACACTAGACCCAAGAGTTGAGGAATAGGTGAGTCTCCCTAAGAAGTCCCCTCTGAACCTACCGTTAACTATGTACAGGCCTAAGGCTCGGCAGAGTTGCACTACCACCCTGCCGCTTTTATTTATTTCACAGTCAAGGTTGTTCCGATTTGTGATGGCTGGTGTGACATATAAAGGGGTCTGGCCAAACACATGGTTGTTGCCCTGTGGGTCTATGAAGTCAGGTTCACATCCGGTCCTTGCATTTAGGTCCCCACATAGTAGCACCTTTCCTTGGGCCTGGAAATGGCTGATTTCCATGTGGAGAGTTTCAAATAACTCCTCTTCAAAATATGGCGATTCTATTGGGGGTATGTAGATCGCACATAAGTAGACATCTTTTTTTGCTATTCCTATGTTTTAATCTAATTTTAGCCATACATGTGATTTCCCCTGTTTTACCGGTGAGATGTGTTTGTCCAGTTCTCCTTTGTACCACACCGGGATTCCCCCGGAGGTTCTGCCCTTGCGTATCTTAGTGTTCTTCACTGAGGGCACAATGATTTCATGGTACATTGGAGGACAGTGGGTGGGCACGTCCTTTTGACACCATGTTTCTGTTAACACAATTATATCAATGTCTTTTATAGATTTTAGGAATTCAGGGTCTGTACTCTTCAGCCCAAAAGTTGAGGAGCGGAAGCCTTGGATATTCCAGCAGCTTATGTGGAAAGAACGCATCTACATAGTTCAAAAAAACAAAGCAAAATGGACCTATTTTGTGGGACGGGTGTGAAAACACTAGTTTCTATAGATGTACAATGCTAAATGACGATTTAGTATAGATTCCATATGGCATGCACATACTGATACTTAATAATAGTAATAATAGTAATAAAATAACAATAATAATAATTTAGTACATTCTTATCCTGTTTTCCATCAGGGTGCTTATCATCGTCATGATCCTTCCCAGTTCTTGGTTTACAGTCGGCTGTGGTCTAAAGGGGGGTCTGGGGTCAGGTACAATAGCACGTTTCTGTTGCTGGTTTTGTATAGGGGGTAGGGGACAGTGTTGGTCCTGTTTGGGTTTGGGCTTCCATTGGCAGAGGGGGTGGGAGGGGTGCGTCCTTTGGCAGTGTTTATGAGGTTTTTTGCGAAGATCCACACCCGCTGTTTGAGTAGATGTAATCCGTCATAGAGGTCCCGTGTGTTGATGTTTGGGTGGTGGGCCAAGTAGACGTTGGGGAGGTCAGCACATCTTCTGTCGATCTCCCTGTTGGTGTTGTGGATTACATGGGCTAGGGTGTCCTCTCTGGGCAGTAGAGTGGAGATCACAATCCGCGCATTGGGGAATTCCTTGCTGGCCTTCTCCGCCATCCTGCTCACTGCTCTAGCAGTGTCTTCATGTAGTGTGTGCAGGTCATTTGTGCCTGTGTTGATCACAAGCCATTTTGGGCTTCCAAGGGTTTCTTTGTTCAGGATCTTCATTGCCTGGCCTGTGGTGCTTCACCGTTTTTTCAGGGCTTGATGACCTGGGAACACACTCTGGGGGTCCAAAAACTTCCCGTTGGAGTCGGTCAGCAGGACCACCTGAGGGCCTGGCTTTTCAGACTTGGTAGCAATAGTCTGGGCAGGACTCAACTGAGGGCTGGTTTTTGACTGAGTTGCTGGGGTAGGCTGTGTGGCAGGAGGGGGGTTTGGGGCCTGTGGTGTGTTCCTGTTCTGGTCGCAAGGCAAAGAGGGTGTGGTCATCCAACGGGTTCTGTGTCCCTGTTTGTGTTGTTTTTGTGTCAGTAGGTTGTTGGAGCTTAAGGGGTTTGTGTTGCCTGCTGAGTTCATTTTTCTGCCTTTCTACGGCCTCCCTCATTTTGTTTAGCTGAGTACGGAGTTCTTTGATCTCATTTCTTTGCCCATCCACGATCTCCCTCAACTCGTGGATGGTGGACTCGTTTTCCGTTTTCAGCTGTTTGAGCTCCTCCTTCAATTTCTTGGCCTGTGTTTCCCTGTATTCATTGAAATCGAGTCCTAGCCTGGACAGACTCTCCTTCAGCAGTTGGTTTGTTCTTAGAGTTGTGGGAGGGGTAGAGATGGCCAGCGGGGTGTGTGTCTCTGCTGGACTCTCTTCTTCATCTGCTTGGCTCTCTTCATCCTCTGTTGGGCTCTCATCTGCCTCATTTCCATTCGTCCTCTTTGCGCCTGCCTTAGCTTTCAACTGGGGGAATTCCTTTTCAAAGGAGTCCAAATTTTCTACATTCCCCTGTATCATGATCTTTCCTTTGTTATAGTAGCTTATAGTTAGCAGGGGGTCATCATTATCTAGATTTCTATCTTTACATATTTTCAGTCTGCCTCCCTTGCCAATACCTTCACTGAAGACGTGTGCATAGTTTTTGCATAAAGTATCCTTCCATGAGGGAACGGATTGAGTGTAGAATATGAGGTTGTTCTTCTTCTTAGTGTCTTTCTGTTTGACATAGTCAACGTAGAGGATCTCTGGGTTATCTTGTAGTGTTTTTTCCTTGTTTTTATCCTTTGCCCTTTCACTTTTGCAATGCTCAGGATATATCATTTCCCTGCTCTGTGTCATTGCAGTCGTTTGTCTTTGTCGTAGTTAGATAACTTTATTTTATTTGTGTCATGTTCCACCTTATCCCACTTTTAGGTCCAAAATTTGAGAGTTTTTCAGGGGTTCATCTTAGATATAGCTGGTTTCTCTCGGCCTGTGGCCTGTTTCTCTCTCCAGGTCCCGCGGTCTCCGGGCTCTGTCTCTGGGCCTCACTCTCGCCTCGCTCTCTCCCGGTTTCTCTCCCCGTTTTCCCCCGAGTTTCTGTTTCTCTCTCTCTTTCTGTATCTGTGTCTCTGCCTCGCTCTCTCTCTCTCTCTCTCACTGTCCTGGCTCGGGCCGCTCCTCCCGGTCTGGGTCTGGGGGCCGCTGTTTCCCGGTGCCCCGGGCTGCTCCCCCTCTCCGACCCCGTGGTCTCTGGGCCTCGGTTCTCGGGTTCACCCTCCCCAGGCCTCGTACTCACTGTCCTGGCTCGGGCCGCTCCTCCCGGTCTGGGTATGGGAGCCGGTTTCCCAGTGTCTCCGGGCTGCTCCCCCTCTCCGACCCCGCGGTCTCTGGGCCTCGGTTCCCGGGTTCACCCTCCCCAGGCCTCGTACTCACTGTCCTGGCTCGGGCCGCACCTCCCGGTCTGGGTCTGGGAGCCGCTGTTTCCCGGTGTCTCCGGGCTGCTCCCCCTCTCCGACCCCGCGGTCTCTGGGCCTCGGTCTCGGCCCGGCTCATCGGGCCTTTCCCGGGCTTCAGGCTCCGTGCTGCGGCTGCTGCTCGGGCTCTGCTTTGGTGCCTCGCTATTCCGGTTTTTCCCCGGGTTTATTTTACTCTACTCGCTGTCTTTTCTTTTTTCCTTTTTTTTCTTTTTTTCCGGGTTTTTTTCTCTTTGGCGCTCATTTTGGCGGTCTTTTTCTTAGGTGCTTTGGAACTTAAACTAAACTAAATATAAACTTAAACTAAACTAAACTAAACTGAGCTAACTTTGACTGAAGTTTACTTTAACTTTTAGAACTTGAAGTGTAGCTTTTTCTACACTTAAATGACAAAAACCCTAAAAAAATTCAGCAGCCTATCTTCAGCGTGTCTGCTCTTTCCAGGCCCCTCCCTCACTGTCTCTCTGTCTCCCTCTGTCTCCCCCTTTCTCTGTGTCTCCCCCTTTCTCTGTATCTCTCCCTTTCTCTGTATTTCTCCCTTTCTCTGTATCTCTCCCTTTCTCTGTATCTCTCCCTTTCTCTGTATCTCTCTCCCTCCCTCTCTCCATGTGTCTCTCTCTGTATCTCGCTATCTGTATCTATCTTTCTCACTCTCCGTGTAAATGTCTCTCTCTGTGAATCTCTATCTCTGCATCTGTCTCTCTCTTGCTGCATCTCTTTCTCTCTGTAACACTCTCTCTCTGTCTGTCGCTCGCTGTATCTGTCTGTCACTCTGTATCTGTCTTTCTGTCTCTCTGTCTGTATCTCGTTCTCTGTATCTGCCTCTGTCACTCTCTCTGTATATGTCTCTGTCCATGCGAATCTCTCTGTGTCTCTGTCGCTCTGTACCTGACTCACTGTGTATCTGTCCCTCTTTCTCTCTGTATCTCTCCCTCTCTGCATATTGCTCTTTCTCTCTGCATGTCTCTCTCTCTTTATCTCGCTCTGTATCTGTCTCTCTCACTGTATAAATGTATCTCGCTCTGCGAATCTCTGACTCTGTGGCTCTCTCTCTCTGTTTATCTCCGATTCTCTCTCTGTTGCTCTCGGCACCTGTCTCTCTCTCGCTGTATGTCTCTCTCTCTGTATCTGCCCCTCTGTATCCCTCTCTCTCTCTCTGTATCTCACTCTCTCTCTCCCTTTTTATCTCTCTCTCTCGCTCTCTGTCTCTCTATACCTTGCCCTCTGTAGCTGTCTCTCTCGTATCTCTCTATATCTCTCTGTATCTCGCTCTCTCTGTCTCTCTCTCACTCCCTGTACATCTGCCTTTCTCTCACTGTATGTATCTCTCAATCTCTGTTTCTGTCTCTCTCCCTGAGTATCTGTCTCTCACTCTCTGTTTCAGTTTCTCGCTCTCTGTCTCTATCTCTCACTATATATCTGTCTCTCTCGCTGTATTTCTCTCAATCTCTCTGTATCCCTCTCTCTCGTTTGCTCTCTGTCTGTCCAATTCCAATTCCAATTCCAATTCAAATGCTTTATTGGCATGAAAGTTTACAGAGAACCATATTGCCAAAGCTTACATAGCAAAAAGGTACAGTTTTCCAACATTCTGTAGGTGTCAATTGATTTGACATTTGTTGGGTACATACAATATTACTTTTAAACAATATTAATTTTAAACAGTCTTTCTACTTCATTTGGTACGGTCAATATTAATTTTAAACAGTCTTACTTTTAAACAGTCCTCAGGTTGTGACATGTTGTTACATATTTGGCCCCAAGGTATGGTCTGTCTCCTTCTCCCAGGACTAATCTCAATTTTGACAGGTCATCCAATTCCTTGAAATCTGGGGATGTTTGGCTTAGCTTGTTGAATAATATGTTTCTTGATGTGTTGAATTTTTTGCATTTTAGGAGGAAATGCATTTCTGTTTCAACCTCTCTCTCTCTCTGTATCTCGCTCTCTGTATCTTTCTCTCTCTGCAGCTCCCTATATCTCTGTACCTCGCTCACTGTATTCTCTCTCTCTCTTCATCTCCCTATATCTCTCTGTACCTCTGTCTCTCTCTCTCTGTATCTCGCACTCTGTATCTGGCTCTCTCCCTCTCTCTATCTCTCTATATTTCTCTGTGTCTCTCGCTCTGTCCTTCTCTCGCTGTCTATCTCTCTCCCTCTCTATCTCTCCCAGTATTTCTCTCTCTCTTTAACTCTCTCTCTCTTTAGCTCTCTCGCTCTCTGTATCTCTCTCTCTCTCTCTCGCTCTCTCTCATTCTGTCTCTCTGTATATCGCTCTCTTTATCTGTCTGTGTGTGTCTCTCTCGGCATTTCTCTGTATTTCACTATATACCTCTCTCTGTCTCTCTCTCTGTATATCTCTCTTTCTCTGTTTCTTTCTGTCTCGCTCAGTTGTGTCTGTCTCTCTCTCTTTCTGTATCCCCCTCTCTCTCTCGGTAAGCCTCTCCCTCTATCTCTTTCTCTCTGTATTCTTTTCTCCCTGTCTCTGTCTTTTTCTGTCTGTATCTCTCTCTCTGTATCTCTCGCTCTTTATCACTCCCTCTATCTATCTCTCTCTTTCTCTGCCGCTCTCTCTCTCTGTATCACTCTCTCACTCTGTATCTCTCTCTCCCTCGCTCTCTGTCTTTCTTTCTCTTTCGATATGTCTCGCTCTCTGTGTACATCCCTCTCTCTGTATCCCGTTCTCTGTGTATATCCCTCTGTATCGCTCTGTAACCCTCTTTCTCCATCTCTCTCATCAACCCTCTCTCTGCATCTCTCTCTGTATCTGTCTCTCTCTCTCTCTGCATCCCTTTCTCTCTCTTTATCGTTCTCTCTATATCTCTTTGTCCGTTTCTATTTGTATCTCTGCAACAATCGCTCTCTCTGCATCTATCTATCGCTCTTTCTCTCTCTCTGTCTCTGTCCCTGTCTCTCTCTTTTGATGAATCTCGCTCTCTTTATACATCTTTCCCTCTCTCTGCATCCCGTTCTCAGTTTATATCCCTTTTTATCACTCTTTATCCCTGTTTCTCTATCTATTTCGTTATCCCTCTCTCTCTCTGTATCTCTCTCTCTCTCTTTGTCGTTTCTCTGTCTCTCTCTCTCTCTGTATCTCTCTCTCTCTGTATCCGTTCCTATCTATATCTCTCCCTCTCTCACTCTGTAACTCTCTCTCTCTGCAACAATCTCTCTCTGCACTTATCTCTCTCTCTCTCTCTCCCTATCACTATCTGTGTCTGTCTCTCTGCATCTGTCTCCCTCTGCATCAGTCCCTCTCTCGCTCTTTATCTGTCTCGGTTTATCTCTGTATCTGGCTCTCTCTGAACCCGTCGCTCTCTCTATCACTCTCTTTCTGTAACTTTCACACTCTCTGTCCCTGTATCTCTCTCTCTCTCTCTCTCTCTCAGTAACTATCTCTCTTTCTGACTCTCTCTCTGTTTCTCACTCACTCTCAGTATCAGTCTCACTCTCTGTATCTCTCTATCTGCAGCTCTATCTCTCTCGTTCTCTTTGCACGTCTCTCTCTCTGCATCTCGCTATCTGTACCTGTCTTCCTCACTCTCCGTGTACATGGCTCACTCACTGTGAATCTCTCTCTCTGCATCTGTCGCTCTCTTGCTGCATCTTTCTTTCTCTGTTTGTCTCTCTCTGTATCTCGATCTCTGTATCTGTCTCTCCCTCTCTCTGTATCTGTCTCGCTCTCTCTGCATCTTTCTATATCTCCCTGTATCTCTCTCACTCTGTATCCCTATCTCTCTATTTCTCTTGCCATCACTCTCCCTCCCTGTAGCCCTCTCTCTCTCTCTTTATATCTCCCTCTCTGTATCTCTCTTTCAATCTGTATCTCTCTCTCTCTCTCTCTCTGTATCGGTCTTTCTCTCTGCTTCTTTCTCTGTTACTCCAATTCCAATTCCAATTCAAATGCTTTATTGGCATGAAAGTTTACAGAGAACCATATTGCCAAAGCTTACATAGCAAAAAGGTACAGTTTTCCAACATTCTGTAGGTGTCAATCGATTTGACATTTGTTGGGTACATACAATATTACTTTTAAACAATATTAATTTTAAACAGTCTTTGTACTTCATTTGGTACGTTCAATATTAATTTGAAACAGTCTTAATTTTAAACAGTCCTCAGGTTGTGACATGTTGTTACATATTTGGCCCCAAGGTATGGTCTGTCTCCTTCTCCTAGGACTAATCTCAATTTTGACAGGTCATCCAATTCCTTGAAATCTGGGGTTGTTTGGTTTAGCTTGTTGAATAATATGTTTCTTGATGTGTTGAATTTTTCGCATTTTAGGAGGAAATGCATTTCTGTTTCAACCTCGCCGGCCAGACATTGATCGCATATTCTATTCTCTCTAGGCTGCCAGGATTTCTTGTATCTGCCTTTTTCAATTTCCAGTTGGTGGTCGCTTAGTCTGTACCTGGCGAGGGTCTGTCTCTGTTTTGTGTCTCTGATGGTCGTGAGGTAGTCTGCCAGTTTATATTCTCTTTTTAGGGCCCGGTAACATTCTAATCTGCTTTGGCTTTCGGTTATTTTGTTCCAATGTTCCAGGTAGGTTTCTTTGCATTTTTTAATGATTTGGTTCACTCGGATTGGTGTTTGGACGGCTCTGTTGGTCTGGGGCTGGTCAGGGTCCGGCTGAGTACTTAGTTTCAGTAGCAGCTGACTCAGGGGACTCTTTTCTGGGTTTAGCTCTTGGGTCTGAAAGGCTTTGAAATGAAGGGTGTCTGGGGAGCTAGATTTGAGGTGATTTAGGAAGTTTAGTGCTCGTTTTTGGATGTTTATTATCAGTGGGTATCTGCCTAGTTCGGCTCTGCATGCATTTGTTGGCGTTTTTCTTTGGGTGCGAAGGATGCTTCGGCAGAATTCTGCATGTAGAGCTTCTGTTGTGTGTTTTTCCCATTTAGTGTAGCTTTGGTGTTTTAGCGGGCCCCATACTTCACTACCGTACAGTGCAATGGGCAGGATTATGCTGTCAAATATTTTGAGCCAGATTTTGATTGGGATTTGGATGTTGTAGAATTTTCTTTTTATTGCATATAGGGCTCTTCGGGCTTTTTCTTTTAGTGCATTCACTGCTATGCTGAAGCTCCCTGATGCTGTAATAGTTAGACCAAGGTAGGTGTAGCTCATAGTGTGTCCTATAGTGGTATCACTGAGGGTAAACTGGTATTTGCTTTCCTGACATCTGGGCCTTTTTTGAAAAATCATGATGTTGATTTTCTTTAGATTTACTGTTAGAGCCCAATTTTGGCAGTATTTGTCGAGTAGGTCTAGTTGTTGATGTAATCCCTGTTCTGTGGGAGACAGCAGAACCAGGTCGTCCGCATAGAACAGGGATTTCACTTCTCCATTCAGGAGACGGAGACCTGGTGACTCGCTTTGCTCCAGCATGTCTGCTAATTCATTTATGTATATGCTGAACAGGGTCGGGCTCAAATTGCAGCCCTGCCAGACGCCTCTTCTCTGGGTGAAGAAATCGGTGCGTTTGTCTCCAATTTTGACCCCGCATTTGTTTTTCAGATACATTGATTTAATAAGGTCATAGACTTTGCCCCCTATTCCACACTGAAGAAGTTTATAATAGAGCCCTTCGTGCCATATAGAGTCAAAGGCTTTCTTAAAGTCGATGAAACAGGCGAATATTTTCCCATTTTTTGTTTGGTGTATATGTTTTTCAATGAGGGTGTGAAGGGTATAGATATGTTGCTCTCTCTCTGTACCTGTGTCTCTCTCTCAATGTCTCTCGCTCTCTCTCTGTATCTGTCTCTCTCCGTGTTTTTGTCTCTCACTCACTATATGTGGTAATGTCTCTCTCTCTCTTTCTGACTCTCCCTCTCTGTATCTGCCTCTCTCACTCTCTCTCTCTCTCTCTGTATCTGTTTCCATCCCTGTGTATCTGTCTCTCTCACTCTATGTGTTTGTCTCTTTCTCTCTGTTTCTGACTCTCTCTCCCTGTATCTCACTCTCTCCCTGTGTATCTGCCTTCCTCTCACTGTATGTATCTCTCTCGCTCTGTTTCTGACACTTTCTCTCTGTGTACCTGTCTCTCTCTCTGTTTCAGTTTCTCTCTCTCTCTGTCTCTATCTCTCATGCTGTATCTCTCTCTCTCTCTCGCTGTATATCTCTCTCTTGCTCGCTCTCTGTCTGTCTCTCTCTCTCTCTGCATCTCGCTCTCCTTATCTCTCGATCTGCATCTCCCTATATCTCTCTGTATATGGCTCTCTGTATCTCTCTCTGCATCTCCCTATATCTCTCTGTTTCTCTCTGTCTCTCTCTCTGTATCTCGCTCTCTGTATCTGTCTCTCGGTGTATCTATCTATATTTCTCTCTGTCTCTCTCTGTCATTCTCTCACTGTCTATCTCCCTCCCTCTCTCTGTATCTCTCTTTATCTGTGTATCTCCCTCTGTATCGCTCTGTGTCCCCCTCTCTGTATCTCTCTGTATTTCTCTCTCTCTTTATCTCTCTCTCTTTATCTATCTCGCTCTCTGTCCCTCTCTCTCTCTCTGTCTCGCTCTCTATCGCTCCCTCTCATTCTGTCTCTCTGTATTTCGCTCTCTTTATCTGTCTGTGTGTCTCTCTCCCTCTCCATATCTCTATATTTCTCTATATCCCTCTCTCTCTCTCTCTCTCCGTATATCTCTCTATATCTCTCTGTTTCTCTCTATCTCTCTCTCTGTATCTCGCTCTCTGTATCTGTCTCTCCGTGTATCTATCTATATTTCTCTCTGTCTCTCTCTGTCATTCTCTCACTGTCTATCCCCCTCCCTCTCTCTGTATCTCTCTTTATCTGTGTATCTCCCTCTGTATCGCTCTGTGTCCCCCTCTCTGTATCTCTCTGAATTTCTCTCTCTCCTTATCTCTCTCTCTTTATCTATCTCGCCCTCTGTCCCTCTCTCTCTCTCTGTCTCGCTCTCTATCGCTCTCTCTCATTCTGTCTCTCTGTATTTCGCTCTCTTTATCTGTCTATGTGTCTCTCTCCCTCTCCATATCTCTATATTTCTCTATATCCCTCTCTCTCTCTCTCTCTCCGTATATCTCTCTATATCTCTGTGCCTTTCTGTCTCGCTCAGTTGCATCTGTTTCTCTCTCTCTGTATCCCTCTCTCTCGTTATCTCTCTCTCTCTGTATCTCTTTCTCTTTCTGTATTCGTTTCTCTCTCTCTCTGTCTCTCTCTGTCTGTATCTCTCTCTCTGTTTCTCTCTCTTTATCTCTCGCACTCTATCACTTCCTCTCTCTTTCTCTTTCTCTGCAGTTCTCTCTCTATGTGTATCCCTTTCTCTATGCATCTCTCTCTCTTTATCTCTGTCCCTCGCTTTCTCTCTCTGTCTGTCTCTCTCGTTCACTGTATCTCTCTCTCTGTATACATCTCTCCCTCTCTCTGTATCCTGATCTCTGTGTATATCCCTCTGTATCTCTCTTTATCCGTCTTTCTCAATCTCTCACGTTATTCAATTCAATTTCAATTCAATTCAATTCAATTCAAATGCTTTATTGGCATGAAAGTTTACAGAGAACCATATTGCCAAGCTTACACAACAAAAAAGTACAGTTTTCCAACATTCTGTAGGTGTCAAACAATTTTGACCCTTGTTGGGTACATACAATATTACTTTAAAACAATATTAATTTAAACAGTCTTTCTACATCATTGGGTACATTCAATATTAATTTTAAACAGTCCTCAGGTTGTGACATGTTGTTACATATTTGGCACCAAGGTATGGTCTGTCTCCTTCTCCCAGGACTAATCTTAATTTTGACAGGTCATCCAAATCCTTGAAATCTGGTGTTGTTTGGCTGAGCTTGTTAAATAATATGTTTCTTGATGTGTTGAATTTTTTGCATTTTAGGAGGAAATGCATTTCTGTTTCAACCTCGCCAGTCAGACATTGATCGCATATTCTATTCTCTCTGGGCTGCCAGGATTTCTTGTATCTCCCTTTTTCAATTGCCAGTTGGTGGTCGCTTAGTCTGTACCTGGTGAGGGTCTGTCTCTGTTTTGTGTCTATGATGGTCGAGAGATAGTCTGCCAGTTTATATTCTCTTTTTAGGGCCCGGTAACATTCTAATCTGCTTTGGCTTTTGGTTATTTTGTTCCAATGTTCCAGGTAGGTTTCTTTGCATTGTTTAATGATTTGGTTCACTGTGTTGGTCTGGGACTGGTCAGGGTCCGGCTGAGTAGGAGTACTTAGTTTCAGTCGCAGCTGACTCAGGGGAGTTTTTTCTGGGTTTAGTTCTTGGGTCTGGAAGGCTTTAAAATGAAGGGTGTCTGGGGAGCTAGTTTTGAGGTGATTTAGGAATTTTAGTGCTCGTTTTTGGATGTTTATTATCAGTGGGTATCTGCCTAGTTCGGCTCTGCATGCATTTGTTAGTGTTTTCCTTTGGGTGCGAAGGATGCTTCGGCAAAATTCTGCATGTAGGGCTTCTATTGTGTGTTTTTCTCATTTTTTGTAGCTATGGTGATTTAGCGGGCCCCATACTTCACTACCGTACAGCGCAATGGGCAGGATTATGCTGTCAAATATTATGAGCCAGATGTTGATTGGGATTTGGATGTTGTAGAATTTTCTTTTTATTGCATATAGGGCTCTTCGGGCTTTTTCTTTTAGTGCATTCACTGCTATGCTGAAGCTCCCTGATGCTGTAATGGTTAGACCAAGGTAAGTGTAGCTCATAGTGTGTCCTATGATGGTATCACTGAGAGTAAACTGGTAATTGTTTTCCTGACACCTGGGCCTTTTTTGAAAAATCATGATGTTGGTTTTCTTTAGATTTACTGTTAGAGCCCAGTTTTGGCAGTATTTGTCGAGTAGGTCTAGTTGTTGCTGTAATCCCTGTTCTGTGGGAGACAGCAGAACCAGGTCGTCCGCATAGAACAGGGATTTCACTTCTCCATCCAGGAGACAGAGACCCGGTGACTCGCTTTGCTCCAGCATGTCTGCTAATTCATTTATGTATATGTTGAACAGGGTCGGGCTCAAATTGCAGCCCTGCCGGACGCCTCTTCTCTGGGTGAAGAAACCGGTGCGTTTGTCTCCAATTTTGACCCCGCATTTATTTTTCAGATACATCGATTTAATAAGGTCATAGACTTTGCCCCTTATTCCGCACTGAAGAAGTTTATAATAGAGCCCTTCATGCCAGATAGAGTCAAAGGCTTTCTTGAAGTCAATGAAACAAGCGAATATTTTCCCATTTTTTGTTTGGTGTATATGTTTTTCAATGAGAGTGTGAAGGGTATAGATATGGTCGGTGGTGCGGTGTTTTGGGAGAAAGCCTATTTGATTTTTTCTCAGGATATTATGTTTGTTAAGAAAATCCAGTAATCTACTATTTAGAATACTCCAGAATAATTTCCCTAGACAACTGTTGACACAGATGCCGCGGTAGTTATTTGGGTGTGATTTGTTTCCACTTTTATATATTGGAGAGATGAGACCTTGGCACCAGATATCGGGAAAACAGCCTGAACGTAATATGATGTTGAATAACTTGAGTACCCACCCCGCATCTCCATATTGCTGAACTTGAGCATTTCATTTTTGATGTTGTCTGGACCACAGGCTTTCTTTAGGTGGAGAGATTTTGTTTTTGTGGCCAGTTCTTTCCATGTGATTGGGGAGTCTCGAGGGTTTTGGTTGTCTTTAATTGTAGCTTCTAATGTGTGGAGTTTTTCTGTGACATGATGTTGACTTGGGTTTGTTTCGTTTATTGGGATGTCTTTGTAGAGGTTTTCAAAGTGTGTTCTCCAGATGTCGCCATCTTGGATTGGTAATGCTTGCAATTGTGTTGTACTCAGGTTATTCCACATTTCCCAGAATTGATTTGGATTAGTGGAGTTTTCAATTTCTTCGAGTATTTTGTGGGTATAATTTTGTGTTTTGTTTCTAATAGTGTGTTTATATATTTTGAGGGCCGCATTGTATCTAATACATAGGTCTGGATTGTTTGGTTGGCGATGCTTTTGTTTTGATATTTTTCTCAGGTCTTTTCTGGCATTTTTGCATTCGTGGTCAAACCATTTCTCATTTTTATTTTGTCTTTTGTAACGTTTCCTCTTCTGTTTCACAAGGTCGGCTTTTACAGCTGCCTCATGGAAGATCATATTTATATCCTCTATGGCCATGTTTACACCATCTCTGGTGATCTCATATAGATTTTCTTTAAATTTTGAAATTTTACTTGTGAGATCAGGTGAATTTAGTGCTGTGATGAATTTATCTCCACTCTCTGGGGCCCATCTGTATGTCTGGTTTATTTTATGTAGCTTACTGGGTTCCTTTTTTGTGTCTGTAGTTTGGGCAGAAAGTTTAAGGTACACATTTATTTGGTTATGGTCTGAGAGGGGGGATTGCTGCCTGACAGTGAATGCGTTGATATCGCAGGGGTCCAGGTCAGTGATTGTATAATCCACCACACTAGACCCAAGAGTTGAGGAATATGTAAGTCTCCCTAAGGAGTCCCCTCTGAACCTACCGTTAACTATGTACAGGCCTAAGGCTCGGCAGAGTTGCACTACCTCCCTACCGCTTTTATTTATTTCACAATCGATGTTGTTTCCGATTTGCGATGGCTGGTGTGACATATAGAGGGGTCTGGCCAAACACATGGTTGTTGCCCTGTGGGTCTATGAAGTCAGGTTCACATCCGGTCCTTGCATTTAGGTCCTCACATAGTAGCACCTTTCCTTGGGCCTGGAAATGGCTGATTTCCATGTGGAGAGTGTCAAATATCTTCTCTTCAAATATGGCTATTCTATTGGAGGTATGTAGATCGCACATAAGTAAACATCGTTTTTTGCTATTCCTATATTTTTATCTAATTTTAGCCATACGTGTGATTTTCCCTGTTTTATCGGTGAGATGTGTTTGTTCAGTTCTCCTTTATACTACACCAGGATTCCCCCGGAGGTTCTGCCCTTGCGTGTCTTAGTGTTCTTTACTGAGGGCACAATGATTTCATGGTACATTGGAGGGCAGTGGGTCGGCATGTCCTTTTGGCACCATGTTTCTGTTAACACAATTATATCAATGTCTTATGTAGCTTTTAGGAATTCAGGGTCTGTACTCTTCATCCCAAAAGTTGAGGAGCGGAGACCCTGGATATTCCAGCAGCTTATGTGGAAAGAACGCATTTATATGGTTCAAAAAAACGAAATAAAATGGACCTATTTTGTATCTCTCTGTATCTCTATCTCTGTATCTGTCTCTCTCTCTGTATCTTCCTCTCTCTCTCTCTCTCGTTCTGTATCTCTCTCTCTGTATCCGTTTCTATCTATATCTCTCCCAACCTCCCTCTGTAACTCTATCTCCCTGCAGCAATCTCTCTCTCTGCATCTATCTCTCTCTGTTTCTCTCTCTCTATCTGTGTCTGTCTCTCTGCATCTGTCTCTCTCTGCGTCTGTCCCTCTCTCGCTCTTTATCTGTCTCTGTCTCTCTCTGTATCTGTCTCTCTTTGTATCCGTTGCTCTCTCTCTACCACTCTCTCTCTGTAACTTTCACTCTCTCTGTCTCTGTATCTCTCTGTATCTCTCTCTCCATAACTATCTCTCGTCCTGACTATCTCTCTGTTTCTCGCTCTCTTGGTATCTGTCTCACTCTCTCTGTATCTCTCTCTGTATCTCTCTCTCTGTATCTCTCGCTCAGTATCTCTCGCTCATTATCTCTCGCTCAGTATCTCTCGCTCAGTATCCCTCGCTCAGTATCCCTCGCTCAGTATCTCTCGCTCAGTATCTCTCTCTCTCTGCTGCTCTCTCTCTCAGCTGCTCTCTCTCTCAGCTGCTCTGTCTCTCTCTCTCTTTGCATATCTCTATCTCTGTATCTCGCTATCTGTATCTGTCTTTCTCACTCTCCGCGTATATGGCTCTCTCTCTGTGATCTCTCTCGCTGCATCTGTCTCTCATTGCTGCATCTCTCTTTCTCTCTGTGACACTCGCTCTATCTCTGTCTGTGTCTGTCTCTCTCTGTATCTCGGTCGCTATATCTGTCTCTCACTCTCTCTGCAGGAGTGGGCCTTTGGCGTAACGGTAGCATCCCTGTCGCTGGGCCAGAAGGCGTAGGGTTTCGAGCCCCGCTCCAGACAGTGACGGCAAGTGGAGTCGGAGCTCCGGCTCTAAATTCTGGGTTGACATCCAGCGGGATACTTGTGTCCGTGGGTGTGGGTGCCCCCCCCCCCGCCCCGTCGTATGGGTTGTGGCAGCCCGTAAAACCCTCCCGCCATGGGACTAACCACCCTATTGGCTGGTACGAAGATGGTTACGGTCACAGAAGGAGCGTTAATCGCGGCCAGAAATCCTTCCACCACTTCATACAGTTCCCCAAAGGGAACAGTATGAAGACACGTACAATAACGATTCTCTCTGCATATGTCTTTCCCAATCTCTGTATCTTTCTCGCTCTCTCTGCAGCTCTCTATAGCTCTCTCTCACTCTGTATCCCTCTCTCTCTCTCTCACTGTATTGGTCTTTCTCTGTCTCTTGCCTTCTCTCTGTAGCTGTCTCTCTCCGTGTTTCTGCATCTATCTCGATCTCTCTCCCTGCATCTTGCTATCACTCTCCCTCTCTGTATCTCTCTCTTTCTCTCTGTATCTCTCTCTCCCTCTCTCTCTGAATCGGTATTTCTATCTCTCTTAATGTCTCTCGCTCTCTCTTTGTATCTGTGTCTCTCTCTGTGTTTTTGTCTCGCACTCACTGTATGTCTGTGTGTCTCTCTCTCTGTTTCTGACTCGCTCTCCCTCTATCTGCCTCTCATTCTCTCTCTCTGTATCTGTCTCTCTCCCTATGTACCTGTCTCTCTCCCTATGTATCTGTCTCTCTTACTGTATGTGTGTGTCTCTCTCTCTGTTTCTGACTCTGTCTCCCTCTATCTGCCTCTCACTCTCTCTCTTTCTCTGTATCTGTCTCTCTCCCTATGTATCTGTCTCTCTCACTGTATGTGCGTGTGTCACTTTCTCTCTGTTTCTGTCTCTCTCTCTGTATCTGTATCTCTCTCTCTGTTTCCATTTCTCTCTCTCTGTATCTCTCTGCCACTGTCTCCTTCACTTTGTATCCCTCTCTCGCTATCACTCGTTCACTGTATCTCTCTCTCTGCATCTCTCTCTCTCCCTTCACTCTCTGTATCCCTCTCTTGCTATCACTCTCTCACTGTATCTCTCTCTCTGCATCTCTCTCTCTGTCCCTGTGTATTTTCCTACCTATCACTTTAAGTATCTCTCTCGCTCTGTTTCTGACTCTCTCTCTCTGTGTATCTGTCTCTCTCTCTCTCTCTGTTTCAGTTACTCTATCTCTCTCTCTCGCTGTATCTCTCTCACTCTCTCTGTATCATCCACTCTATTGCTCGCTCTCTATCTGCCCCTCTCTCTCTCGGTACCTAGCTCTCTGTATCTCTGTATCTCTCTCTCTCTGCATCTCCCTATATCTCTGTATATCTCGCTCTCTGTATCTCTCTTTCTCTCTCTCTGCATCTCCCGATATCTCTCTCTATCTCTCTCTATCTCTCTCTCTGTATCTCGCTCTCTGTATCTGTCTCTCTCTCTCTATGTATCTCTCTATATTTCTCTGTGTCCCTCAATGTCATTCTCTCGCTGGCTATCTCCCTCCCTCTCACTGTATCTCTATTTATATGTGTATCTCCCTCTGAATTGCTCTATATCCCGCTCTCTCTATCTCTCTGTATTTCTCTGTCTGTAGCTCTCCATCTCTCTTTATCTCTCTCGCTCTCTGTTTCTCTCTCTCCCTCGTTCTCTATCATTCTCTCTCTCAATCTCGATCTGTATGTCTGCCTCTCTTTCTGTATCCGTTTTCCTCTCTCTCTGCCCCCCTCTTTCTCCAATTCCAATTCCAATTCCAATTCAAATGCTTTATTGGCATGAAAGTTTACAGAGAACCATATTGCCAAAGCTTACATAGCAAAAAGGTACAGTTTTCCAACATTCTGTAGGTGTCAATCGATTTGACATTTGTTGGGTACATACAATATTACTTTTAAACAATATTAATTTTAAACAGTCTTTGTACTTCATTTGGTACGTTCAATATTAATTTTAAACAGTCTTAATTTTAAACAGTCCTCAGGTTGTGACATGTTGTTACATATTTGGCCCCAAGGTATGGTCTGTCTCCTTCTCCCAGGACTAATCTCAATATTGACAGGTCATCCAATTCCTTGAAATCTGGGGTTGTTTGGCATAGCTTGTTGAACAATATGTTTCTTGATGTGTTGAATTATTCGCATTTGAGGAGGAAATGCATTTCTGTTTCAACCTCGCTGGCCAGACATTGATCGCATATTCTATTCTCTCTAGGCTGCCAGGATTTCTTGTATCTGCCTTTTTCAATTTCCAGTTGCTGGTCGCTTAGTCTGTACCTGGTGAGGGTCTGTCTCTGTTTTGTGTCTCTGATGGTCGTGAGGTAGTCTGCCAGTTTATATTCTCTTTTTAGGGCCCGGTAACATTCTAATCTGCTTTGGCTTTCGGTTATTTTGTTCCAATGTTCCAGGTAGGTTTCTTTGCATTGTTTAATGATTTGGTTCACTCGGATTGGTGTTTGGACGGCTGTGTTTGTCTGGGGCTGGTCAGGGTCCGGCTGAGTACTTATTTTCAGTAGCAGCTGACTCAGGGGACTCTTTTCTGTGTTTAGCTCTTGGGTCTGAAAGGCTTTGAAATGAAGGGTGTCTGGGGAGCTAGATTTGAGGTGATTTAGGAAGTTAAGTGCTCGTTTTTGGATGTTTATTATCAGTGGGTATCTGCCTAGTTCGGCTCTGCATGCATTTGTTGGCGTTTTTCTTTGGGTGCGAAGGATGCTTCGGCAGAATTCTGCATGTAGGGCTTCTGTTGTGTGTTTTTCCCATTTAGTGTAGCTTTGGTGATTTAGCGGGCCCCATACTTCACTACCGTACAGTGCAATGGGCAGGATTATGCTGTCAAATATTTTTAGCCAGATTTTGATTGGGATTTGGATGTTGTAGAATTTTCTTTTTATTGCATATAGGGCTCTTCGGGCTTTTTCTTTTAGTGCATTCACTGCTATGCTGAAGCTCCCTGATGCTGTAATAGTTAGACCAAGGTAGGTGTAGCTCATCGTGTGTCCTATAGTGGTATCACTGAGGGTAAACTGGTATTTGTTTTCCTGACATCTGGGCCTTTTTTGAAAAATCATAATGTTGGTTTTCTTTAAATTTACTGTTCGAGCCCAATTTTGGCAGTATTTGTCGAGTAGGTCTAGTTGTTGCTGTAATCCCTGTTCTGTGGGAGACAGCAGAACCAGGTCGTCCGCATAGAACAGGGATTTCACTTCTCCATCCAGGAGACGGAGACCTGGTGACTCGCTTTGCTCCAGCATGTCTGCTAATTCATTTATGTATATGTTGAACAGGGTCGGGCTCAAATTGCAGCCCTGCCGGACGCCTCTTCTCTCGGTGAAGAAATCGGTGCGTTTGTCTCCAATTTTGACCCCGCATTTGTTCTCTCTCTCTCTCTCTGTCTCGCTCTCTCTGTATCTGACTCTCTCTCTCTGTATCCGTCTCATTCTTTATCCATCTCTCTCTCGCCCTCTCTCTCTATCTGTCTCTCTGTCTGTATCACTCTCGCTGTATCACTCTCTCCGTATCCAATTCCAATTCCAATTCAAATGCTTTATTGGCATGAAAGTTTACAGAGAACCATATTGCCAAAGCTTACATAGCAAAAAGGTACATTTTCAAACATTCTGTAGGTGTCAATCGATTTGACATTTGTTGGGTACATACAATATTACTTTTAAACAATATTAATTTTAAACAGTCTTTGTACTTCATTTGGTACGTTCAATATTAATTTTAAACAGTCTTAATTTTAAACAGTCCTCAGGTTGTGACATGTTGTTACATATTTGGCCCCAAGGTATGGTCTGTCTCCTTCTCCCAGGACTAATCTCAATTTTGACAGGTCATCCAATTCCTTGAAATCTGGGGTTGTTTGGCTTAGCTTGTTGAATAATATGTTTCTTGATGTGTTGAATTTTTCGTATTTGAGGAGGAAATGCATTTCTGTTTCAACCTCGCCGGCCAGACATTGATCGGATATTCTATTCTCTCTAGGCTGCCAGGATTTCTTGTATCTGCCTTTTTCAATTTCCAGTTGGTGGTCGCTTAGTCTGTACCTGGTGAGGGTCTGTCTCTGTTTTGTGTCTCTGATGGTCGTGAGGTAGTCTGCCAGTTTATATTCTCTTTTTAGGGCCCTGTAACATTCTAATCTGCTTTGGCTTTCGGTTATTTTGTTCCAATGTTCCAGGTAGGTTTCTTTGCATTGTTTAATGATTTGGTTCACTCGGATTGGTGTTTGGACGGCTGTGTTGGTCTGGGGCTGGTCAGGGTCCGGCTGAGTACTTAGTTTCAGTAGCAGCTGACTCAGGGGACTCTTTTCTGGGTTTAGCTCTTGGGTCTGAAAGGCTTTGAAATGAAGGGTGTCTGGGGAGCTAGATTTGAGGTGATTTAGGAAGTTTAGTGCTCGTTTTTGGATGTTTATTATCAGTGGGTATCTGCCTAGTTCGGCTCTGCATGCATTTGTTGGCGTTTTTCTTTGGATGCGAAGGATGCTTCAGCAGAATTCTGCATGTAGGGCTTCTATTGTGTGTTTTTCCCATTTAGTGTAGCTTTGGTGATTTAGCGGGCCCCATACTTCACTACCGTACAGTGCAATGGGCAGGATTATGCTGTCAAATATTTTGAGCCAGATTTTGATTGGGATTTGGATGTTGTAGAATTTTCTTTTTATTGCATATAGGGCTCTTCGGGCTTTTTCTTTTAGTGCATTCACTGCTCATCGTATCACTCTGTATCTTTCTCTCCCGCTTTTCTCTCTGCCTCTCGCGCTCTCTTTCTCTGAATCTCTCTCTCGATTTCTCTCTGCCTTTCTCTGTATCTCACTCTCAGTATCTGTCACTCTATCGCTCTGTGTATCTGTCTCAATATCTCTCTATAACACTGTATCTCTCTGTCTCTCTCTGTATCTCTCGCTCTGTATCTCTATCTCTCTGTCCCTCTCTCTCTATCTTTCTCGCTCTCTGTACCTAACTCTCTCTCGCTCTCTCTCTGTCTCCCTCACTCTCCGTATCTTGCTATCTGTACCTGTCTCTCTATCTGTATCTCTCTATATTTCACTGTATCTCTCTTTCTGTCTCTCTCTCAGTATATATCTCTATGTCTGAGCCTTTCTCTCTCTCCATCTCTCCCTCTGAAACTATCTGTCTCTGCATCTGTCTCCCTCTCTCTCTCTGTATCTCCCTCTCTCTCTCTCTCTATGTCTCTCTTCCTCTATGTATGTGTGTCTCCCTCTGAGTTTCTGTCTCTCTGTATCTCTCTCTCTCTGTATCCATGTCTCTCACTCCCTCTGTATCTGTCTTTCTCTCTCTATCCATCTCACTCCGTATCTCTCTCTCTCTCTTACTCTCTCTCTCTCTTTTTATCTGTCCCTCTCTCTGTGTCAGTCTCTCCATCTCCCTTATCAGTCGCAATCTCTCTTTCTCTCTCTATCTCTCTCTCTGTATCTGGCTCTCTCTGCATCTGTCCCTCTCTCGTACTTTATCGGTCTCTGTCTCTGTATCCGTCTGAATTGGTTTCTCTCTCTCTCTCTCCAATTCCAATTCCAATTCAAATGCTTTATTGGCATGAAAGTTTACAGAGAACCATATTGCCAAAGCTTACATAGCAAAAAGGTACAGTTTTCCAACATTCTGTAGATGTCAATCGATTTGACATTTGTTGGGTACATACAATATTAATTTTAAACAATATTAATTTTAAACAGTCTTTGTACTTCATTTGGTACGTTCAATATTAATTTTAAACAGTCTTAATTTTAAACAGTCTCTCTCTCTCTGTCTCTCTCTCTCTCCGTCTCTCTCTCTCCGTCTCTCTCTCTCCGTCTCTCTCTCTCCGTCTCTCTTTCTCCGTTTCTCTTTCTCCGTCTCTCTTTCTCCGTCTCTCCTTCTCCGTCTCTCCTTCTCCGTCTCTCCTTCTCCGTCTCTCTCTCTCCCTGTCTCTCTCTCTCCCTGTCTCTCTCTCTCCCTGTCTCTCTCTCTCTCTCTCTGTCTCTCTCTCTCTGTCTCTCTCTCTCTCTCTCTCTCCGTCTCTCTCTGTCTCTCTCTCTCTCTCTCTCTCTCTCTCTCTCTCTCTCTCACTCTCTCTCTCTGTCACTCTCTCTCTGTCACTCTCTCTGTCTCTGTCTCTGTCTCTGTCTCTCTCTCTCTCTCTCTCTGTCTCTCTCTCTCACCCTGCTCTCTCTCTCTGTCACTCTCTCTCTGTCACTCGCTCTCTCTGTCTCTCCCTCACCCGCTCCCCCCCTCTCTGTCTCTCTCTCTCCCTCTCTCTCTCTCTGTCTCTCCCTCTCTTTCTCTCTCTGTCTCTCTCTCTCTGTCTTGCCCTCTCTCCCTCTCTCCCTCTCTCCCTCTCTCACTCTCTCTGTCTCTCTGTCAATTCAATTCAATTCAATTCAAATGCTTTATTGGCATGAAAGTTTACAGAGAACAATATTGCCAAAGCTTACATATCTGTCTCTCTGTCCGTATCTGTCTCTCCATCTCTCTCTTTATCAGCCGCAATCCCTCTTTCTCTCTCTATCACTCTCTCTCTTTATCTGTCTCTCTCTCGCTCGCTCACTCTCTAACTATCTCTCTGTCTGTCTCTCTCTCTCTGTATGTCGCTCTCTTTATCTGTATCTCTCTTGCTCTCTCTCTATGTATCTCTCTGTATCGATCTGTATCTCTCCCTCTCAGTCTGGAAATCTCTCTCCCTCTCTTTATCTCTCTATCTCTCGGTACTTGTCTCCCTCTCTCTGTATCTCTCTCTCTCTCTATCTCTCGGCCTATCTCTCTGTATCTCTTGCTCTGTATCTCTCTCTCTCTGCGTCCGTTTCCTCTTTCTCTGTCGCTCTCTGTCTCTCTATCTCTGTCTCTCTCTCTGTGTTTCTCTCTCTGCATCTGTCTCTCTCTGTCTGTACCTGTCTCTCCCTCTCTCTCTTTATCAGTCTCTCTCTGCATCTGTCCTAATTCTCAATTCTCATTTCAAATGCTTTATTGGCATCAAAGTTTACAGGGAACCATATTGCCAAAGCTTACATAACAAAAAGTACAGTTTTCCAACATTCTGTAGGTGTCAAACAATTTTGACCTTCGTTGGGTACATACAATATTACTTTAAACAATATTAATTTAAACAGTCTTTGTACCCTCTCTCTCTCTCTGCACCTCTCTCTCTCTCTCTCTCTGCATCTCTCTCTCTCTCTCTGCATCTCTCTCTCTCTCTGCATCTCTCTCTCTGCATCTCGCTCTCTGCATCTCGCTCTCTGCATCTCGCTCTCGGTATTTGTCACTCTATCTCTCTGTGTATCTTTCTCTATATCTCTCTGTATCTCTCTATAACACTGTATCACTGTCTCAATGTATCTCTTGCTCTGTATCGCTCTGTATCTCTATCTCTCTTAACTCTCTCTCTCTACCTTTCTCACTCTCTGTGCCTCTTTCTTTCTCTGTATCTCACTCTCTCTCGCTCTCGTTCTGTCTGTCTCCCTCCCTGTACCTCGCTATCTGTATCTGTCTGTCTGTCTCTCCCTCTCTATATATCTCTCTATATTTCCGTATATCTCTCTCTTTCTGTCTCTCTCTCACTATGTATCTCTCTCTGTCTGTGCCTTTCTGTCTCTCCCACTGTGCATCACCCCCGTATCGCTCTGTATCCCTCTCTGTCTATCTTTCTCCTAAACTCTCTCTGTAACTCTCTCTCTCTGTACTGTTCTCTCTGTATCTTTCCCTCTCTACCTCTGAAACTATCTCTCTCTGCATCACTTACTCTCTGTCAGCATCTATCTCTCTCTGTCTCGCCCTCTCCCTCTCTCTCTCTCTTTGTCTCTCTCTCTATGTATGTGCGTCTCTCAGTTTCTGTCTGTCTCTGTGTTTCTCTCACTCTCTCTGTACCCGTGTCTCTCTCTCTGTATCTGTCTTTCTCTCTCTATCCGTCTCACTCTGTATATTTCTCTCTCTCCCTTACTCTCTCTCTCTCTTTATCTCTCTCTGTATAGCTCTCTTTCTCCCTGTAGCTCCCTCTCTGTATCCCCATCTCTCTCTCTCTGCATTTCTCTCTGTCTGTGTGCCTCTCGCTCTCTCTCTATCTCCCTATGTATCCTTGTCTCTCTCTCTCTCATGTACCTCACTATATTTCTCTGCATCTCGCTCTCTCCCTCTGTATATCTCTCTCCCTCTCTCTGTTTATCTCTGTCCCTGTATATCTCCCTATGTATATCGCTGTGTCCCACTCACTCTATCTCTTATTATCCAATTTTCCAATTCCAATTCCAATTAAAATGCTTTATTGGCATGAAAGTTTACAGAGAACCATATTGCCAAAGCTTACATAGCAAAAAGGTACAGTTTTCCAACATTCTGTAGGTGTCAATCGATTTGACATTTGTTGGGTACATACAATATTACTTTTAAACAATATTAATTTTAAACAGTCTTTGTACTTCATTTGGTACGTTCAATATTAATTTTAAACAGTCTTAATTTTAAACAGTCCTCAGGTTGTGACATGTTGTAACATATTTGGCCCCAAGGTATGGTCTGTCTCCTTCTCCTAGGACTAATCTCAATTTTGACAGATCATCCAATTCCTTGAAATCTGGGGTTGTTTGGCTTAGCTTGTTGAATAATATGTTTCTTGATGTGTTGAATTTTTCGCATTTTAGGAGGAAATGCATTTCTGTTTCAACCTCGCCAGCCAGACATTGATCGCATATTCTATTCTCTCTAGGCTATTAATATTCTATTATCTCTCTCTCTCTCTGCCTCTCTGTATATCTCTCTGTATTGCTCTCTCTCTGTATCTCTCACTCCATCTGTATCTCTTTGTCTCTGTCTCTCTCTGTCTCGCTCTGTGTGTGTGTCTGTCTCTCTCAGTATCCATCTCAAACTGTACCTGTCCCTCCCTCACTCTCTCTGTCTCTCTCTATATATCTGTCTCTTTGTCTCTACCTGTATCTCCCTCTCTCTCTTTATCAGTCTCAATCTTTCTTTCTCTCTCTGTATCACTATCTCTGTATTTCTCCAGTTATCTCTCGCTGCCTGCATCACTCTCTGTATCTTGCTCTCCCTCTCTCTCTCTCACTGTACCTGTCCGTCTCTCTCACTCCATCCATTTTCTCTCCCTCCATCTCTATATCTCTCTCTGTCTCGCTCTCTCTGTAACTGACTCTCGCTCTCTGTATCCATCTCACTCTGTACCGTCTCTCTCTCTCTCTCTCTGTATCTGTCTCTCTGTCTGCACCTGTCTCTCCCTCTCCCTCTTTATCAGTCTCAATCTTTCTTTCTCTCTCTGTATCTCTCTCTGTACCTGTCTCTCTCTGCGTCTGCCCCCTTTTCGCTCTATTGCTAGCTTACTCTCTCTCTCTGTATCTGTCTCTCTGTATCTCGCTCTCTCTCTCTTTCTCTCTATCTCTCTCTATATATATATATATATATCCCTCTCTCTGTGTATCTCTGTCCCTGTATATCTCCCTCTGTTTCTGGCTATATCCCTCTCTCTCTACCTCTCGTTATCTCTCTCTCTCTCACTCTGTATCTCTCTCTGTATTGCTCTCTCTGTACCTCTCTCTCCATCTGTCTCTCTCTGTCTCTATCTCTCTCTCCGTCTCGCTCTCTGTGTGTCTGCCTCTCTCTGTGTATCCGTCTCACTCTGTTTCTGTCCTTCTCTGTCTCTCTCTGTCTATCTCTCTATGTATCTGTCTCTTTGTCTGTATCTGTATTTCCGTCTCTCTCTTTATCAGTCTCAATCTCTCTTTCTCACAGTATCTTTCTCTCTGTATTTCTCTAGTTAGCTCTTGCTGTCTTTATCTCTCCCTGTATCTCTCTCTTTATCTCTCTCTCTCTCTATCTATGTATCTGTCTTTGTCTCTCACTCCGTCCGTTTTTCTCTATCTCTGTTTCTATCTCTCTCTCTGTCTCCCCCCGTGTATCTCACTCTCTTTCTCTCTCTCTGTATCCATCTCTCTCTCTCTCTCTCTCTCTATCTCTGTATCTGTCTGTCTGTCTGCATCTGTCTCTCCCTCTCTCTCTTTAGCAGTCTCAATCTTTCTTTCTCTCTCTGTACCTCCCTCTCTGCATCTGTCTCTCTCTGCATCTGTCCCTCTCTCACTCTATTCCTATCTTACTCTCTCTCTGTATCTCTCTATGCATCTCTCTCCCTCTGTATCTCTCTCTTTCTCTCCCTCTGTATCTCTCTCTCTCTCACTGTATATCTCTATCTCTCTGCCTGTCTCTTTCTGTATCTCGCTCTCTGTGTCTGTCTCTCTCTCTCTATTTGTATATATCTCTCTTCTTTGTATCTGTCTCTCTCTCTGTTTCTCTCTGTAACACTCTGTATATCTCTCCATTTCTCTCTGTATCTCTCTCTGTGTGAGTCTGTTTGTCTCTCTCAGCTGTGTCTGTCCCTCTCTCTCTGCATCTGCCTTACTCTGTCTCTGTGTCCCTCTCTCTATCTCTCTCGTTATCTCTCTCTCTCTCTCTCTCTCTATGTATCTCTCTCTGCAGCTCTCTTGCTCGCTGTATCTCTCTCTCTCTGTAACTCCAGAGGAGGTGGACCTGTGTGGGAGTGGCAGCGGGACCTGAGTGAAGCTGGATCAGCCAAAAAAGAGCGCTGCAGAGGAGTCCCGAAACTGGATACATAGAAGATAGGAGATAGGAGCAGGAGTAGGCCATTCGGCCCTTCGTGCCTGCTCCGCCATTCGATGAGATCATGGCTGATCCTTTAATTCAGTATCCCGTCCCCGCCTTCTCTCCGTAACCCTTAACCCCTTTTGCCCGTAGAAATATATCTAATTCCCTCTTAAATATATTTAATGAGCTGGCGTACACTGCCCTCTGTGGCAATGAGTTCCACAGGTTCACCACTCTCTGAGTGAAGAAATTCCCCCTCATCTCTGTCCTAAATGGTTTAGCCCTTATCCTTAAATTATGTCCTCTAGTTCTGTTCTCACCCGCCAAGGGATGAGGCTGACCTGTTTGGGATCGGCAGCGGGACATGAGAGAAGACAGAGTGACCATAATAGAGCACTGCAGAGGAGCGCTCCGAGTTGTGAAAGAGTCCTAGAATGGGAGCAGTGAAACAACAACAACTGCAAAACCGCTAAAATGGTGTCACAACCAGGGAAGGAGCTGATTGGTAAGGAGGAGCTGATTGGTAAGGAGGACCTGGTGAGTATTTTTACAGTCCAATCGGTGAAGTAAAAGTAAGGTCCCTAGTTTAGAGTAAGTCGTGTTTAAAGGGAAGTAAGTTCCCTAGTGTATTTCATATTCTTTAATTTAAAGGAAGTAAAGGGAGTAAATTAAGAGTAGGACATGGCACGGCAGCTCAGCAGTGTGGAATGCTCCTCCTGTGCTATGTGGGATGTTAGGGACACTTTCGGTGTCCAGGGTGAACACATGTGCAGGAAGAGTCTCCAGATGCAGCTACTTGATATCCGTGTTTCGGAAATGGAGCTGCAGCTGGAGACAATGTGGTGCATCTGCAAAGCTGAGATCTTCGTGGGTAGAACGTTTAACGAGGTAAAGAGTGCACAGGCAGACAGGGAATGGGTGACTGCCAGACAGAGTGAAAGAAATAGCAAGGTAGTGCAGGAGTCCCCTGGGTACATCTGCCTCTCCAACAGATTTTCCATGTTGGATACTGCTGGGGGAGATGGTTTTTCAGGGGAATGCAGCAAGAGCCAAGTCTGTGGCACTACGAGTGGCTCAGCTGCACAGGAGAGGAGGGAAAAGAGTGTGAGAGCAATAGTGATAGGGGGTTCTATCGTAAGGGAAACAGATAGACGTTTCTATTGCCGCAGACGTGACTCCAGGATGGTATGTAGCCTCCCTGGTGCCAGGGTCAAGGATGTCACTTAACGGCTGCAGGGCATTCTGAAGGGGGAGGGCGAACAGTCAGAGGTCGTGATTCACATTGGTACCAATGACACAGGTAGACAGAGGGATGAGGTCCTGTAACAAGAATTTTGGGAGCTAGGTAGCATATTAAATAACTGGACCTCAAAGGTTGGAATCTCTGTATTACTCCCGGTGCCACGTGCTAGTGAGTATAGGAATAGGGTGGCAGAGCAGATGAATGCTTTCCAAAAGATTTGGTGCAGGTGGGAGGGCTTTAGTTTCCTGGATCACTGGTTCTGCTTCTGGGGAAGGTGGGACCTCTACGAGTCAGACGGTTTGCACCTGAACTGGAACGGGAACAACATCCATGCAGGGAGGTTTGCTGGTACTGTTGGGGGGGGGGTTAAAACTCCCTTGGCAGGGACTGGGATACGGAGTGGAGCTCTAGTAGGGGGTGATACACAGCCAAATATAGAGGAAAAATCAAATCAGCCTGGAAAGCAGTGCAAATATATAATGGCACAAGGTTGTATGACAAAGGCTGGATGGCATTTAATTTTAATTCAAGGTGTCTTGCGAGTAGCAGATGAATTGAAGGTGTTGATGAATACATGGGAGTATGATATTGTTGCTATCACAGAGACATGTTTGACGGAGGGGAAGGACTGGCAGCTCAATATTCTGGGATATAGAATCTTCAGGCGAGACAGAGGTGGATGTAAAAGAGGAGGGGGTGTCGCAATATTACTTAAGGTGTCAGTTACTGCTGTAACGAAGGAAGTTACCTTAGTAGGTTCCTCTAATGAGGCCATATGGGTAGAACTTAAAAACAAAAAGGGGGCAGCACTTTGCTGGGTGTGTACTATAGGCCCCCAAACAGTCAGGGGGAGATAGGGGAACAGATATGTAGGCAAATCTCAGAGAATTGTAGAAATAATATGGTAATAATTGTAGGGGATTTCAACTTCCCCAATATTAACTGGGATAGTCAGACTGTGAAAGGCTTAGAGGGTGCGGAATTATTAAAGTGCATCCAGGAGATCTTTATGGGCCAGCAGGTAGAAAGTCCTACAAGAGACATGGCGGTTTTTAACCTAATTCTAGGAAATGAAGCCGGGCAAGAGGTAAAAGTGCCAATAGGAGAGCATTTTGGTGACAGTGACCATAATTCGGTGAGATTTAAGGTAGTCATGGATAAGGACAAAGATGGAGCGGAAATAAAGGTTCTAAATTGCGGGAAGATCGATTTTAATATGATAAGGCAGGATCTGGCCAAAGTGGACTGGGATCAACTGCTTGTAGGAAAATTGACATCAGAGCAGTGGGCGTATTTCAGAGAGAAAATAGAGAGAGTACAACGCATCATCTTCCAGTAAAGGCCATGGGGGGACCACTAATCACAGGGAACCATGGATGACAAGGGATATACAATAATGGATTAGGAAAAATGGGAGGATTTTGGCAGATACAAAGGACTAAAGTGAGTGGAAGCCCTAGAGAGGTATAGAAAGTGCACGTGGGTACATAAAAGGGAAATTAGGAGAGCGAACAGGGGGCATGTTAAAGACTGGCAAAGTAAAGGAAAATCTCAAGGTGTTTTATAAGTATATTAAGGGCAAGATGATAACCTGGGAAAGAGCAGTGCCCATTAGGGACCAAAGTAGCAAACTGTGTGTAGAGCCGGAAGATGAGCGTAAGGATTTAAATGAATGTTTTCCATGTGTATCACAATGGAGTAGGCATATAAATCAGGTAGGTGGATTGTGATATACTTGAAATTTTTTTATTGAGAATGAGGAGGTACTAGCGGTTTTAGCAGGCTTAAATCTGGATAAATCCCCAGGCACAGACGAACTGTATCCCAGGCTTCTTTGTGAGGCAAGGGAGGGGATTGCAGGAGCTCGGACACACATTTTCAGTACCTCTCTGGCCAGAGCTGCCAGAGGACTGGAGGACAGCTAACGTAGAATCCTTATTCAAGAAGTTTAGTAGGTATAAACCAGGGAATTAGAGGCCAGTGAGCCTAACATCAGTGCTAGGGAAATTATTTAAAAAATTCTGAGTGACAGAATTAGTCTCCACTTGGAGAGGCAAGGATTAAGCAAAGACAGTCAGCATGGCTTTGTCAGAGGGAGATCATTTCGAACCAATTTGATTGAATATTTCGAGGGATTGACTAGGTGTTTGGGTGAGGGTAGTGCAGTTGATGTAGTCTACATGGCCTTCAGTAAGGCTTTTGTCAAAGTCCCGCATGGGAGACTGGTCAAGAAGGTAAGTGTCCATGGGATCCATGGCAATTTGACACATTGGATCCAAAATTGGTTTAGTGGCAGGAGGTGGAGGGTGCTAGTCGAAGGATGCTTTTGTGTCCAGTGGGGTACCACAGGGATCGGTGCTGGGTCCTTTGCTGTTTCTAGTGCACATTATTGATTTAGATTTGAATGTAGGAGGTATGATCTGTAAGTTCGAAGATGACACGAAAATTGCTGGAGTGGTATATAGCGAGGAGGGAAGCCTTAGGATACAGGACCATATAGACGGGCTGGTCAGATGGGCAGAACAGTGGCAAATGGAATTTAACCCTGAAAAGTGTGAGGTGATGCATTTTGGGAGGACTAACAAAGGTAGGGATTATTCAATTAATGGTAGGACCCAAGGGAGGACAGAGGATCAGAGGGATATTGGTGTGCATGTACATAAATACCTGAAGGCAGCAGGACAGGTAGAAACGTTGGTTGAAAAGGCATGTGGGATACTTGCCTTCATTAGCCGAGGAATAGAATATAGCAGCAGGGAATTTATAATGGAGCTGTAGCAAACGCTAGTTATGCCACAGCTGGAATATTATGTGCAGTTCTGGTCGCCACACTATAGGAGGGATGTGATTGCATTGGAGAGGATGCACAGGAGATTCACCAGGATGTTACCTGGGCAGGAGCGCTTCAGCTATGAAGGGAGCTTGGACAGGCTGGGGTTGTTTGCCTTAGAGCCACTCTCTCTCTGCAGCTCTCTCGCTCTCTGTGAATCTCTCTCTGCATCTGTGTCTGTCTTGCTACATCTCTCTTTCGCTCTGTAACTCTCTCTTTCTCCCTGTCTGTCTCTCTCTGTATCTCTCTCGCTGTATCTATCTCTCACTCTCTCTGTATATGTCTATCTCTCTGTATCTATCTCTCTCTCTGCACCTCTCTATATCTGTCTGTATCTCTCTCTCTCTCTGTATCTCTCTCTCTCTGTATCTCTCTTTCTTGCTGTATATCTTTCTCTCTCTGTATCGGTCTCTCTCTATCTATGTTTCTCTCTCTGTTACTCTCTCTTCATCGTTTTCTACCTCGTGTATCTCCCTCACTCTCCCTGTATGTGTGTGTGTGTCTCTCTCTGTGTCTGACTCTCTCTTAGTGTATCTGTCTCTCTCACTCTCTGTTTCCGTTTCTCTCTCTGTGTCTCTATCACTCACCCTGTATCTCTCTCTCTATATATATCTCTCTCACACCCTCTGTATCTCTCTCTCGCTCGCTCTCTGTCTGCCTGTTTCTCTCTGTACCTCGGTCTCTGTATCCATCTCTCCCTCTGCACCTCCCTATATATCTCTCTCTATCTCTCTGTCACTCTCTCTGTATATCTCGCTCTCTGTCTGTGCCTGTCCCTCCCGCTCTCTCTGCATCTGTCTCACTCTCTCTCTATTCCTTTCTCTCTAACATCCTCGGTATCTCTCTCTCTCTCTCTCTCTGTATCTCTCTCTCGCAGTATTTCTCTCTCTGTATCTCTCACACTCTCTCTGTAACTCTCCCTCTCTCTGCGTCTCACGGTCTCTCTCTGTATGTGTGGCTCTCTCTCTCTCTCTTTCTGATTCTCTCTCTCTGTATCTGCCTCTCTCTCAAACTCTGTATTCGTTTCTCTCTCTCTCTTTATCTCTCACTCTGTATATCTCTCTCTATCTCTTTATCTCTCTCACTCTCTCTGTATGTTTGTGTGTCTCTCTCTCTTTGTCTGACTCTGAGTATCTATCTCTCTCGCTATATCTCTCGCACTCTCTCTGTATCTCTCACTCGGTCTCTGTCTGTCTGGCTCTCTGTATCTCGCTCTCTGAATCTCACCCTCTCTCTCTCTGCATCCCCCTATCTCTCTCTCTCTCTCCAATTCCAATTCAAATGCTTTATTGGCATGAAAGTTTACAGAGAACCATATTGCCAAAGCTTACATAGCAAAAAGGTACAGTTTTCCAACATTCTGTAGGTGTCAATCGATTTGACATTTGTTGGGTACATACAATATTACTTTTAACAATATTAATTTTAAACAGTCTTACTTTTAAACAGTCCTCAGGTTGTGACATGTTGTTACATATTTGGCCCCAAGGTATGGTCTGTCTCCTTCTCCCAGGACTAATCTCAATTTTGACAGGTCATCCAATTCCTTGAAATCTGGGGTTGTTTGGCTTAGCTTGTTGAATAATATGTTTCTTGATGTGTTGAATTTTTCGCATTTTAGGAGGAAATGCATTTCTGTTTCAACCTCGCTGGCCAGACATTGATCGCATATTCTATTCTCTCTAGGCTGCCAGGATTTCTTGTATCTGCCTCTTTCAATTTCCAGTTGGTGGTCGCTTAGTCTGTACCTGGTGAGGGTCTGTCTCTGTTTTGTGTCTCTGATGGTCGTGAGGTAGTCTGCCAGTTTATAATCTCTTTTTAGGGCCCGGTAACATTCTAATCTGCTTTGGCTTTCGGTTATTTTGTTCCAATGTTCCAGGTAGGTTTCTTTGCATTGTTTAATGATTTGGTTCACTCGGATTGGTGTTTGGACGGCTGTGTTGGTGTGGGGCTGGTCAGGGTCCGGCTGAGTACTTAGTTTCAGTACTCTCTCTCTCTCTGTATATGTCTCTCTGTGTTGGTGTCTGCCTGTCTCTCTGAGCTGTATCTGTCTCTCTCTCTCCATCTGTCTCATTCTCTCTCTCTGTATCCCTCTCTATCTAACTCTCTCGTTATCTCTCTCTCTCTCTCTCTGTAACTTTCTCTCTCTGCACCTGTCTCTCTCTCTGTATCTATCTCTCGCTTTCTTTATCTCTCTTTCTCTATCTGTATCTGTCTGCCTCTCTCTCTCTCTGTATCCGTTTTTCTCTCTCGCTGTCCCTCTCTTTCTATATATCTCTCAATGTCTCGCTCTCTCTGTATCTGACTCTCTCCCTCTGTGTATTTGTCTCACTCTGTATCCGTCTCTCCCTCTCACTCTCTCTCGCACTCTCTGTATCTGCCTCTCTGTCTCTCCCTCTCTCTCTTTATCTGTCTCAATCTCTCTTTCTCTCTCTTTATCTGTCTCTCTCTGTATCTGTCCCTCTCTCGCTCTATTCAAATCTCTCTCACTCTCTGTTTATCTCAATCTCTGTTTATCTCTATGTCTCTCTCGCTCTTTATCTCTCTCTCTCTCTCTGTCTCTCTGTCTCTCCCTCTCTGTATGTCTCTCGCTCTCTCCCTGTATCTCTCTCTCTTTCAGTCTCTCTGCCTGACTCTCTCTGTATCTCGCTCTCAGTAACTGTTTATCTCTCTTTCTCTGTATCTGTCTCTCTCTCTCTGTATTTCTCTATAATACTGTATCTCCCTCTCTCTCTGTATCTCTTTCTGACACTCTCAGCTGTATCTGTCTAACTCTTTCTCTGCATCTGTCACACTCTCTGTATCCATCTCTCACAATCTCTCACTCACTCACTCTTTGTATCTCTCTCAGTATATCTCTCTCTGTATCTCTCTCTCCCTGTTTATCTCTCTCTCTCTGAAACTCTCGCTCCCTCTGCATCTGTATCTCTCTCTGTATCTGTCTCTCTATATCTTTATCTCTCTCAACCTTTCTGTATGACTCTCTCTCTCTGTTGCTGACTCTCGCTCTGTCTCCGTTTCTCTGTCTCTCTCTCTGCCTCTCTCTGTCTCTCTCTCGGCCTCTGTCTCTCTCTCTCTGTTTATCTCTCTCTCTGTAACTCTCACTCTGTATCTCTCACTCTCTGTATCTCTTTCTCTGTTTCTGTCTCTCTCTGTTTCTGTCTCTCTCTGTTTCTCTCTGTTACTCATTCTCTCTTCAGCTTTCTCTCTCTCTGTCTGTATCTGTCGCTCTCTCTGTATGGCTCTCTCTTTCTGTGTATCTGTCTCTCTCTCACAGTATATGAGTGACACTCTCTCTCTCTCTGTGTTTCTGACTCTTTCTCTGTATCAGTCTCTCTCTCTGTTTGCGCTTCTCTCTCTGTCTCTATCTCTCACTCTGCATCTCTATTTATCTCTCTCGCTATATCACTTTCACTCTCTCTTTATCTCTCTATCTGTCGCTCGCTTTCTGTATCTCCCTCTCTCTCTCTCTCTGCACTCCCTATATCTCTCTGTATCTCGCAATCACTGCATCTCTCTCTGTATCTCTCTCACTCTCTCCGTAAATCTCTCCCTCTATGCATCTCTCTCGCTGTATGTCTCTCCCTGTATCTCTCCCTCTGAACCTCTCTCTCTATTTCTGTATCTCTCTGCTTCTCCCTGTTGCTCTCTCTCTATCTGTCTCTCTCTCACTGTATCTGTCCCTCTCTCTCTCTCTCTCTCTTTATTCGTCTCTCTCTCTCTCTATCGCTCTCTCACTCGCTTTGTATCTCACTTTCTCTCTCGCTCGTTCTGTCTGTCTGTCTCTCTGTATCTCGCTCTCTGTATCTCACTCTCGTTCTGCATCTCCCTATATCTCTCTGCATCTCCCTCTATCTCTCTCTCCCACTCTGTATATCTCTCAGTTTCTTTATCTGTCTGTCTCTGAGCTGTATCTGTCTCTCTATCTATCTCTATTGTTATCTCTCTCTCTCTCTGTCTCTCTCTCTGTATCTCTCACTCTCTCTCTGTGCATCTCCCCCTATCACTTTAACTCTCTCTCTCTCTCTGCATCTCTCCCTCTCTGTATCTGTGTGTCTCTCTCTGCATCTGTCTTTCTCTCTGTATCTCTCTCTGTTTCTCTCTCTCTCTGCTACTGTCTCAGTCTCTCTGTCACATTTTCTCTCTGTCTGTGTGCATTTCTCTCTCTCTCTGTATCTGTCTCTCTCTCTGTTTCTCTCTATTACTCTCTCTCTCTTCATCTTTCTGTCTCTCACCGTCTGTATCTGGCTCTCTCTCTCTTTATATATCTCTCTCTCTCTCTGTTTCTGACTGTATCTGTCTCTCTCTCTCTGTATCTCGCTCTCTCTATCTCTCTCTCTCTATGCATCTCCCTAAAGCTCTCTGTATCTCGTTCTCTCTGTATCTCTCTCACTGTATCTCTCACACTTGCTCTCTCTAAATCTTTATCTCTCTCTGCATTTCTCGCTCTCCCTGTATGTCTCTCTGTATCTCTCTCGCTCTCTCTCTGTACCCCTCTCTGTATCTGTCTCTCTCACTCTTACTCTCTCTTTCTGTCTCTTCTCTGTGCACCTGTCTCTCTCTCTCTGTATTTGTGTCTCTTTCTCTCTTTCTGACTCTCTCTCTCTGTTTATCAGTCTCAATCTCTCTCTTTATTCGTTTCACTCTCTCTCTGTCTCTAGCTCTCACTTTGTATCTCTATCTCTCTCTGAATCTCTATCACTCTCTCTGTATCTCTCACTCTCTCGCTCTCTGTGTGTCTCTCTCTTTATCGTTCTCTGTTTCTCACTCTCTCTCTCTCTGCATCTCCCTATATCTTTTGCATCTCTCTCTGCCCCTCTCTCTCTCTCCCTGAATATCTCTGTGTCTGTGTCTGTCTCTCTTTGCTTTTTCTCTGTCTCTCTCTATCTCTGCATCTGTCTCACTCTCTCTCTGTATCCCTCTCTATCTATCTGTCTTTTTATCTCTTTTTCTCTCTGTACCTCCCCCCTCTCTCTGTAACTCTTTCTGCATCTCGCTCTCTCTCTGTATCTGTTTCTCTCTCTCTGCATCAGTCTCTCTCTCTGTATATCTCTCTCTGTATCTCTCTCTCTGTGTATCTGTCTCTCTCTGTTACTCTCTCTGTCTTCATTTTCTCTCTCTCATTCTATCTGTCTCTCTCTTTATCTCTCTCGCTCCCTATCTGTTTCTGACACTCTCTCTCTCTGTATCTGTCTCCCCCTCTCTGTTTTCGTTTCTCTCTCTCTTTGTCTCTATCTCTCGCACTGTATCTCTCTCACTCTCTCTGTATCGCTCTCTGTCTGTCTGTCTCTCTCTCTCTCTGTATCTCACTCTCTCTCTGTATCTATCTCTCTGTATCTGTCTCGCTCCCTCTCTGCATCTGTCTCTCTCTCTGTATCTTTCTCTCTCTTTCTCTCTCTCTTTCTGCAACTGACTCACTCTAGCTCTGTATTCCTCTCTCTCTATTTCACGTGCTACCACTCTCACTCTATCTCCGTATCTCTCTCTCTCTGTATCTGTCTCTCTCTGTTTGTATCTCGGTTACTGTCTCTCTTCTCTTTTCAACTTTCTCTCTCTATCTGTCTCTATCTGCCTCTCTCTCTTTATGTCTCTATCTCTCTCTCTCTCTCACTCTCGCTTTCTCTGTTTATCTCTCTCTCTGTCTGTGTCTGGCTGTCTCTGAGCTGTATAAGTCTCTCTCTCTCTCTGCATCTGTCTCAATATCTCTCTGTATCCCTCTGTCTCTAAATCTCTCGTTATCTCTGTCTCTCTCTCTCTCTCTCTGTATCTTTGTCTCTATGTTTCTCTCTCACTTCTTTGTAACTCTCTCCCTCTCTCTGCATCATTCTCCCTCTTTCTCTGTATCTCTCTCTCTGACTCTCTCTGTATCTGTCTCTCTCTCTGTATTCGTTTCTCTCTCTCTGTCGCTATCTCGCACTCTGTATCTCTCTATATATATCTCACTCACTCTCAGTCTCTCTCTCTCTCTTCCTTGCTCTCTGTCTGTGTCTCTCATTATCTCGCTCTCTGTATCTCACATCACTCTCTCACTGCATCTCCCTATATCGCTATCTCAGTCTCTTTCTCTCTATACATATATATATCTGTCTGTGTTTGTCTGTCTGAGCTGTATCCCTCTCTGTCTCTATCTCTCTCTGCATCTATCTCTCTCTACATCTATCTCTCTCTGCATCTATGTCTCTCTGCATCTACCTCTCTCTGCATCTATCTCTCTCTGCATCTATCTATCTCTGCATCTATCTATCTCTGCTCCTATCTCTCTCTGCTTCTATCTCTCTCTGCATCTATCTTTCTCTGCATCTATCTCTCTCTGCATCTGTCTCTCTCTGCATTTATCTCTCTCTCTCTCTTTATCCATCTCTCTCTCTCTCTCTGTATCTGACTCTCTCTCTCTGCATCTCTCTCTCTCTCTGTATCTCTCTCTATCACCCTTCATCTCTCACTCAATTACTTTATCTCTCTCTCTGTATCTCGCTCTCCCTCTCTCTCTTTTTCATTCTCTGTCTCTGTTTCTCTCTATCTCTCTCTGTATCTCCCTTTCTGTCACTCTCTCTCTGTATTTCGTTCTCTGTATCTCTCTCTCGGTCTCTCTCTGTATCACGCTCTCAATATCTGTCTCTCACTCTGTGTATGTGTGTCTCTCTCTGTTTCTGAATCTCTCTGTAGATCTGTCTCTCTCTCTCTTTATCTTTCTCTCTGTATCTCTCTCTCTTTCTCGGTAACTCTCTCTCTGTATCTGTCTCCCTGCATCTCTCTCTGTCTCTATATCTTGCTCTGCATCTCTCTGTATCTCACACTCTGTATCTGTCACTCTTCATCTCTATTTATATCTATTTATCTCGCTGTCTCTCTCTCTGTTTCTCTCTCACTCTCTGTGTCTGCCTTTCTCTCTCAGCTCTATCTGTCTAGCTCTATCTCTCTGCATCTGTCTCACTTTCTCTGTGTGATATCCGAGTGGTAAGGTCAGAAACTGAGAGAAGCGAGTTATTAGGAACCAAACCCAACTGTTTAATTATACGGTGTAGCAGAGAAACATCTCTTACAGGCTG
The DNA here is from genome assembly GCF_052327205.1 of Somniosus microcephalus. Lineage (NCBI taxonomy): Eukaryota > Metazoa > Chordata > Chondrichthyes > Squaliformes > Somniosidae > Somniosus > Somniosus microcephalus. Next base: position 53,950,618 of record NW_028225180.1, on the reverse strand, counting down.
CAAGCAAAGCAGAATATTTCTAACTGCAAGATCCAAGATGGAGGATTCACCTCTGAGTCATACCCATAATTCCACATTACCAGGACATTTCCTTAAATACTGGTGAATAAGAATCCTTACTATTTGCCTCCATCTGGTGGATAACTTAAACATTACATCCCAGATTACTATATCCCCCCTCTTAAGTTTACATTAATTTCTTAACAACATTCTTAAAACGTCCCATAAGGAAACTCCTTTAACGACAGTCCATACTGAACGAATCTAGCAGGTCGTTATCAATCTCTCTGGTGGCTTGCGAGCCCTTGGTGACCGTCTTACAGTCAAGTGCCTGCTTGGTTGTGGTAGAGCCACCTGCTGCTCCTGAGCAGTATTCACAGTATCTGACTCTGCTACGATGGTTTCCTCTTGACGAAGGGGTCCAGGTGGAACTGGCTCTGTTCGTGGTGGTGGTACCACTGAAGCATGTGGATAACTGGGGGCCAAGTTGTCCTCCGACATCTCCTCTGGAACCTTCAGTTCGATTTCCCCTTGTCTGGTCAGTATCTGATCTACATGTCTGCGTACTACCTGACTAGTTCCCACCATGACCGTATATGATACTGGACCGGTCATTGTGTCTATGACGCCAGGAATCCATTTTGGACCATATTCTGAAATTCCTGGTAAGGACCGCATCTCCTTCTCCAAAACTGTGGCTCTTTGTCCTTCTGTCATGGTTCTCCTTTTGTTTGATATGTCGGTTTTCCACCTTTCTTTTTAGGTCTGGGTGAACCAGGTCAAAAATGGAGCGTAGTCGACGTCCTAACAGCAGCTCAGCAGGAGAGAGTCCTGTGGTAGATTGAGGTGTTATTCTGTAGCTGAACAGAACTCGTGATACCTTGGTTGTCAAACACCCTTCCGCACTTTTTTTCATCATCTCCTTAAATGTTTGTACAGCTCTCTCCGCAAGTCCATTTGAAGACAGATGATATGGAGCTGAGGTCACGTGCACTATGCCATTGTTTCTCATGAACTTTTTTGTTTCGGTACTCACAAAACACTTGGCATTGTCACTTACAACGATCTCACATAGCCCTTGATTACTAAAACTCCTATGCAGGCAGTCTATAATAACAGTAGATGAAGCAGAATTTACAGGATACACATCCATCCATTTGGAATGTGCATCAATGATTATGAGGAACATCTTTCCCATGAATGGACCCGCATAATCTACATGTAATCTTCTCCACGGTGTATCCGGCCACTCCCAGGGGTGGAGTGAAGCTGCTGCTGGTGCCTTCATGTGTACTTGACAAGTGCTGCATGTCTTGACTTGATTTTCTATCACCACATCTAGCTTTGGCCACCACAAGTAACTCCTTGCCAAGGCTTTCATATGCAAAACTCCAGGATTACACTGATGTAGTTGCCCTAGGATAGACTGTTCTGCTGGCTGTGGAATAATCACTCGTGCTCTCCACAACACGCAACCATCCTGCACACTCAGCTCTGTCTTCCTGACACTGTAAGGTGTGAAATCTGTCCCTTCCGAATGCTGTGGCCAACCCCTCATCACATATTCTCAGACTCTAGACAGTACTGGATCTTTACCAGTCCAAGTCCTTACTTGTTCAGCGGTCACAATTGCCGTGTCCATGTCCTACAACATCAAAACTCTGTCCTCTGGAGCTGCACGGATAGGTGTACCTGGCAGTGGAAGACAGCTCAAGGCATCTGCGTTCCCATGGTACTTGCCCGCCTTGTAAATGATGACATACTCATATGCCCTCAACGTCACTGCCCACCTTTGGATCCGAGGAGACACCATCTGTGGTACTGCTTTCATGTCATTAAAAAGAGCTAGAAGAGGTTTATGATCGGTGCATATGGTGATTTTCTTGCCATATATGTACTTGTGAAACCTCTGTAACTCAAACATTACTGCTAATCCCTCTTTATCTAACTGGGAATTGTTTTTGTCCGCTGGTGTCAGAGTTCGAGACATAAACCCTATTGGTCTTTCAGTTCCATCTTCCAAGCTGTGTGAAAGAACCACCCCCACCCTGTAAGGTAAAGCATCACAAGAAAGAATGATGTCTTTCTCTGCATTATAGCGAACCAGCACATCCGAGGACATCTTCAGTTTCTTGGACTGTGCAAATGAAACCCTCTGTTCCTCTTCCCACTGCCACTGCGTCTCCTTGCACAGAAGTTTGTGAAGAGGTGCTAACACTGTTGCCAAGTTTGCTAAAAATCTGTTATAATAGTTTAGCAGTCCCAGGTAAGCTTTTAACTCAGTCACATTGGTAGGAGCTGGGGCTCCTTGATTGGATGGAGCCTGGTGGTGTCCACTCTGTGTCCCAGGAACACGGCCTCATTCCCCAGGAACGTGCACTTACTCCTCTTGAGCCGTAATCCAGCCTTATCCAATCTTTGCAGTACCTCTCTCAGAGTGCTCAGATGCTCCTGGTCGGTTCTTCTCATCACCAGAATGTCATCCAGATAGATTGAAACATGTGGGATCCCTTGCAGTACACCCTCAATAGTCCTCTGGAAAATAGCTGGACTAGATGAGACACCAAATGGTAAGCAGTTATAGGTAAACAAACCCTTGTGTGCATTTATGGTTACAAACGTCTTGGATTCCTCATCTAGTGTAATCTGCAGGTATGCATGACTCATATCCAGCTTTGTGAATTTCTTCCCTCCAGCGAGGTTCGCAAAAAACTCCTCTGTTTTGGGAATAGGATACTGTTCTAGTTTAGACACCCTATTTACTGTCAATTTATAATCTCCACAGAGTCTTTCTGAATTGTCCGGTTTTAAAACAGGTACAATGGGAGCTGCCCATTCTGAACATTTCACGTGTTCCAGTATGTGCTCTCTCAAAGACGGTCAAGCTCAGCCTGTACCTTCAGCTTCGTGGCATAAGGCACAGGTCGTTGTTTAAAAAACCTTGGCAGTGCCTCCTTGTCTACATAAATCTTAGCTGGGGGGCAATTAAATGTGCCAAGTTCTTCCTTGAACACGTTCTCATGTTCAATCAACACTTCTTGCAAAGACAAATATTTGCCTCCTTCTATTTGATTTATTGCTCCCAAATTTAATTTAATTTCTGGTATCCAGCCCCGACCTAACAAGTTTGGTCCAGAACCCGATACTGCAACTATAGGTAGCTGTTGCACGGTGTCCCTGTGTTGCACAGTTACCGTAGCTGTACCCAATGTCGCCACTCGTTCACCGGTATATGTTTTAAGCTGCATAGAGCAAGACTTTAACTCTGGAACTTTTGCACGGTTCCACAATTTGGAGTACTCCTTCCTGTTCATTATGGTTACGCCGCATCCTGTGTCCACTTCAAAGTTTACCTTAGAGTCATTTACTGTCAGTTGCAAAGTGATAGGATCCACTTTTAGAATTTTCTCTACCATACTATGCATTATGAACATGTTGTCTTCTTTCTCAGCTTCTCCACTGATGTGATGTGCTCCCTGTTTATTCACTGCTCTTCCTAGGTTTTGCTTTTCTCCCCCTTTTGGTTTGTATTCCTCCACGGTTGCTTTTGCCCTGCATGCACGTTTTATATGTCCTTTTTTCCCACACTTGTGGCACTTTTCCTCCAGAAACTTGCATTCCCTCGCCAGGTGATCACCATTGCATCTATAACATGCCTTAACATGCTCACATTGTGGTTTCTGAGGCAACTTTAACTTGTGCACAATAAACTGACTTCCAACTTGCTTTGGAGTAGACCAGTCGGAACCTTGTATTTTTTTACATCTCGGTTCACTTTCTCTATGGCTTGAGCAAGTTCCAATGCTTTTTCATACGTAAGCCCAGTCTCGGACAATAATCTCCTCTGCATTCGATCATCCATTAACCCGCAAACAAGCCTATCTCTCAGCATGTCATTCAGGTTGTCGCCGTAATTGCAATCGTGTGCCAATTTTCTCAACACCGCTACATAATCCAATACAGTCTCTCCCGGTTTTCTGTTCCATGAATTAAATTTGAAACGCTGTACAATCTCATTCGGTCTGGGATTGAAATGTTCCTTCAGCAAGGCCACTAATTCAGCAAATGTACTGTCACCCGTCTTTGCAGGACTGCATAAGTTTCTCATTAAACTATACGTCTGACTTCCCACGGAAGTCAGCTAAATAGCTCTCCTTTATCCAACATCATTTATATCATTTGGTTCAAAGAAATGCATCAGCTCCTCGCAGTACTCATCCCAGGTCTGAGTCTGAACATCAAAAGCAGAGACCTTTCCTACCATAGCAGCCATGATCAGTTATTCAGCGCTCTTTTATTTTTTTTCTCTGTCACGATGTGATCAGTTGATCCTCATTGCCAATAAGTGATAACCGAGTGGTAAGGTCAGAAACTGAGGGAAGCGAGTTATTAGGAACCAAACCCAACTGTTAATTATACGGTGTAGCAGAGAAACATCTCTTACAGGCTGCAAGCAAAACACAGTGGCCTAGAAATTGAGTTGACGCCGTGCCAGGGCTTTAGCACCGGAAATTTATTGCCAGCGCTAATTCCCTTGCGCGCGCCAAAAATTCAGTAGCGCCGCGCCCAGATGGCTGCCGGCGCTACTGGCGGGCGTGAGTGCCTCCCAATGGGCGCTGAGTGCCACATTGCGGTGCTAATCCGGCGCTGTGGCACCCGATGCGGTGCGGCAGGCTGGGGAAGTGCAGGCCTCCTCCTCCCGTTAAGGAGGCGCTGCCTTCACCCGATCGCTGGCCGTTTGATTTTTTCAAAAATGAGCCCGGCACCTCGGACAAGTGCCAGGCTTGCAGGCCAGAAGCATCTGTTCCGCGGGGGGGGGGTGGAGGAGTCCGGGGAGGGAGGTGCGGGCAGGCGGCCGGCGGGAAAGCGGCCGGCCGCCGCGCGACCTTAATGCGCCGGCGCTAACTTGTGTAAGACTCGGTTGCCAGAGTCTTAGATGCGGCTGCCACGGGTGAGGCGGCCGCAACTGAATTTCGGCGTTCGGGCGCGTTGCCACGGCAACCGGGACGCTGCGCACAGCGATGACGTCATCGGTGCCGGCGCAGCGCAACCGGCTAACGCCGATGGCAGCGCCGAAGTGAATTTCAGAAACGGCTATCATTGCAGCGCTAGGCCCTCTAGCACCGCAAAATGGGCGCTAACCCTACTGAATTTTCAGCCCAGTATCTCTAACTGCACGAACCAAGATGGAGGATTCACCTCCGAGTCATACCCACAATTCCACATTAACTTAATAACTGGTGTACCAGGACATTACCATAAATACTGGTGAATATGAATCCTTACTATTTGGCTCCATCTGGTGGATAACTTAAATATTACATTCCAGATTACTATACTCTGTTTATTCCTCTCTCACTATCTCACTCGTTATCTCTCTCTCTGTATCTCTGTCTCTGTCTCTGTATCTCTCTCACTCTCTCTCTCTAAATCTCTATCTCTCTCTACATCTCTCTCTCTCCCTGTTGTGTCTCTCTGTATCTCCCTCACTCTCTCTGTAGACCTCTCTCTATATCTGTATCTCTCTCTGTATCTGTATCTCTCACTCTCACTCTCTCTTTGTCTCTTCTCTATGCATCTGTCTCTCTCTCTATGTGTCTCTCTCTCTTTCTGACTCTCTCTCTCTGTTTATCAGTCTCAATCTCTCTCTTTATTCATATCACTCTCTCTCTGTCACTATCTCTCACTTTGTTTCTCTATCTCTCTCTCTGAATCTCTATCGCTCTCTCTGTATCTCTCACTCTATCTCTCTCTCTGAATCTCTATCACTCTCTCTGTATCTCTCACTCTCTCGCTCTCTGTCTGTCTCTCTCTTTATCGCTCTCTGTTTCCCACTCTCTCTCTCTCTGCATCTCCCTGTATCTCTTTGCATCTCTCTCTGCCTCTCTCTCTCCCTGAATATCTCTCTGTGTCTGTGTCTGTCTGTCTCTCTGTGCTTTTTGTCTGTCTCTCTCTATCTCTGCATCTGTCTCGATCTCTCTCCGTATCCCTCTCTATCTATCTGTCTCGTTATCTCTTTTTCTTTCTGTATCTCCCCCTCTCTCTGTAGCTCTCTCTTTCTGCATCTCGCTCTCTATCTGTTTCTGTCTCTCTGCATCTGTCTCTCTCTCTGTATATCTCTCTGTATCTATCTCAGTGTATCTCTCTTTCTCTCTGTATCTGTCTCTCTCTCTGTTTCTCTCTCTGTTACTCTCTCTCTGTCTTCATCTTTCTCTCTCTCTCTATCTGTCTCTCTTTATCTCTCTTGCTCTCTCTGTTTCTGACTCTCTCTCTCTGTGTATCTGTCTCCCTCTCTGTTTTCGTTTCTCTCTCTCTTTTCTCTATCTCTCGCTCTGTATCTCTCACACTCTGTATTGCTCTCTGTCTCTCTCGCGCTCTCTCTCTCTCTGTATCTCGCTCTCTGTATCTCTCTGCATCTGTCTCGCTCCCTCTCATCATCTGTCTCTCTGTATGTATCTCTCTCTCTCTTTCTCTCTCTATGTGCAACTGTCTCATTCTCGCTCTGTCTTCCTCTCTCTCTATCTCTCTCGCTACCACTCTCACTCTATCTCTGTATCTCTCTCTATCTGTATCTCTCCCTCTACCTCCATATCTCTCTCTCTCTGCATCTGTCTCTCTCTCTCTGTTTCTCTCTCGGTTACTCTCTCTCTCTTCTCATTTCACCTTTCTCTCTCTATCTGTCTCTATCTGCCCCTCTCTCTATGTCTGTAGCTCTCTGTCGCACTCGCTTTCTCTGTTTATATCTCTCTCTGTCTGTGTCTGTCTGTCTCTCTGAGCTGTATCTGTCTCTCTCTCTCTCTCTGCATCTGTCTCAATATCTCTCTGTATCCCTCTGTCTCTACATCTCTCGTTATCTCCCTCTCTCTCACTCTCTCTCTGTATCTTTGTCTCTATGTTTCTCTCTCACTCTCTTTGTAACTCTCTCCCTGTCTCTCTTGGCGTCATTCTCCCTCTCTCTGTATCTCTCTCTCTGAATCTCTCTCTGTATCTGTCTCTGTCTCTGTATTCGTTTCTCTCTATCTGTCCCTATCTCTCACGCTGTATCTCTCTATATATATCTCACTCACTCTCTCACTCTCTTGCTCACTCTCTGTCTGTCTCTCTCATTATCTCGCTCTCTGTATCCCACATCACTCTCTCACTGCATCTCCCTATATCGCTATCTCAGTCTCTTTCTCTCTCTCTCTCTCTATATATATATATATATATATATCTGTCTGTATTTGTCTGTGTCTCGGCTGTATCTCTCTCTCCCCCTCTCTCTCTCTCTGCATCTGTCTCGCTCACTCTTTGTATCCCGCTCCATCCCTCTCCCTCTGTATCTGTCTCTGTCTCTCTATCTCTATCTGTCTCTGGGTATCTTTCTCTCCCTCTGTATCTCTCTTTCTCTGTAGCTCTCTCTGTATCATGCTCTCTCTGTATTGCCCTCTCAGTATCTCGCTCTCTCTGTCTCTCTCTCTGTATCTCCCTCTCTGTTTCTCTCTCTCTCTCTGTATTTCGCTCTCTGTAACTCTCTCTCTCTCTGGGACTCTCTGTGTATCTGTCTCTCGATATCTGTCTCACTCTGTGTATGTGTCTTTCTCTGTTTCTGAATCTCTCTGTGTATCTGTCTCTCTTTCTCTCTTTATCTTACTCTCTGTATCTCTCTCTATACCTGTATCTCTCTCTCTCTGCATCTGCCTCTCTCTCTGTATCTCTCTCTCTCTGTATCTGTCTCTCTGCATCTCGCTCTGCATCTGTCTGTATCTCTGTATCTCGCACTCTGTATCTGTCACTCTTATCTATAGATATACCTATTTATCTTGCTGTATCTGTCACTCTTATCTATTTATATTTATTTATCTTGCTGTCTCTCTTTCTATTTCTCTCTCTCTCTGTCTGTGTCTGCCTTTCTCTCTCAGCTCTATCTGTCTCGCTCTATCTCTCTGAGTCTATCTCGCTTTCTCTGTTAATTCCTCTCACTATCTCGCTCGTTATCTCTCTCTCTCTGTGTCTCTCTCTCTCTGTATCTCTCGCTCTATGTACCTCTCGCTCTGTAACTCTCTATCTCTACATCTCTATCGCTATCACTCACTCCCTCACCTGTCTCTCCCTCTCTCTGCATCTGTCACTTTCTGTATCTGTCTCTCTCCCTCTGTAAATCTGTATCTTTCTGTCTGTCTTTCTCTGTATCTTGCTCTCTGTATCAGTCTCTCTCACTCTCTCTCTGTATATGTCTCTCTCTCTCTCTTTGAATCTCTCTCTCTCTATCCCTCTCTCTGCATCTCTCTCTCTCTGTATATCTGTCGCTCTCTCTATATCTGCCTCGCTCTGTATCTGTCTATCTCTCTGCAACTGTCTCGCCCAGTCCCTGTATCATTCTCTCTCTATCTCTCTCGCTATCACACTCTCTCTCTGTGTATCTCTCTCCCTCTGTATGTCTCTCTCTTTATCGTCCTCTCTCTCTGTTTCTCTTTGTTACTCTCTCTCTCTCCATCTTTCTCTCTCTCGCCTGTATCTGTCTCTCAATCTCTCTCTCTCGCTTTCTCTGCATATCTCTCTCTGTCTGTGTCTGTCTATCTCTCTGAGCTGTATCTGTTTCACTCTCTCATAAGAACATAGAACATAAGAAATAGGAGCAGGAGTAGGCCAATCGGCCCCTCGAGCTTGCTCCGCCATTCAATAAGTTCATGGCTGATCTGATCCTAACCGCCAATTCACTATCCACAGAACCATCTCCTGAATCTAACAGAATTAGACACACGAAATAGGAGCAGGATCAGGCTACACGGCCCCTGGGCCCACTCCACTACCCACAGGGCCATGACCGATCCGAACCTAGACTCATGTCCAAATTCCTGCCCGCTGCCCGTAACCCTTAATTCACTTTACTTCTAGGAAACTGTCTATTTCTGTTTTAAATTTATGTAATGATGTAGCTTCTACAGCTTTTTGGGGCAGCATATTCCATGGACCTACCACCCTCTGAGTGAAGTAGTTCCTCCTCATCTCAGTTTTGAAAGAGCAGCCACTTATTCTAAGACTATGCCCCCTAGTTCTAGTTTCATTCATCATCGGGAACATCCTCCCTGCAGCCACCCGATCCAACCCCTTCACAATCTTAAATGTTTCAATAAGATCGCCTCTCATTCTTCTGAACTCCAATGAGTAGAGTCCCAATCTACTCCACCTCTCCTCATATGTCCATCTCCTCATCCCCGGGATTAACCGAGTGAACCTTCTTTGTACTGACTCGAGAGCAAGTATGTCCTTTCTTAAGTATGGACACCAAAACTGTATACAGTATTCCAGGTGCGGTCTCACCAATACCTTGTACAACTGAAGCAATACCTCCCTATTTTTATATTCTATCCCCTTAGCAATGAAAGCCAACATTCCATTGGCCTTCTTAATCACTTGCTGCACCTGCATACTAATCTTTTGAGTTTCGTGCAACAGGACCGCCAGATCCCTTTGTACTTCTGTACTTTCCAGTTTCTTGCCATTAAGATAATAACTTGCTCTACGATTGTTCCTGCCAAAGTGCATAACCTCACACTTTCCAGTATTGTATTCCTTCTGCCAAATCTCTGCCCACTTACTTAGCCTGTCTATGTCCTCTTGCAGGTTTTTTATGTCCTCCGCACTCACTACTTTCCCTCCCATCTTAGTATCATCTGCAAACTTTGATATGTTACACTCGGTCTCCTCCTCCAAATCGTTAATATAGATTGTAAAGTGTTGGGGAGCCAGCGCTGACCCCTGCGGAAAACCACTAGTTACTGATTGCCAGTCTGAGAATGAACCATTTACCCCAACTCTCTGCCTTCTGTTAGATAGCCAATCCTCCATCCATGCCAGAATATTACCCCCAATCCCGTGATTTATTATCTTAAGCAATACTCTTTTGTGTGGCACCTTGTCAAATGCCTTTTGGAAGTCTAAATACACTACGTCCACTGGTTCCCCTTTATCCACCCTATATGTTACTTCCTCAAAGAACTCCAGCAAATTTGTCAAACATGACTTCCCCTTCATAAAACCATGCTGACTTTGTCCTATTAAATTATGATAATCCAAATGTCCTGTTACTGTCTCCTTAACAATGCACTCCAAAATTTTACCAACCACAGATGTTAGGCTAACCGGTCCATAGTTTCCAGCCTTCTGTCTACTGCCCTTTTTAAATAAGGGTGTTACATTAGCAGTTTTCCAGTCTGCCGGGACCATTGCCGAGTCCAGGGAGTTTTGGAAAATTATTACCAATTCATCCACAATCCCTCCCGCCACTTCCCTCCAGACCCTAGGATGTAAGCCATCAGGTCCAGGTGATTTATCTGCCTTGAGTCCCATTATTTTACCAAGTACCACTTCCTTAGTGATTTTGATCGTGTTTAGCCCCTCCCTCCTTTAGCCCCATGTTTGTCCAGTGTTGGGATATTCTTAGTGTCTTCTACTGTAAAGACTGATATAAAATATTCATTCAGTGTTTATGCCATCTCCATATCTCCCACCATTAATTTCCTGGTATCATCCTCTAAGGGACCAACATTTACTTTAGCCACCCTTTTTCTTTTTATATAACTATAAAAACTCTTACTGTCTGTTTTTACATTTTTTGCTAATCTACTTTCATAATCTATCTTCCCTTTCTTAATCAATCTTTTTGTTATTATTTGCTGCCTTTCAAAGTTTTCCCAATCCTCTATCCTCCCACTAGATTTGGCTACCTTATATGCCCTTGTTTTTAGTCGACTACTATCCTCAATTTCTTTACTTAGCCACGGATGGCTGTCTTTTCTTTTACAGCCTTTTCTTCTCAGTGGAATATATTTTTTTTGGAAGTTGTAAAATAAATCCTTAAATGTACACCACTGATCATGTATCGTCTTACCCTTTAATCTATTTTCCCAATCCACTCTACTCAATTCCGCTCTCATACATTCATAGTCTCCTTTATTCAAGCTTAGCACGCTTGATTGAGATCCAACCTTCTCATCCTCTAATTGAGTATGGAATTCAACCATGTTATGGTCACTCATTCCAAGGGGATCCTTTACTAGGACATTTTTAATTAATCCTGCCTCGTTACACAGAACCAGATCTAAGGTTGCTTGCTCCCTGGTCGGTTCAGTTACATACTGCTCAAGAAACCCATCCCTAATAGACTCAATGAACTCATCCTCAAGGCAGCCCTGCCCAATTTGATATGTCCAATTAATATGATCATTAAAATCCCCCATACTTATAGATGTTCCCTTATTACAAGCCTCAACTATTTCCTGATTGATACTCCGTCCAACAGATTTGCCACTGTTCAGAGGCCTATAGACTGTGCCCACTAGTGTTTCTTTCCCCTTATTATTCCTTACCTCCACCCAAACTGTTTCATTATCCTGATCTTTTGACCCAATATCATTTCTCTCTATTAAAGTGATTCCTTCCTTTATTAACATAGCCACCCCACCTCCCCTTCCTTCCTGCCTGTCCTTCCTGATCGTTAAATAACCTGGTATGTTTAATTCCCAGGCATTGTCACCCTGCAACCATGTTTCTGTAATGGCCACAAGATCATACCCATATGTAATTATTTGTGCCATTAACTCGTATATTTTGTTACGAATGCTACGTGCATTCAGATAGAGAACTTTCAAAGATGTTTTGTGACACTTAATTCCTGCTTTTGCCCTTTTTATTACATTAACTTTTACTCCATACCTTCTGCCCCTTCCTGAAAAGCTCTGGTTTTTAATTTCCCCACTGCTACCTAAGTCTATGACCTTCTCTGTTGTCATTTTTATTATTTGCTCTCTAGGAACCTTCCCCCCACTAGTTAGTTTAAAGCCCTCTCTACAGCCCTAGTTATATGATGCGCCAAGACTCTAGTCCCAGCACTGGCCAAGTGAAGCCCATCCCAACGGAACAGCTCCCTCCTGCCCCAGTACTGGTGCAAGTGTCCCAGGAAGCAAAACCCATTTCTCCCACACCAGTCTTTGAGCCACGCATTTAACTCTCTAATTTTATTTGTCCTAGCCAAATTCGCTCGTGGCTCAGGTAATAATCCAGAGATTATTACCCTTGTGGTTCTGCTTTATAATTTGGCCCTTGGCTGCTCAAACTCCCTCAGCAGAACCTCCTTCCTTGTCCTATCTATGTCGTTGGTACCAACATGGACCACGACAACTGGATCCTCCCCCTCCCACTCCAAGTTTCTCTCCCGTCCAGAGGAGATGTCCTTAGCACTGGCACTGGGCAGGCAACACAGCCTTCGGGACTCTCGCTCTCGGCTGCAAAGAAATCTATCTATCCCCCTAACGAAACTACCCCCTACCACTACAACATTTCTTATAACTCCCCCCACTTGAATGGCCCCCCGCTCCACGGTGCTGTGGCCAGGTTGCTCATCCTCCCCACAGTCGCTGTTCCCATCCTCACAGGGAGTAAGAGCCTCGAACCTGTTGGACAAGTGCAAGGGCTGTGGCTCCTCCAACACTACCTCCTGGATCCCCGTACCTGCCTCACTTCTAGTCACACCATCCTGACCCTGGCCACGGACAACATCTGAATTAATTAATCTAATTGGTGTGAATACCTCGTGATACACAGAGTCCAGGTAACTCTCCCCCTCCCTGATGTGTCTCAGTGTTTGAAGCTCGGACTCCAGCTCTTCAACACGGAGCCGGAATTCCTCGAGCAGCCAACACTTCCTGCAAATGTCATCACCGTGAGCAACAATGGTGTCCACCAGCTCCCACATATTGCAGCAGCAACACATCACCTGTTCTTCCATTCTATGTAATTAATTAAATTTATTAATATTATTCTTAAATACCCTCTGCCCCGATTCTAGATGGTGAATATCACACCTTAGAAACTATAAACCAAAGAGATTTAAGCTTAAAAAGGGAGAAATACTTACGAACCAGTCACTTACCCGCTTTCTGGTGACGTCACACTTGGGTTACTTTTTACCTCTCTCCTTCCCTCCGAGTTCCCAGACTGGAGACTGGTAGGCCTTACCTGGTCTCTGGGACTTTTATAGCCCCGCTCTGCCGCTCGAGATTCCCGCTGATGCTGTGAGGCCTTACCTGGTCTCTGGGGCCTTTTATAGTGCTGCTCTGCCACTCGAGATTCCCGCCGACGCTGTGAGGCCTTAACTGGTCTTTGGGGCCTTTTACAGCGCCGCTCTGCCGCTCGAGATTCCCGCCGACGCTGTGAAGCCGGACCTGGTCTCTGGGACTTTTACAGCGCCGCTCTGCCGCTCGAGATTCCCAACGACGCTGTGTGGCCTTACCTGGTCTCTGGGGCCTTTTACAGCGCCGCTCTGCCGCTCGAGTTTCCCGCCGACGCTGTGAGGCCTTACCTGGTCTCTGGGGACTTTTACAGCGCCGCTCTTCCGCCCGAGATTCCCGCCGACGCTGTGAGGCCTTACCTGGTCTCTGGGGCTTTTATTGCCCCGCTGCTGCCGCTGAGTTCCCGCCGACGCACTGAGGCCTTACCTGGTCTCTGGGGCTTTTATAGCCCCGGTCTGCCGCTCGAGTTTCCCGCCGACGCTGTGAGGCCTTACCTGGTCTCTGGGGACTTTTACAGCCCCGCTCTTCCGCCCGAGATTCCCGCCGACGCTGTGAGGCCTTACCTGGTCTCTGGGGCTTTTATTGCCCCGCTGCTGCCGCTGAGTTCCCGCCGACGCACTGAGGCCTTACCTGGTCTCTGGGGCTTTAATAGCCCCGCTCTGCCACTCGAGATTCCCGCCGACGCACTGAGGCCTTACCTGGTCTCTGGGACTTTTATAGCCCCGCTCTGCCGCTCGAGATACCCGCCGATGCACTGGGGCCTTACCTGGTCTCTGGGACTTTTATAGCCCCGCTGTTGCCGCTAAAACACCCGCCGACGCTGACTATTCAGGGGGAGATTCTAAAGAAACAACTCCAGACCGCCGATCTTTTGATGGATTGCCAGAAACAGCAGGGATGGTGTGTATCGGATGGCTTGTGCTGAATGATACTAGAATATCACTGTGTGTGGAGAAGTGACGTCCTGCAGGTGAATCAACCACATTATGATATGCATGATGAAATGCCCCAAAAAACAGGTCCATGACATGGTCAGTCACGCTGACATCACCACTACATGAAATGGTTAATGTGGGTCTAGAGGGTGAGATCATGTGTAAAACCAATGGTTAGAGATCTGCGCCATAGAATAGGTCGAGATAGAAATATGATGCTGATGGGATGTTATTTAGTGATGGCCTTAAATACTCTAACGCCAGTAGAGGGAGTTGCATGAAGTAACGGTTAGTCACACTGTCCTGAATCTGCTAATGTTACATTTTATTGGTTCAAAATGACAAACCCCTCATGGTTTCATTTCCCGTGGAGCCCGGGCTCTGCCAATCCGGCTGACATCCAGCTTCTGAATGAAGAGGTGGTGAATTGCGGGCTGTTCAGTGTAATAGGCACAATCTCATTTAACTGGATTCAGGCGGCCAACGGTATTTAAGTCACGAGTCAGGCAGCAGGCAGAGGTTTTAATTCTCTCAGTCAGCGATGCACCTGCACCCAGTTACAATCGTGAGAAGACGATGGCCTAGAAATTCAGTAGGCTTTGCGCCCCATTTGGGGCGCTGGAGGGCCTAGCGCCGGAGTTATGGCCAGTTGGCAAATTCAGTGGGGCCCTTCCGTCGGCGTTACACCGGTTGCGCTGTGCCGGCACCGATGACGTCATCGGTGTGCGCAGCGTCCCGGTTGCCGTGGTGACGGGCCCCAGTGCCGAAATTGAGTTGCGGCCGCCTCGCCCGTGGCAGCCGCAACTAAGACTTTGGCAACCGAGTCTTGCAGGAGTTAGCGCCGGCGCATTAAGGTCGCGCAGTGGCCGGCCGCTTTCCCGCCGGCCGCCTGCCCGCACCTCCCTCCCCGGACTCCTCCACCCCCCCCCGCAGAACAGATGCATCTGGCCTGCAAGCCCGGCACTTGTCCGAGGTGCCGGGCTCATTTTTCTGACCATTTGAACGGCCAGCGGGCGGGTGCAGGCAGCTCCTCCTTAACTGAACGAGGAGGCCTGCACTTCCCCAGCCTGCCGCACCGCATCGGGTGCCGCAGCGCCGGAATTGCGCCGCAATGCGGCACTCAGCGCCCATTTCGAGGCGCTGACACCCTCTAGTAGCGCCGGCAGCTGTTTGGGCGCGGCGCTACTGAATTTTTGGCGCGCGCAGGTGGACTTAGCGCCGGCGCTAAATTTCCGGCGCTAAAGCCCTGGCGAACCCACAACCGAATTTCTAGGCCGATGTGTAATCAACCACATCATCTAATATCAACATGTAAAATAGAGAGCAAAGTCATGAAAAGGTTAACCAATACATTACCGTGTCAAATTCAGTTCGATATGGTTGTGATTCTCCTGCCCCCTGCTCCTAATTTAACAGTTTCTGTGTTCCCTTAATTTCTCTATTACTCAGTACAGTCACTGTGTTTTCCAGACATTCCGCTGACCTCATTTTGTTAGTAAACAGCCAAGGGCTAAAAATTGAGTAGCACCCCAATTGAGGCGCTAACTTCGCCGGGGCACTAAAAGTAGTGCCCTGGAAAAATTAGCACCCCCGTGCCAGAAATTGAGACGTTGCACCCCAAGAAGGAAGTGGGGCACTACTGGAAGTGTCCCGTCTCCCTCTTGGGGCGCTGTGAGTGAATATTGTGGTGCTGCGTGCCGCAGCGCCACAGGCTGTGGCTCATTGCACCGCGGTATTGCAGGCCTTCCTCCCCTTCTTAAAGGGGAGGTGCCCTGTGCAGCGCGACCTGGGGCCCAGTTGGGCCCCCGGGGATCGGGAGTGCAGGCAAAAGAGCCCAGCAACCAAGAGAAGTGCCGGGCTCTTGGAGTGCAGCCGGCCCGCTCCTCGCCTTCAAATTGCGCCTCCCCGGCCGCAGGTACGGCCCCTGATACAGTCGAACATAGCGTCCGGCAGTAAATCAGGCGGTGCTCCATACACCAATGACGTCATCGCCAGCGGTGCAGCGCCACAGGGCGCTACCAGTCAGTGCGACCACTTACCTCCCACTCAATTCTGCGGGAGGCATGGGCGGTGCAGCGCCCGGACACTAGTTGGTTTGCGCCCCAATTAGTGCCCTCTTAACTGAATTCTTCCCCCCTTGCTGTCTTCCCTGTCACCTACTTCAACATACATTGCTATTATATTTCACGGGCCCCAGTTTCTAATTACAGTTACGGTGTTCCACTAAATTGCCATCTTCTCTATTTCTGATAAAGCAGTTACTGTGCTCCCCAAAATTAGCATCTTCTCTATCTCTAATTTAGCAGTTGCTGTGTTCCTGTAAAGTCACATTTAGTCTATATCTATTTAAATTATTGCTGTATTCCTCAAAATTACCCTGTTCTATATTACTAATTAAACATTTACTGTGTTACCACACAGTTCCCCTAATTCTACTAATAAGTAAGCAATTGTTGTATTCCCCTAAAGTCTCCTGTATTCTACTTTAATTAAAGAGTTGTTGCATTCCCCCAAATTTAGTTGTCCTATATTCCCGTTAATTCCACTATTACCCATAGTGTAAGCTCATGTTGTCTAGGAAAACCACCTCCTGCTGCCTTACCCCCATTCCCACTAAACTGTGGACCATCCAATCTTTCTACCTCGCCCCATGCCATCTGATATTGTGAAAGGTTCCCTCTGCTCTGGTATTGTCCCGTCCCTTTCACATCTGCTGTCGTCACTCCCTCCTGACATATCCACCCTTGACGCCATCTCTATCATCATATTCTTGTCCAAATACATGAACTTATTGTCGCCTCCCAAATTCGTGTCCATTTATCCCGCTATCCCCTGTTAAAATCTGTCCAATCAAATTTCTTCCTTTGCACCGCACTTGAAGTGGCCCTTATCGAAGTCACAAATTATATCCTCTATGTCTGTGGCCGTGGTGCACTATCTCTCTTCATTCTTCCGGTCTTTGACTCGGTTGACCACACCATACTTCTCCATGTCTCTCCTCCATTTTCCAGCTGTGTGGCACTGCATTCGCCTGATTCCATTCTTAACTATGCAGTCTGAACCAGAGAATATCCTGCAATGGCTTATCTTCGCGCTCTCGCAGCGTTACCTCTAACCCCAAAGGTTATGCCCTTTCATCCTTCTATTTCACATCTACATGGTGCTCCTTGGCGGCATCAGCCCGAAACATAACATCAGATTCCACGTGTATGCTGAAGACACACAACTCTACCTCACCACCAACTCTCTTAACTCTTGCACTGTCTCTGTGTTGTCAAACAGCTTGTCTGTCCTCCATTCATGGATGAGACAAAATTTCCTACTGTGCATTCTGTTCTTTCTTCGGCCCACCATTTGCAACCGTGCCTTTAGTTGTATAGGCTCTAAACACTGGAATTCCCTCCCTGAAACTCTGCATTTCTCTTATCCTTTAAGATGCTCCTTAAAACCTACCTCTGATCAAGCTTTTGGTCACCAAGTGCCTGCTTCTTTGGCTCCATGTCCTTTTCTTTCTGATTACGCTCATTGGAAGCGCCTTGGGGCATTTTATTAATTTAATTGCGCTATATAAATGAACGATGTTGTAATAAGCAGTCCATGCTGGTCACGCCCCTCAGCCAGATGCATCTAGGTGGTTTGGGCCATTCATAATGAAAAGGTTGGTGGGCGGGATGTTGGGCTGCAGTGATCAATCTATTATAATGAGCAGAGCATCATTGTCAAGTTTCTGGTCAATGATGAACCCCAGCATATTGATGGTGGGGTATTCAGTGATGGTAATGCTGTTGAATGTCAAGGTGCAGTTATTAAACCTTCACTTGTCAGAGATTGTCATTGCCTATCACTTGCGTGGCTCGAAAGTTATTTACACTTATCAGGCCATGCCTGAATGTCATCCAGGTCTTTCAGCATGTGGGCATGGACTGCTTCATTATCTTAGGAGATGCGAATGGAACTGAACACTGTAATCATCAACGAACTTTCCCAATGGTGACCTTATGATGGAGGGAAGGTCATTGATGAAGTAGCTACAGATTGTTGGGCCTAGGAAACTGATCTGAGGATCTCCTGCAGCGATGTCCTGGGGTTGTGATGATTGACCTCCAACCAGCACAAACATCTTCCTTTATGGTCGGTATGACTCTAGCCAGTGGAGAGTTTTTGCACTGATTCCCATTGACTTCAGTTTTACTAGGGCTCCTTGATGCCAAACTCGGTCAAGTGCTGCCTTGATGTCAAGGGCAGTCACTCTTACCTCTCCTCTGATTTCAGCTCTTTTATTGATATGTCAAGAGAAAAGGATTGGTGAAGTCAAGCGTAGGTCCCTTGCAGTCAGAATCAGGGAAATTTAAAATGGGGAACAAAGAAATGGCAGGCCAATTAAACACATATTTTGGTTCTGTCTTCACAAAGGAGGACACAAATAACCAGCCAGAGATGTCAGGGAGCATAGGGTCTGATGAAAGGGAGGAACTGAAAGAAATCATTATTTGTAGGGGCATGGTGTTAGGGAAATTGGCGGGATTGAATGCCGATAAATCCCCAGAGCCTGATAATCTACATCCTGGGGTACTTAAGGAAATGACCCTGGAAATAGTAGATGCATTGCTGATCATCTTCCAACATTCGATGGAACCTGGAACAGTACCCGTGGATTGGAGGGTAGCTAAGGTTACCCCACTATTCAAAAAATGTGGTAGAGAGAAAACGGGGAATTACAGACCGGTAAGCCTGATATTGGTGGTGGGGAAAATTATAATGTCCATTATAAAAGATGAAATAGCAGAGCACTTGGAAAACAGTGAGAGGTTCGGACAAAGTCAACATGGATTAACAAAAGGTAAATCGTGCTTGACTAATCCACTGGAATTCTTTGAGGATATATCTGGTAAAATAGATGAGGGAGAACCAGTGGATGTGGTGTATTTGTAGTTTCAGAAGGCTTTTGATAAGGTCCTGCATTAGAGATTAGCATGTAAGGTTAAGGCACATGGGATTGGGGGCAAGGCATTGACTTGGATAGAGAACTGGTTGGCCGAAAGAAAGCAAAGTGTTGGAATAAACTGGTCCTTTTCCGAGTGGCAGGCAGCGACTGGTGGGATACCGCAGGGATCGGTCCTTGGACCCCAGCTATTCACAATATATATTAGTGATCTTGACAAGTGCACTAGATGTAATATCTCCAAATTTGCAGATGACAAAAAGCTGGGTGGGCGTGTGTACTGTGAGGAGGATGCCGAGAAAATCCAGGATGATTTGGACAGGTTGGGTGATTGGGCAGATGCATGGCAGACGCAATATAACGTGGATAAATGTGAGGTTATCCACTTTGGTGGCAAAAACAGGAAGGCATATTATTATCTGAATGGCAATAGATTGGGAGAAGGGGAAGTGCAACGAGACCTGGGTGTTCTTGTGCACCAGTCGCTGAAGGTAAGCATGCAGGTGCAGCAGGCGGTTAAGAAGGCAAATGGTATGTTGGCCTTCATAGCGAGAGGGTTTGAGTACAGAGACAAGGATGTCTTGCTGCAGTTGTACAGGGCCTTGGTGAGACCACATCTTGAGTATTGTGTGCAGTTTGGGTCGCCTTATCTGAGGAAGGATGTTCTTGCCATGGAAGGAGTTCAGCCAAGATTCACCAGGCTGATACCTGGGATGGCTGGAATGACATATGAGGAGAGATTGGGTCGATTGGGCTTATACTCGATGGACTTTAGAAGAATGAGAGGGGATTTCATTGAAACTTATAAAATTCTGACAGGACTGGACAGGCAATTCAATTCAGTTCAATTTTATTTGTCATATATGCAGCAAACTTATGTACTGCACAATGAAATGTTGATTTTTACGAGTCCTCCCAACACTGGAATAATATGGCATAACAATAATAAAAATACTAATAGAAATGGGTTACGGGGATAGGGTGGGATATGTGTTGGTGCAGGGGTTACGGGGATCAGGTGGGATATGTGTCGGTGCAGGCTCGATGGGCCGAAATGGCCTCTATCTGCACTGTGGGGTTTCTGTGATTTCTGTGAAATACAGTAATCTATAGATAAAAGGATAGATCTGTCTGTCTGTCTGTCTGCCTGTCTATCTGTCTGTCTGCCCTTCTGTCAGTCCGGCTATACACTCTAAAGTTATAGAGCATACCTACACGTGCGTTACATCAAAAGAAAGCTTATGATTCCAGAACGGTCGTAAGCATACTTACGTTTCGGCGAGACAAAAATTGGGCCAGCGGTATCCAAAAAACGTTCAAAATTCCGCTCATTATCTGCTCATTAGCATTGAATGACGTCGACGTCGACCAATCGTATGGTCGAGCGACCCGACGGTTGACCAATCGCTGCGTGGCGGGGGCGGTTTCCTGGCGCGTGTGGGCCGGACCTCCTAGAGTTGAGTGACGGGACGATTGACCAATCCTACGCTTCGGTGACCAGATGGTCGACCAATCGGTGCGTGTGTGGGTGGGTCTTATCGTTCTGAACTGAGGCAAGTCAACGCCATCTTGATTCCAAACTTTTCATTTCTTTTTCCGGCTTGCAGTGTCTTTAAAAAAAAAGTTGCTTTAAAAACACCTATTGTTCTTAAAAAAAGTTAATTACTTTCTAAATCTTTTATCTAATCTCATTAATTTTCCTACGTTTCCCCCTTTTTGCAGGTAGGCCTCGAAGCCTGGGCATCTGTTGCCTGCCCTGCTGGACCCTAGGCAATTGTTTTGTGGCAAGCTCCTCCCACCCCTCACCCCCCACTCCCCCCGCTGGGCCCGATTCCGAACCAGCGGCCAGCCATCTTGGTAAAGGCTGGCTGGGCTCACTGCAGCTCCTCGCCCTTCAATTGGGGGGGGCGGGGCTAGGGAGGGGAGGGGGAGCTGAGAGGGTTACCCCGGCAACCGGGCTCGCCAGCCGCAATCGGATGTCTCAAGCCGCTCAGGCCCACGCCCTGTCCCGGAGATCAGGAGGCGGAGAGGGGAGGAGGGTTACCAAGGCAACCGGGCCCAGCCAGCCACAATCAGCCGTCTCAAGCAGCCTCAGGCCCGGCCTCAGGAGGGCGGGGCTCGGGCTCACCGGGGCGCTGCACTCGGGATGTTAGTACATGGGGAGGCACGGAGCTCAGCAGAGCCATCGCAGGCAGAGGGGAGCAGGCCTGCTGGCTCCCCATCCCTTTCTCCCCCTCCTTCCCTCACCACCCCCCACCCCTCCCCTCCTCTCCCCCCCTCCCCCTCCACTCCCCCTTTCCCCTCCTCTCTCTCCCCCTCCTCCTCCTCTCCCCCTTCTCCCCCCTCACTCTCCCCTCCCCCTCCCCCTCCCCTCCCCCTACCCCCGCCCCCCCTCTCACACCCCCCTCACACCCCCTCCCCTCCCCCCTCTCACTCCCCCCTCCACCTCCCTTCTCTCCCTCCCCATCCCTTACCTTCCCCCCCTCCCCCTCCCCCTCCCCTCCCCCCTTCCTCCCCTCCCCCCCTCCCCTCCCCCCTCTCCCCACCCCTCCCCCCTCCCCACTCCGCCCCCCTCCCCTCCCAACCCCACTCCCTTCCCCTTTCCCCTCCCCTTTCCCCCCTCCCCTTTCCCCCACCCCTCCCCATTCCTCCCTAACCTCCCCTTTCCCCCTCCCCTTTCCCCCTCCCCTCCCCTTCCCCCCTCCCCTCCAATTTCCCGCCTCCCCTCCCCTCTACCCCACTCCCCTCCCCTTTTCCCCACTCTCCTCCCTTTCTCCCCCTCCCCTCCCCTTTCCCCCCTCCCCTCACCTCCCCCCTCCCCTTTCCCCCTACTTCCCCCCTCCACTCCCCTTTCCCCTTTCCCCCTCCCCCCTCCACCCTTTTCCCCACCTCCCCTCCCCTTTCCCACCTCCCCTCCCCCTCTCCTTTCCCCACTCCCCTCCCCTTGCCCCACACCCCTCCCCTTGCCCCCTCCCTCCCCTTACCCCCACTTCCCTCCCCTTTTCCCCACTCTCCTCCCCATTTTCCCCACCTCCTCTCCCCTTTCCCCTTCCCTCCCCTTCCCCCCGCCCCTCCGCATTCCCCCTACTTCCCCCCTCCCCCCTCCCCCTTTCCCCTCCTCCCCTTTCACCTCTCCCCTCCTCTTCCCCCCTCCCCACCGCTTCCCCCCTCCCCTCCCCTTTCCCCACCTCCCCTCCCCTTTCCCCCCTCCCCTCCACTTTCCCCCCTCCCCTTTCCCCCCTTCCCCCTTCCCCCCTTCCCCCCTCCCCTCCCCCTTCCCCCTCACCTCCCCTTTTCCCCCTAGCCTCCCCTTCCCCCCACCTCCCCTCCCCGTTCCCCCCTCCCCTCCCGTTTCCCCCCTCCCTTCCCCTTTCCCCCCTCCCCTTCCCCCCCTCCCCTCCCCTTCCCCCCTCCACTCCCCTCCCCTTTTCCTCCACTCCCCTTCCCCCCTCCCCTCCCCTTTCACCCCTCCCCTCCCCCCTCGCCCCTCCCCTCCTCCCTCCCCTCCCCCCTCCCCTCCCCCCTCCACTTTACCCCCTCCCCTCCCCTTCCACCCTCCCCTCCCCGTTCCCCCCTCCCCTCCCATTTCCCCCCCTCCCCTCCCCTTTCCCCCTCCCCTCCCCTTTCCCCCTCCCTTCCCCTTTCACCCCCTCCCCTCACCTTTGTCCCCTTCCCTCCCCTTCCACCCCTCCCCTCCCCTTCCCCCCTCCCCTCCCCTGCCCCCCTCCCCTCCCCTGTCCCCCCTCCCCTCCCCTCCACCCCTCCCCTTTCCCCCCACTTCCCCCTCCCCTCCCCTTTCCCCCTTCCCCCCTCCCCCCCTTTCCCCACCACCTCTCCCCTTTCCCCCCTCCCCACCCCTACTCCCTTCCCCCTCCCCTCCCCTTTACCACCCTCCACTCCCCTTTCCCCCCTCCCCTCCCCTTTCCCCCACTCCCCTTTCCCCCCCTGCCCCCTCCCCCCTCCCCTCCCATTTCCTCCCCTCCCCTTCCCGCCCCTCCCCTTTCCCCCTCCCCACCCCTTCCCCTCTTTCCTCCCCTCCCCTCCCCTTTGCGCCCCTCCCCTTCCCCCCTCCCCACCCCTTCCCCCTTCCCCCTTCCCCCTCACCTCCCCTTTCCCCCCTCGCCTTCCCTTTCCCACCTCCCCTTTCCCCCCTCCCCTTTCCCCCTCCCCTTCCACCCTCCCCTTCCCCCCTCCCCTTCCCCTTCCACCTCCCCCTCCCCTCCCCTTTCCCCCTCCCCTCCCCTTTCCCCCTCCCCTTTCACCTCCCCTCCCCTTTCCCCCCTCCCCTTCACGCCCCTCCCCTCCCCTTTTGCCCCCTCTCTTTCCCCTTTCCTTCCCCTTTCCCTCTTCCCCTTTCCCCTTTCCCCCTCCCCTTTCCCCTCCCCTTGCCCCCTTCCCCCTTTTCCCCCCTTTCCCCCCCATCCCCCCTTACTCCCCCCTCCCCTTTCCCCATTTCTCCCCCTCCCCTTTCCCCCCTTTCTCCCCCCTTTCCCCCCCCTTTCTCCCCCCCTTTCCCCCCTACCCTTTCCCCCCTTTCTCCCCTCCCCTTTCCCCCTGCTCCCCTTTCCCCCACCCTTTCCCTTTCCCACCCCTTTCCCTTCCCCCCTTTCTTCCCCCCTTCCCCCCAGTCGCTCTCTCTCTTCCCCCCAGTTGCTCTCTCTCTTCCCCCCAGTCGCTCTCTTTCTTCCTCCCAGTTGCTCTCTCTCTTCCCCCAGTCGCTCTCTCTCTTCCCCCCCCAGTCGCTCTCTCTCTTCCCCCCAGTCGCTCTCTCTCTTCCCCCCCAGTCGCTCTCTCTCTTCCCCCCCAGTCGCTCTCTCTCCCCCCCAGTCGCTCTCTCTCTTCCCCCCAGTCGCTCTCTCTCTTCCCCCCCAGACGCTCTCTCTCTTCCCCCCCAGTCGCTCTCTCTCCCCCCCCAGTCGCTCTCTCACTTCCCCCCTAGTCGCTCTCTCTCTTCCCCCCAGTCGCTCTCTCTCTTCCCCCCTAGTCGCTCTCTCTCTTCCCCCCAGTCGCTCTCTCTCTTCTCGCCCAGTCACTCTCTCTCTTCCAACAACAACATGCCCTCGAAAAAGCCTCGGCATCGCTGGGCACTCCAGCTAGTAATATATAAAACAACAGTAATAAATAATAATAAATTATTCGTTCCTGAGTCTTATAGCCTGTGTGTAGAAGCTGTTTCGAAAACCACTGGTACGACACCGTATGCTTCGGTATCTCTTACCAGACGGGAGCAGGGCGAAGAGGTTGTGGGTGGGGTGGCTCGTGTCTTTGACGATTCTCAGGGCCTTCCCCCGGCACCTCTCGGGGTAGATATCCTGTACAGCAGGTAGTTTAATTCCTATAGTATGTTGTGCAGCTTTCACCACCATCTGTAGAGCCTTGCGGTCTATGGCGGTGCAGTTGCCATACCAGGTAGTGATACAGCCGGACAGGAATCTCCCGATGGTGCAGCGGTAGAAGTTGGTGAAAATCTGGGGGGCCATTCCAAATTTCTTCATTCTCCTGAGGAAGAACAGGCGTTGGCATGCCTTCTTGGTTACGACGTCGATGTGATGGGACCACGTTAAGTCCTCCGTAATGAATACACCTAGGATGCAGGAAGGATGTTCCCGATGGTCGGGGAGTCCAGATCCAGGGGTCACAGTCTAAGGTTAAGGGGTAAGCCATTTTGGACAGAAATTAGGAGGAATTTCTTCACCCAGAGAGTGGTGAAACAGTGGAATTCTCTGCCAAAGAAGGCAGTCGAGGCCTATATCAAGAAGGAGTTGGATATGTTTCTTATGTCTGAAGGGATCAAGGGGTATGGGGATAAAGCAGGGACAGGGTACTGAATTTGGATGATCAGCCATGATCTCATTAAATGGCACAGCAGGCTCGAGAGGCCGAATGGCCTACTCCTGCTCCTATCTTCTATGTTTCTATGTTTGTCCATGTTTGGACCAAGGCGGTAATGAGGTATGGAGCCCAGTTGAAATGGCGGAACAGAAACTGAGCATTGATGGGCAGGTTATTGGTGAGTAAGTGTCATTTGATAATACCATTGATGATACCTTCCTTCACTTTGCTGATGATTGTGCATAGACTGATGGGGCGGTAATTGGCTTGATTAGTTTTGTCCTGATTTTTGTGAACAAGACATTCCTGGGCAGTTAACAAAATGTTGAGTAGATGCCTATGTTGCAGCTGTACGGGACCGGCTTGGCTAGAGGTGCAGCTCGTTCTGGAGCACAAGTCTTCTGCACGACAGCCAAGATGTTGTTGGGGCCCATAGCCTTTGCTGTACCCAGTGCGCTCAGCCTTTTCTTGATATCACGTGAAGGAATCGAATTGGCTGAAGACTGGCTTCAGGAGGACGCCGAAATGCATCATCTACTTGGCACTTCTGGCTGAAAATGGTTGCAAATGCTTCAGCTTAGTCTTTTGCCCGTACGTGCTGGGCTCCACCATCATTGAGGTTGGGTATATTCATGGCGCCTCCAAATCCTGTTAGTTGTTTATTTTTCCACCAACATTCACGACTGGATTCGGCAGGACTGCAGATCTTTGACCTGATCCATTGATTGTGGAATCGCTTAGCTCTGTCTATAGCCTGCTGTTTCCACTATTTAGCATGCTTGTAGTACTGCATTGCAGCTTCTCCAGTTTGGCAACTCATTTTAGTTATTACTGTTGGTTCTTAAGGCATGCTCTTCTGCTCGCCTTATTGAACCAGGGTTTGTCCCCTAGATTGATGGTAATGGTAGAGTGAGGGATATGCCAGGCCATGAGGTTACAGATTGTGATGGTATACATTTCTGCTGCTGCTGATGGCCCACAGTGCCTCATGCATAATTGGGATTATGGAAACTTTTCTCCAGTGTGACCACAGCTGGGAATTGAACATCCAGGGATATTCAATATTCAGGAAGTACAGGCAAAAATGAAAATGCGGTGGGGTAGCATTGCTGGTTAAAAATGAGATTAGCACAATAGTAAGGAAGGACATTAGCTCTGATGATGTGGAATCTGTATGGTTAGAGCTGAGAAATACAAAGGGGCAGAAAACGTTCGTGGGAGTTGGAAACAGACCCCCAAACATTAATGCAGAGTTTGGAGATGGCAATAAACGGGAAATTAGAGATGCGTGCAATAACATAGAAACATAGAAACATAGAAGATAGGAGCAGGAGTAGGCCATTCGGCCCCTCGAGCCTGCTCCACCATTCAATGCGATCTTCCAAATTCAGTACCCAGTCCCTGCTTTCTCCCCATACCCCTTGATCCTTTTAGCCTTCAGAAATATATCCAACTCCTTCTTGAATATATTTAATGTATTGGCCTCTACTGCCTTCTGTGGTAGAGAATTCCAGAGGTTCCCCACTCTCTGGGGGAAGAAATTCCTCCTCATTTCTGTCCTAAATGGCCTACCCCTTATCCTGAGACTGTGACCTCTGGTTCTGGACTCCCCGACCATCGGGAACATCCTTCCAGCATCTAGTCTTTCCAGTCCTGTCAGAATTTTATAAGTTTCAATGAGGTCCCCTCTCATTCTTCAAAATTCCAGCGAGTACAAGCACAATCGACCCACTCCCTCATCATATGTCATTCCCGCCATCCCAGGTATCAGCCTGGTGAATCTTCCCTGAACTTCTTCCATGGCAAGAAAATCCTTCCTCAGATAAGCCGACCCAAACTGCACACAATACTCAAGCTGTGGTCTCACCAAGGCCCTCTATAACTGCAGTTGTTCCTGTACTCAAACCCTCTCGCTACGAAGGCCAAAACTCCATTTGCCTTCTTAACCGCCTGCTGCACCCGCATGCTTACCTTCAGTGACTGGTGCATAAGGACACCCAGGTCTCGTTGCACTTCCCCTTCTCCCAATCTATTGCCATTCAGATAATAATCTGCCTTCCTGTTTTTGTCACCAAAGTGGATAACCTTGCATTTATCCATGTTATATTGCATCTGCAATGCTTTTGCCCAATCACCCAACCTGTCGAAATCATCCTGGAGCTTCTCAGCATCCTCCTCACAGCACACACGTCCACCCAGCTTTGTGTCGTCTGCAAATTTGGAGATATTACATCTAGTTCCCTTTTCTAGATCATTAATATATATTGTGAATAGCTGGGGCCCAAGGACCGATCCCGGCGGTACCCCACTAGTCACTGCCTGCCACTCAGAAAAAGACCCGTTTATTTCAACTCTTTGCTTTCTGTCTGCCAACCAGTTCTCTATCCAAGTCAATACCTTGCCCCCAATCCCCTGTACCTTAACTTTACACGCTAATCTCTTATGCAGGACCTTGTCGAAAGCCTTCTGAAAGTCCAAATACACCACATCCACTGGTTCTCCCTTATCTATTTTACCAGTTACATCCTCAAAAATTTCCAGTAGATTAGTCAAGCACGATTTACCTTTTGTAAATCCATGTTGAATTTGTCCAATCCTGTCACTGTTTTCCAAGTGCTCTGCTATTACATCTTATGTAATGGACTCTAGCATTTTCCCCACTACCAATGTCAGGCTTACTTGTCAGTAATTCCCCGTTTTCTCTCTACCACCTTTTTTGAATAGTGGGCTAAAATTAGCTGCCCTCCAATCCATGGGTACTGTTCCAGATTCCATCGAATGCTGGAAGATGATCAGCACAGCAGTTATCATGGGTTACCTTAACCTACATATAGATTGGCCTAACCAAATTAGTAAAAATACTGTGGAAGAGGATTTCTCAGAGTGTATACGGGATGGTTTCCTGGACCAATATGTCGAGGAGCAAACTGGAGGTCAGATCATCATAGACTGGGTATTGTGTAATGAGAAAGCATTATTTAGCAATCTTGTTGTCCGACGCCCCTTGGGGACGAGTGATTATAATATGATAGAATTCTTCATTAAGATGGAGAGTGAATTAGTTCATTCAGAGACTTGAGTACTGAATTTAAATAAAGGAAACTACAATGGTATGAGGTGTGAGTTGGCTAGGATGGATTGGGAAAGTTACGTAAAGGTTTGCCGGTGAATAGGCAATGGCAAACATTTAAAGATCACATGGATGAACTATAGAATTTGTTCATCCCTGTTTGGCATAAAAATAAAACAAAAAGGTGACTCAACATTTGCTAACAAGGGAAATTAGCGATAGCATACGATGCAAGGAGAGGACATATAAAGTGGCCAGATATAGCAGTAAACCTGAGGGTTGGGAGCAGTTTAGGATTCAGCAAAGGAGGACAAAGGGTTTAATTAAGAGGGGGAACATAGAATATGAGAGTAAGCTTGCAGGGAACATAAAAACTGACTGTAAACGCTTCTATAGATATGTGAAAAGAAAAAGATTGGTAATGTCAAGCGTAGGTCCCTTGCAATCAGAATCAGGGGAATTTACAATGGGGAACAAAGACAATGCAGACCAATTAAATACATACTTTTGTTCTGTCTTCAGAAAGGAAGGCACAAATAATCTCCCAGCGATGACGTGGAACACAGGGTCTAATGAGAGAGAGGAACTGAATGAAATCATTATTTGTAGGCAAATGGTGTTAGGGAATTTGACGGGATTGAAGGGCGATAAATCCCCAGGGCCTGATAATCTACATCCTAGGGTATTAAGGAAGAGGCCCTAGAAATATTGGTGCATTGCTGGTCACCTTCCCAAATTCTATAGATTCTGGAACAGTTCCCATGGATTGGAGAGTAGGTAATGTTACCCCACTATATAAAAAAAGGTGCTAGAGAGAAAAAACATGGAATTATAGACCAGTAAGCATGACATCGGTAGTGGGGAAAATGCTAGAGTCCATTATAAAAGATGTAATAGCAGAGCACTTGGAAAACAGTGACAGGATCGGACAAAGTCAACATGGATTTACAAAAGGTAAATCATGCTTGACTAATCTGCAGGAATTTTTTGAGTATGTAACTGATAGAATAGAAAAGGGAGAACCAGTGGAAGTGGTGCATTTGGACTTTAAGAAGGCTTTCGATAAGGTCCTGCATAAGAGATTAGCATGCAAAGTTAAAGCACATGGGATTGGGGGTAAGGTACTGACTTGGATAGAAAACTAGTACGATAGCAAAATACTGCAGATGCTGGAATTCCGAAATAACAACAGAAAATGCTGGAAAAACTCAGCAGGCCCGGCAACAGGAGAGAAATTAGAGTCGACTTTTCGTGTCTAAACGTTTTTCAAAATACCAAATTTGGATGATCAGCCATGATCACATTGCATGGTGGAGCAGGCTCGAGGGACCGAATGGCCTACTCTTGCTCCTATCTTCTATGTTTCTATGCATGCCCAGTTTTGAGTTGCTATATCTGTTCTGAATCTATCACATTTAGCAGGGTGGTAGTGCCACACAACACGATGGTGGGTGTCCTCAGTGTAAAAACGGGACTTTGTCTCCACAATGAATGTGCGGTGGTCACTGCTGCCAGGGACCGATGCCTCTGAGACAGGTAGATTGCTCAGGACGAGGTCATGTACGCTTGTCCTCGTTTTCCTTGGTTCTCTCACTATCTGCTGCAGGCCCACTCTGGAAGCTGTATTTTTCAGGTTTCGGCCAGCTTTGTAAGTAAACGTGCTACCGAGCCACTCTTAGTGATGGATATTGAAGAACCCCATCCAGTGCTACTCTCAGTGCTTCTTCCACGTGGCATTACTGATTCATCAGCTGAGAAGGGGCGGTAGGTTGTAATCAGCAGGAGGTTTCCTGGCCCATGATTGACTTCAAGCCATGAGGCATCATAAGGTCTCGAGTCAATGTTGATGATTCCCAGGCCTACTTCCTCCCGACTGGACTGTGCCGCCACCTCTTGTGGGTCTATCCTGCTGGTGAGCCAGGACATACCCAGGGATTGTGATGGACGAGTCTGGGACATTGGCTGATAAGTATGATTCCGTGAGTATGAATATATCAGGCTGTTGCTTGACTAGTCTGTGGAACAGCTTCTCCCAATTTTGGCACAATACCCAGATGTTCGTGAGGAGGATTGTGCATGCTCGACTGGGTTGTTGTGCTGTTGTCATGTCTGTAGATGTTGAGATGCCGAGGATGATGTCGGGTCGTCCTTCAAGTTATGTTCTTATTCGTAGCAGTTTGCTGCAACTGAGTGGCTGGCTAATCCGTTTCAGAGGGCACTTAAGATTCAAGCACATTCCTGTGGGTCTAGATTCACATGTTGGCCAGACCAGGTAAGGACGGTAGATTTCGTTCCCTACCGGTCAATATTAAAACAGATTTTTTTTTACATTAATCTGATAGACACCATTAGTGATACTAACTTTATATTCGAGACATTTATTTAATTAACTGAATTTAAATTATCAAATTGCCGTGGTGGGATTTGAACTCAGAGTTTCCAGATCATTAGATCAGGCCTCTGGATTAGTAGCCCAGTAACAAACATTATACTACCGTTCCCTCATGGAAACCCGGGGTTAGAAATGGCATCATGTTATTGTCTCAAGGGAGGCACTTTCCGAAGTCCTACTGCTGGTCAGTTTTAGCTCAGTTCCTGTTCAGAGACACACTGATAGAGATACATGTCATAGAGCTGTGCCTGCAACAAAGAAAGAAGTATTCCCGTGTTAATAAAGGAAATTCAAGAAGGGATTACATCAAACACTGGAATGTCTGGTGAAAATAATTGTCGAGAAAGAGATATGCAAATACAGAAGTTAAATACTGGGCCTGTAAAAGGCAAATATAATGCAAATGTTGATATAGCGAAGAAGGTAGGTAGAGTTTTAGAATTAGAGAGAGGTAGAGTTTTAGAATTAGAGAGAGGTAAAGTTTTAGAATTAGAGAGAGGACAGGAAGACAGGGAATGATAACCTTTTTCTCAACCACAACACATTGGAAATAGTCACGGTTTGCTTCTAGTTTCTTTTTCTCCTTCCTCGATAGGGTCGCTTTTGTGCTGAAAAATGGAGGGAGAAATTTAGCACAGCCCAGGGTACCATGTGTGGATGAGCAGTTTCCTCATCTCCTCAGTCACAATCTAGCATTATTTTACATCTGGCAAACTGCACCTACAGAAATCTTCCTCCCTGGTTAAATGCCTACCCATCTACTGATAATAGTCTCTGTCACTCTCTCTCTATCTCTCTCTCTTGCTTTGCCTTTCTTTTCTATATATCTCATTCGCTCTCTCCCTTTCAGTCTTTCTTTTTTTTCCTGTCGCTCTCTTGGTTTCCTCACTTTCTGTTTATGTCTCTATCGTTCTCCTCTCTCTCTCTCTATGCTTCCTTATAATTATGTCATTCTGTTTCGCCTGTATTCCTCTTTAAGCCCCCTCTCCCTTTTTCTATCTCTCCTTGTCTCTGTTTGTTCCCTTAGATCTCGCTGTCTGTTTGAAGATGCCTTTGTCTCTTTCTGACATGTATTAGCTTCCTTCATCTATTACTGCTTCTCTTCCTATATCTGACTCTTTCAGTCCCCCTAGACCTATCCCTTTATCTCTCGCTCCATTTGTTTTTGTTCCACTGCATCTTCCGCCATCACAGTAAAATATACCTGCAGTAGCACTTTGAAAGGAACATCGAAACGAACATGAATCCGATCAGCATAATCAGCGCCAGAAGATAACTGTCTCTGGTGAACAAGTTCCAGGTTGTAGATACACACCACTAGCCAGAAGAGAAGAGTAACAAAGTGTCACATTGAGCAGGTCAGTAATAAAGGTGGAATACAACTCTCACATTGCAATCTTTGAAATTCACGTTAATATAAGATGTTATCACGGTCCATTGCAGGTGAGATTGAGCATCTCTTGCTAAAATAAAGTGCTGGCCCCTGTCACAAGACAATAACTTTCAGTTCTTGAGCAATCTAGGGGAATATCAAAGGCCTAAGCAGCTGAGATCAAAAGAGCAAAGAATGAACATGTGAACTGGTCATCAAACCAAATCTAATTTCCAAACTTTAATTGCAATATTGAAAATGACTGGAGAAGTGGAACAACCTCGTTATTTCTCAGAAATATATTATGTTCTTTTCGCCCACCACCTCCTTCTGTGCCCAGAGAAAATGTGAGCCTCGTGTCTAACAAAGCAAGGCTAGGAGCTGAAACCTCCAGCTACACCTGCCATCATCTACCACCAGGTTAGATACAGTCGGTGTTTGACACAGAGTAAAGCTCCCTTAACACTGTCCCATCAAACACACATAGGGTAGGTACAGCACGGGTTAGATAGAAAGTGAACCTCCCTCTACACTGTCCCATCAAACACGCATAGGGCAGGTACAGCACGGGTTAGATACAGAGCAAAGCTCCGTCCACACTGTCCCATCAAATACTCCCAGGGCAGGTAAAGCATGGTCTAGATACAGAGTAAAGCTCCATCTACACTGTCCCATCAAACACACATAGGGCAGGTACAGAACGGGAGAGATACAGAATAAAGCTCCCTCTACACTGTCCCATCAAACACACATAGGGCATGTACAACACGTGTTAGATACAGAATAAAACTCACTCTACACTGTTCCATCAAACACACATAGGGCACGTACAGCACGTGTTAGATGCAAAGTAAACCTCCCTCTACACTGTCCCATCAAACACACATAGGGTATGTACAGCACGGGTTAGGTACAAAGTAAACCTCCCTCTACACTGTCCCATCAATCACATATAGGGCAGGTACATCACGGGTTCGATACAAACTAAACCACCCTCTACACTGTCCCATCAAACACACATAGGGCAGGTACAGCACGGGTTCGATACAAAGTAAACCACCCTCTACACTGTCCCCATCAAACACACATAGGGCAGGTACAGCACGGATTAGATACAAAGTAAAGCTGCCTCTACACTGTCCCATCAAACACACATAGGGCACGTACAGCGCAGGTTAAATACAAAGTAAACCTGCCTGTACACTGTCCCATTGAACATTTCCAGGGCAGGCATGGCACTGGTCGGATACAGAGCAGGTCCAATCCCGATCAAGCACTCACAGTGGGCAGGTACAGCACGGATTAGATACAGAGTACAGCAATATCCATTCAAGCACTCACATCAACTACCATTAATTTAGATACAGTAAGGGTTAGATAAAGCATGCATCAGCTACAGAGGACATCTCTCACTATACTGTCAAATCAAACACTCCCTGTGCAGGTACAGCATGGGTTAGATACAGAGTAAAGCTCCCTCTACACTGTCCCATCAAACATTCCCAGGGCAGATACAGCACGGGTTAGATACAGAGTAATGCTCCCACTACACTGTCCCATCAATATATTCCCAGTGCAGGTGCAGCATGCGTCAGATACAGAGTTAAACTTCCCCCACAAGGCCCAATCAAACACTCACATCAACTAACATGAGGTAAAGTACAGTATGGGGTAGATAAAACGTGCGTCAGGTACAGAGTAAAGCTCCATCTATACTGTCCCATTAAGCACTCCCAGGGTAGTTACAGCACTGGTTACATACAAATTGAAGCTTTCGCAGCAATGTGCAACTTAAACCTCCCAGGGAAGGTATAGCACGGATTAGTTACCGAGTAAAGCTCTTTATACACTGCTCCATCAAACACTCCTCGGTTTGGTACAATACGGGTTTGATACACAGTTGAGCACCCTCTATATTTTCTCCTCAAAGACTCACGGGACAGGTATAGA
Source organism: Somniosus microcephalus (assembly GCF_052327205.1). Lineage (NCBI taxonomy): Eukaryota > Metazoa > Chordata > Chondrichthyes > Squaliformes > Somniosidae > Somniosus > Somniosus microcephalus. Next base: position 53,917,073 of record NW_028225180.1, on the reverse strand, counting down.
TCGGGATATATAATAGTGCTCCATCTACGCAGTCCAATCAAACAAATATACGCCAAACACTGGCAGATATTCAGTGGTGAGACTCAGGATATTAAAAGAGAGTCATACCGCCCAGATCAGCGAAATGTGGGTCTAGTCCTCTCCCATTATATCGGCGAGGCTTTCTCTTGATGTGTTGGAAATGATGAAACTTGTCAGCAGTGAGATTGGTGCCAGGTATGCCAAGGAGCTGAAGAACGTATGTTTGATCCAGGATTTCCTGTTCTTGGATCCCTATTCATTGAATTGAAAGTCAGAATCACTATCATAATTAAATGGTGGAAATCTCCAAAAGTGCAACAAATCGGTGTAATAATGGGAACTCAGCACCGCAGGACACCAGGATCAACAACAGTGATACGAAGCTGGACCATTTCTTAATATATGAGTTCAGCCATCATTAACATAAATTCATCTCAATTAGACTCCATGGGGGTAATTTTAACTTCGGGCGCAAACTGGACTTTTATGAATTGGTCACCATTTTATGCCGCATCCAATTTTCCCTTTGATTGACTTCATGGTGTATATTCACAGAATCACAGAATCACAGAAACCCCACAGTGCAGATAGAGGCCATTTCGGCCCATCGAGCCTGCACCGACACATATCCCACCCAATCCCCGTAACCCCTACACCAACACATATCCCACCCTATCCCCGTAACCCAACGTATTTAATCACCCTAACACTAAGGGTCAATTTATCATAGCCAATCAACCTAACCCGCACATCTTTGGACTGTGGGAGGAAACCGGAGCACCCGGAGGAAACCCACGCAAACACGGGGAGAATGTGCAAACTCCACACAGAGAGTCACCCGAGGCCGGATTCGAACCCGGGTCCCTGGCACTGTGAGGCAACAGTGCTAACCACTATGCCACCATGCTATATTGTGCGGATAATTCTTTATCGTCCATTTTACACCCTGAGATAACGTTATAATTACCACCACCGCATACTTTATTCTTGATCAGTCCTACCCTGTCTAACTAATTGTTTAATTTTGTATATTTATTAAAAGCTCTTATTATTTGCTGTTATGCTACCTGTTGTCAGCTTAATACCCCATTTTGAAGCTTCGGCTCTCCCTTTTGAAAGCACCATTAAACTTTTTACAATTCACATGATTACATTTAACACTATTAGCCTCAAACTTCATCAGACGCCTTCATTTGAAGTTTCACATTGTGGGTAATTTTAACTATGGGCGATAGTGTTCAATAGGCGATGTCCTTTTAGCCGCCCGTTATATGCCCGTTCGATTTTCCTTGCCCTGGAGTAATTCTGCTTGTGTGCCATTGTGTAAAACGGGTCATAGTGAATCGGCAGCCGGTTTTACATCTCTCCCGAATGACTTTAATTGAAAAGAAAATTTCGTGAGGTTTATCACGAGCGGTCCAACCGATATCATCCATTTTACATTATTGCCCAAAGTTTAAATTGCCAACATTCTGATGCGTCCCTTTCTCCCAATATGCGGTGGTAACTATTTCCAACTTTCTCGCCTACTCTCAATGCAGTTATTTGCTACACTCAAATTTTCAGAACTAAAGCAAGCGATGTTTCTTTTCTTGTTGAACTGAAACATGCTGAACTTACAAGCAGTGCCGGACCCATTCAAAGATGTGTTCTCCACTTTCACCACGCATACTCAGTTTATTCCTGTTTACCTTGGGATAGATAAAATCTCCCAATATGATTCAGCCTTTGTTCTTACATTATCCTTTGAACTGGCTGCAATTCTCCCCTTCTATCACATACCTTTAACGTTCTGTTATGTACATCGAGAATTGTATATTGGCCCATCCTATATATTGTATATTCCCCTGTCCATGTGAATTCTGTCTCATTGCAACGTCTGTGATATCATTGTTTCCCAGCGCTGTAATATAATGATTCACTAACAATGCCACTCCAGCACCTTTTGCTGCTCCTTTCGCTCATTAAAGCAGCAACAACTTACATTTATATAGCGCCTTTAGCGTAGTACAACGTCCCAAGGCACTTCACAGGAGCATAATCAGTTAAAATTGATACCGAGCCAAAGAAGGATTCATTAGGATGGGTGATCAAAAGCTTGTTGAAAGAGGTAGGTTTTAAGGATTGTATTATATGAAGAGAGATTTGGAGAAGTATAGAGGTTTAGGGAGGGATTTCCAGAGCTTAGGGTCTAGGCAGGTGAAGGCAGGGCTACCAATGGTGGGCCAAAGAAATTGCGGGATGCACAAGAGGGAAGAGATGGAAGAACGCAGAATTCTCAGAGGGTTGCAGGGATTTAGAAGGTTACAGATAAGGGTTAGCGAGGCCATGGAGAGATTTTAAGAGGAGGATGAGAATTGTAAACTCGATGTGTTGCTGGACAAGGGAACAATGTAGGTCAGTGCTGACAGGGGAGATGGCTGCCCGGAGCTTGGTGCAAGTTAAGATAGGGGCAGCAGTGTTTACTATGAGCTCAAGATTATGGAGGGTGAACGAAGGGAGAGCGGCCAGGAGAGCACTGGAATAGCCGAGTCCACTCTGCAGGTAACAATAGCATGGATGAGGGTTTCAACAGCAGATGGGAAGAGGCAAGGGCAAAATGTGGAATATTAAGTTCCAAGGCCAGTCCAAATCTAAGATATGTTCCCGCTAAAGAAACATTCTATTCGCCATAATTATTGTAGCTTCCAACTCCAACTCTGCTTAGAACGCTTTGTACATCCACACACATATTGCTCAATCGTGACTCCAGGTCCTGCGTGCTGCTCGCTTCAATTCTCTTCCATGGAAAATGATTCCAGGATCTCCGTTCACTTAGGATGAAATGGGTCACTCGATTTCTGTTCTTGCTCCTAATTCCCCGATTCTACCTCGCCTGCCGTGGTATATAAAAAGTTCACAATAATCTTTCTCAACTACCCCATTAACGAGAAATCTTGGAAAAGATCACCTTGACGTATAATATCTGCTGCAGAAATAAGTCAAATTTTCCTAACTAAATATTCATGATATAATAACAACAGCTTATATTTATATAACGCTTTTAATGTAGTAAAACGTCCCAAGGCGCTTCACAGGAGCGTTATCAAACAGAATTTGACACCGAGCCACATAAGGAGATAATAGGGCAGAAGAAAACAGGTAGTTTTTAACGAACCTCTTGAAGGAGGAAAGAGCAGTAAAGAGGTGGCGAGGCTTAGAAAGGGAATTCCAAGCCTTAGAGCCTCGGCAGTTGAAGGCAGGGCCGCCAATCGTGGAGCGATTAAAATCGGAGATGTGCAAGAAGCCAGAATTAGAGGAGCGCAGAAAGGAATATCGAGCCCACTAGTCTCCTATCCCGATGCCCCTTCAGTTATAATACTTTTTCTGTTACCAGTTCTGACAATGTTGTTTATTCCTATCCTTGTTTGCCCAGTCTCACTGCACCTGTCCTGAACACAACTCACACTAAAGCCTCTCCTGCTCTCCTCAAGCTGGCTCCTGGTGGTGCGCATGCTCAGCTCGCAGTCCTTCTCCAGCTGGTTCAGCATGTTCTCAACTGTTCGGTTTACCGTCTGTTCTATTGTCGTGCACACCTCTTGGATCTGACTGATGCAACGTGTTGGCTGGCGGTCTAAAAGACACAAACCGACATAGGAACTACCAACTGATAAATTAGAGACATCTCATTCCGAAGGACAAATTGTGCATTCCCCTTATCCACATCGATGAATAACTGATCCTTCTGCGACCTCTCTACCTCCAGGCTGTATTTAACTGAGAATTCTGGGTGTTGTTTCCCACGCTAACTCAATGGGGTTCATTTTAATTGTGTCCAATAGGGTGAAACTGGCGATATCGCATCGCTATCGAATAACTGCAAACGGAAAGTTAATCGGGCGATTTGAATAGGACGGTCAATCCAGTACCGCTCGTTGTACTCGATCAGTAACAGATAAAATTACCCTTAAGGAACCCAGAATCCAGAAGTTCCTTGCCCATATGACTATTCATTTCGTGATAGAAAAAACAAGCTTTGGAAACCCAAATCTGACGATGATTGACCATTATTTTTCTGCTCTATTGCTCTTTTCAATATCCATCTACTGCTTGTGCCTCTTTTACCGCTTTTCGATAGAGGGGCTGATGTTAGGTATTAGAATACACTAACGAACACAGGAAAAGGCCTGATAAATGTCATCTGCTCCGTAGCAGGCATGTTGTAGCCCATTAAAATATCAACCTCCCAGCAGCCCCCGTCAACCCACCCCCACCTCCCGCCCCCAGGTCATACGGGCCCTCGCAGAGGTAAAACACAGAGAAAAGAAAAGTTGCAAATTGAGGAAAAACTGGGGCAATTTTTTTCCGAATGCTAAGTTAATCGAGCAAAGTGACTGGATAGTACAATAACCATGAGTCCTCCAGCTAGCCCGTGACTTACCAATTGCAGAACTGTACCGCTAACTCAGTAACTTCTTGTGCTCAGATTGGACTGTGGTGAATTTACATTCACTGCACGTCTCAGTGAACTGCTCCAGAATTTGAGGACTCTGGGCCCGAATGTCTAACCTAACACTTTGTCGACGTGGTTTATACTCACTCTCCCGAGTTCTGCCAGGAATCGAGTAACTCATACAACTGAGCAGAATTTAATCTCATCAGCGATTTACAGCCCTCAATTATATCTTCACCGAACAAACATTTCTCTTGTGAAAATCACCTCAATTTATGAAGCCTATCCCAATAATAAAGTGCCCTTAGAATGGGTATCACTTTGATCGCTCTCCTCCTGTACCTTCACTATCTGTGCCTGCCAACATGGTTTGTAATATTCCAAGCGGAACCATGTCAAAGCCCCGTTAGAGTGTTCTCAGTTTACATTGTACTGTTGCAGCAATACAATCTAAAGCTATTTTTACCTTCCCAATGTCCTTGCAACACTGCATGTGGATCGTCAATGGTTTATTGGTTATGAAACCACGTTTCCTCCCTGCCTGTAAAACATTAACCGGCCCCGCTACATTCTCTACATGTTCCTGGACTTTCCGATATAAAAATACACAAGTCTACACTGTTACACATTGAAGGATATCTGCGAAACTGGGATCCATTCCCGAAATCAAACTTTATTCGACCCAATACTAACCGTTGCACTCCGGACACAATGCATCTGCTGTGTGCATGGTCTACAGGATGTATTGCAGCAACTCGCCGATGTTACTTGGCCAACACTTTCCTCCTCTGTGAATTCGACCACAAATAAAAACAAGAGCAGCAGAGTAATGTGAGCACCAACATGTCCAAGTTACCCTACAAGGTACACTTCACAAACAGAGGGACATGTATCGCCATTTCTTCACCGGATCGGGTCAATATCGTGAACACCCGCTCCTGACGCCATCCTGGGAGCACCAGCAACAAAAGGCCTTCAGTGATTCAAAGGTTAGCCCGCCATATTCTCAAGGCAACTTGGAAGGGACAATAAAAGCAACGTATCCAGAACCACCCGCATGTCAAAAGCAACTAAAGGGCAAAATATTTCAATTTCCCACTCACACGCACAATTTTATGATATGGAAGATTGTTAACATTCCATTGATTCAGTCAAATCGCTTAAGAAGTTAGGTAACAGCAGTCACCCAACACCGTGCACCACAAGGCTGATATTAGGATCTGCTTCATTCGATCTACCCCATTGATGAATGCCCTCTGCTTATGCGGTTCATACCAGTTCCTTAGCCAACATGCACATTGGAATCTGCACGTGCAGCATCTAAAGAGCGTTGTTTCTGTGAGCTCTGTACTTCCCAGATTAACATTGTGGAAACACGGCCCTACCTTGCTGGGATCCGGGATGTAGATGGTCGGCAGATCAAAGCCACATTTGTTCAGCCCGGGTCTCTTGCACAGCTCTTGTACTATCTGCATCATCACTCTGTGAGGAATGACACAAACACATTCCACTGTTGGGGCCGATTTTCCTGGAGCCGTCAGGCGGGCTTTCAGGCGTATTGGGGGGGGGGGACATCGCAAAAATAGGGGGTGGTCCCCTCCCCCGCCGTATCCCCGCCCCGTCCCATTTTCACCCAGGCATTTCTGTCCGACATGAATCAGTCCTGCCCGCAGCAGGTGTGCGTGGTCTTCAGGCACCTTAATCACCAATAATTGGCATCTATAATGCCATTTTAAGGGGACCTTGCTATTTTCAGCCTTTTCCCATGTTAAACACGCCTGGTGGGACCCCCACTGAGGAAACCTGGCATGAACAATATCAGATTGCTGACTATCAGCTGCAGGTCAATCAGGAACGAAGAGGTTTAATCAGACATCATTTGTAGGTTACAGGAACTTGTTTCAGGCTTGGGGCAACTTGTTCCAGGCTTAGGCACAGCTGTGGAAGGTTAGAGCCTCACAGACTTCTCCAGTGTGAGCTCCTGGGAAGCCCCTCTCGCCTCCCTCACTCAGCACTTCCTCAACTGAGGCACCTACCAGAAGCATGGGAGGCCTTTCTTTCCTTCCCCTTTTGGCATTAGAGGACGTCCAGCCCCATTCACGAAATGACACACGCCACAAGTGCAGAAGTTGCCATCAGAAATTCTATTGACAATAACCAACTGATGGCATTTTTAAAATAAACACAACATTTTACCCAAGTGACTACCCTTGTGACTATTCGTGCTTTATTTTCCTCTTACACGTGCTCCTACGTAGTGGTTCCCTGTGGATTCAGCAGATTTGGAGGCCGCTTGCTCACTTTCCTGCTGCTCCTGTCTTGACATCTTTGGTGGCGTCCTCTAGGATGGCGAGCCTGTGGGGGCTCGCCAGCAGTCTGCTGCTCCTGCGGCTGTGCAGGGGCTGAGACTTCTATCTCAGTTGGGTGTGGACTCCGGCAGGCCTCTGACCGAGGGCTCTGCAGTGGCATGGAAGTGTGAGCACTTGGAGAGGAGCCATCACTTCCTTGAGATCGGCCACCAACCTCCCTCTCATGGGTCAGGCCCCCCTCAGTGCCTGCAAGTGGCTTGAGAGCAGCTTGCTGCACATCAGGGGGGCCATGGGGACCCGTTTTTACAATGGCAATCCTATTCAGAGGGCCTGCCATGAAGGTCTGGTTTCTCTGCACAATAGCTGACCATCACTCCTCCAGAGATGTCAGACTATTCTGAACACTCACCATATTTTCAACACTCTGGCGACTTAGCTCCTCCATGGCGATAGCCATCCTCTCCCCTATTGCAGCCATCCTTTCCACGGAGGTTGCCATCCTTTCCGTGGTGATGCGTTCATTCACCAATGATTCTACAAAGGCTCTGTTCATGTTCGCTATGGATTCCTCCATTCGCTCCACACTTGCAGCGACCCTGGAGACGAAACCTACCAGAGACTCCTGCATCTGTGCATGGAGATCCATCAACTCCTCTTGCGGATGGAGCCATAACCAGAGGGTCGACATGCAGCTGAGCTGAGCTGGCAGAGTCCTGCGCCCTCCGACGAGGACTCTCTACTGCTGTCCCTGTCTCCACCATCTGCTGATGCTCACTTGTGAGCTGTGATACACCAGGTGACAAAACTACTCTATCACGCGAAGGTCCCACCGAGGTGTGAGTGTCTGCGCTGGTGCTGGGTGCACTGAATTCTGCTGATGCTGCGCCCTCAGAGGTTGGAGCTTCCTCTGAGGCATCTGGCTGCTCAGCCTCTTCCTACTCCGCAGTTGGGACGGGGGCTCTGGATGGCCCTGTGGGGAATTAAAGGAAAGAGTTAGAGATGTGATGCCAAGGTTACATGCACATTGGATTTTGCAGATGCATATAAGTCCAAATTATGTAGCTTCAGAATCATAACAGCGACTCATGCTATGTCAATGAGAGTGATGGAAAACTATTCTGCCAAGAGCTTGCGGGACTGCCCCATCTCTCCTTCCCCAGCTGCCGCAGCCACACCAGCCCTGACAATTTCCAGGACTCCTTCATCACAGAGGTCAGGTGGGCTATTGAGTGTGGGCCTCCTCCAGTCCTGGCTCGCTCTCTGTTGTTGTGAGCTCTCTTTTCCTGAAATGAGGGAGACACGTGGAGTTTGAGTGAGAATAAAGGAGTGGGTGTAGTGATTGCACAGCATAGATACTTAGAGGGAGACAAAGATGGTGTGAGGCTGCAAGACCAAGGGCCCTCCCTGTGTGTTGTCAGTTGTGCTCAAAGCATCAGAATGAGAGGGAGTGTGAGGGCTGCATGGGGGAATAGTTAGGTGAATGTGAGCATAGAGAGAGAGGGAAAGGGTAAGGGTGTATGGATGTGACTGTGAAGTGGGATGTGGAGGAAGAGAGTGCTAAAGCGGAGTGCTGGTGGGGAATGGCAATGGGGATCAGTTTGAGGGTGATGGAAACTTCATACTTACTTTTCCTGTACGGTGAATGTCATGGAATCGCTTCTGACACTGTATCCAGGTTCATCTGGTGACTCCCAGCGAGTTGACATCTGCATCCATGCAGCCATGGTCTCAGTGGGAGGCCTCTTCCTCCCTGACTTAGGCAAGAGGTCCGCCCTGTGGGCCCTCACCCCATCCAATAATGCCTGCAGTGAAGCCTCTTCGAATTTGGAGACAGCTTGGGCTCTGGCACTGGCTACAGCTGCTGTAGGCTCCTCTGCCATCCTGTATGGTTCGTTTGCATGCCTGCAGAGGAAGCAATGCTTGCTGTGGGCCTTAAAAGCACCACGAATGATGACATCATACTGTACGACTTTCTGACTGGAAATAATCAATTAGCAAGGGTTCCCACGCTGGAAATGAATTGGCCACTTGAGCGAAAATTGCATCAATCTGGCAGACCCATTTACATTCGTGTGGGAATCCCGACATTCGGGGAACCCGACAATTCCCCACACCTGCGGGAAAATCTGTCCCAATGACTCGGCTCTGCCTCACACGAATCCACCCCTCCTCCCCAAAATCAAAATGCCATACCCACCCCCCGACCCCCACCTGTCTCACACACACAGTCCCGTCCCCTCCATCACAAGCGCACCAAACGGTGAACCCTACACGGATCCGCCCAGGGAACATGGGAACTTCGTGCTCTGCATCTGCACTTTAACACATGGCTGTAATGGACTAACACAGCACAGGCCAAGGTTGAATCCTGAGCAGTTCCTGCTCTGTTTGTGACTCAGGTTCCTAGATTTTGGTCGCAGCAACTTCGGTTGGTCTCCGAGTTACAGCACAGTTTATTTTACCTCTTTTACCCACTGCAACACAGGCACATTTCAAATTCTAGCTTTTTCACGTGCCTGTGCTTGATGCTGCAAAATATGACCTGGCCTCCCTCCCAGCTTTTCCTTCCTTCCTCCATCACTCCCCTACTTTCACTTCACTGACACATTACTGTGGCCTTACCTACTCTGACTTTCACTTTCCGCTTCTCACACCTGTATGTTTGCTTTGCTCCAGCCGCTGACCCGCGGGTCACATTTCTCAGCTGCACCAACTTTCATTTGTGCCTTTAACTCAATCGATCGAGCCCTCAATCTAACTCTATCCAGCACCAAGTCAGAGATTGGCACACACATAGTGTGGAGACTACACTGCAGGACATGTCTTCACGGGGAGAATCACTGCGCACAAGTGGGCAGGTTCTAGGGCTGGTGGCAGGACACCATAGGTACCAGTTCGCCAGAGGGAGAGATCATACACTAGCTCTTCTGCAGAGGACTTTGAGGGCCTAGGCTACCGAAGATGGCTGATGGGCACCTAGGTGAGATGTTATTTTCACTGGGAAGCCTGCCATTGAGCTTGCACGCAATTGCTCCGAGCATGGAGGAGTCCAACTCTAACTTGTGTTGGGCTTCGAGCAGAGCATGGAAAACATTCTGTCCAACATTGGGCGAGTGTCAACTCCAAGAACACAACACTGGCGCTCATCATGTTGGAGCTTCTGCTGACAACTCTGACAGTTTCCATGGCAACTCACCCTGCATGTTATCTGATAATGCTGCCAGATTTTCATTGGGGGTCGGGGGCGGGCAGCAATCACAGGACCTTCCAGAGCATCACATATCTCCTGCTGTTCTCGCACAGAGCTGAGGTACCATCCAAGGAGAGTGGTCTTGGTTCCAGGGAGAGACACCTGTTGTCCTCTCTCAGACTATTGTTTTAACATTATTCCAATAATTCCTATATTGAATTCAGGATAAACCTCTTTACCCAGCGAGTGGTCAGAATGTGGATCTCGCTGCCACAGGGAATTATTTCGAACCCACCACCCACAACGTGCCACTGAAATCAGTAATAATGAGAATAGGACGATTTGTATAACGGGCGGCCAATGAAGCTACAAGCCTAATTTAGTTTGTTTTTCACATAAAATAGATGGGATCAAATAGTAACTTTTTCAAATGTATATGACTGATGGACAAAGCTTCTTTTTGCAGATCAAATGTCAAAATAATATTGGGTTGTTATTACTGCGACATCATTTATATTTGCTCAATTACATTAAATCCAGTAAAGCAAAAGCAACTTGTTTGTTTAAATGAGTCTCACTCACAGCAGTAATGATGTTACATCATTGAATCACTGGAGAGGTCCCAAAAACTGTATATCAGGATCGATTTTTACCCCATCACGGTGCATGTACCAGAACCGTTGTATTCACAGCCTGAATCTAACAGAAGATGCATGAAGCAGTTACAGGTCCGGTATATGCTATTTATTACCCAATTCTTGCGGCTGTTGGTGTTCCAGGTAAGTCATTTTATTGCCATCTTGTTCATTATGTAAATAAGTCTCTTGCTGCATATGATACATACATAGAATTACATATAATGTACAGCACACAAAGAGTCATCTGGCTCAACTGGTCTAAGCCAGTGTTTGTGCTCCTGATAAGCCTCCTCCCACCTCTCATCATCTAACTTTTCTGCATAACTTTCAAATCCTTTCTCCCTCGTGTGTTTATCTAGCTGCCCTTAAATGCATTTCTGCTATTCGCCTCAACCACTATTCATGGTAGCGGGTTCCACATTCTCACCACTCTCTGGGTAAAGAATGTTCTCCTAAATCCCCTAATTAATATATTAGTGGCCATATTGTACTTATGTCCCCAAGTTTTGGTCAACCCCACATGTGGAAACATAGTCTCCACCTCTACCCTATCAAATCCTTTCATAGAAAGACCTCTGTCAGGTCACCCCTCAGCCTTCCATTATCTAGAAAAAAAGGTTCCCAGCCTGTTCAATCTTTCCTGATAGTTCTACCCTTTCAGTTCCTGGTTCTTCCTTGGAATTATTTTCTGCACCTTCTCCAGTGCCTCTATATGCTCTTCACAGCATGCAGACCAGAACTGCGCAAATTACTCTAAATTGTACTTTATCTCCTCTCCTAATGCATCTTACAATGTCAACCCTTCAGTGATTCACGTCAAATCAACAATATCATGGAAAACGCTCCGCGAAAGTAATGGAAGAAGTTGATGCGGGAGCATTAAGCTCCGATCCTGTCATCACAAATCGCAACCTCCAGGCGCATGCGCAGTTTCCGGTTTCATCCAGACAGCATTAAAGAAGAAATTTTTAAAAATGTATGTTGTCACACTACAACATGTCCCTCTGGAAATATTCGTAGTGGTATAGTGACAATTGTAAAATCGTAGAATGAAGCTATCGATAACATCGCTTCTGAACCAGAAATTAATTTGCTCTGAGTCCTTTCCCCAGGTTCCTTTCTCTTTTAGTAACGTTTATCCACTTCAGTCTAAAAGCAATTATTAATTCGGCATGTGCCGTAGCCTCTGGTAGGTTATTTTATTTCCTATCACCACCACTAACCCGATCCCAAAAATATCCTAACATTTCCCGAGATTCGTTGGTGAAGATTTAATCCTTCTTTTTCCTATATTAATACAGTTCATCCGCCAGAGCAAATGTTTTTTCTCTCTCCCTTATTCGTCTTCTGGAAATCTCTCAGCTGTCGGAACACGTTTACCAGATCGCCTCTTAAACTCCAATGCAACGAGCTCCAGGTTCCCCTGCCTACTTTGACAACTAAAGCCCAGCATTCCCCGATGTTATGTTAGTTGGTTTCCTCGGTACCCTCTCCATAGTCTTTGCATCTTTTCTAAGGAAGACCTGCCACAATGGAGTAAATTACCAACTTGCCATCGGAAATAAAACCGACATTCCAGATCGGCCGCCAGTTATAGAAACCGCCCGATTTCAGTCTGACGTATTTCTATTGCACGATGCGGGGGTTTATCTGAAAGCCGTGGCTGCACCGATTGCAAGTTCCCACCTCCATTTCAATTCGTTTCAATTTATCCTTTCGCCTCCCCTTCTTGTATATTTTAGATATTAGTTCACGTTTACCACTCACGTGCTATTAATTTTTTCAAATACACAGTTTAATTATTATTTAGTTTTATTTTGAAACAAACCCAACCAGTCCGTTGGAAAACTGATGGGGTCGGGTACAACGCTGGTTTTACTGTCCATTGAAATGAATGGAGTTAATATTGGGCGCAGTAAAACTGGCGTTTTCTTGATGCCGTGGGTTTCCCGCCCGACACGTGAGCTTAAAATTATCCTCAGTCACCACAAAGCGGGCGTTTCGATTCCTTCCACAGAGTCAGTAAAGAAACTGAAATTCAGACAAAATCCTGATGCTTTGTACTGGGAGTCTGGTCAATGATTTCCCTCTTTCTTGCAGTTAACATAATGGCAATTGCGATCCTGTGCCAGAGGAAGTGCAGTCTCTCCAAATGCATCACTCTCTATCTAGTGGCTATGGCTGTCGCGGATATTGAACAGGATCTTTGGCATTTACTATCCAGTTAGCGCCTTGTCCGTTACTCTGGCGTGCCGTCTCCAAACGGTCCTAGTTTATGCTTGCAGAAACGGCTCTGTCTGGCTAACAGTCGCTTACTCCTTTGATCGATTCGTTGCTATTTGTTGCCAGAAGCTGAAAAGGATATATTGCACCGAGAAAACGGCAGCTCCGATCGTAGGCACGGTGTTGCTTCTGAGCTGTTTGCAAAATATCCCATGGCACTTTGTACTTGAACCTTTGTATTTATTAACAACGTCCCAATGTTCTGTGGCCTCAAATCCAACTTTTATACTTTACCCACGTGGATAGCATATTCCTGGAGTAATCATATTTTAACACCGTGTCTTGCAATTTTCCTTATTTTACTGTTCAATGTACTGACAGTAAGACATATATTATCCTCCAGTAGAGTCCGACGGGCATTGAGGGGCATCAACACTGCTGAACATAAAGTTGATCCAGAGCTGGAGAACCGGAAAAAATCCATCATTTTACTCTTCAGTATATCCGGAAGTTTCGTCATATTATGGGCGACATACACCGTACATCACTTCTATTACCGAATCACAGGCACTTATGTCTATACAGGTTACAATGACCCAGTCTTTATTCTTCAGGAATCCGGACACATGCTTCTCCTATTGAGCTGCTGCACAAACACGTGTATTTACGTCATGACCCAGAAAAAATTAAGGGAGGAGTTGAAGAATGCGGTGAAATATCCGCTGATACTAATAGTCAAATTGATGAAATGATCGAAAGAAATGGGATCTCCTGTGTACAGTATTCAGATCTCAATCACTTTCATCCATGAGCTTTCTGCAATGGGGCGGCCGGTGGGCGGGGTGGGGTGGGGCGGTGGGGGACAGGTTCATTCTCCTGTAGTTATATCACACTGGGAGTAGCTTTGTTCATTGGTGCTTCATATTATATTTGATGCATAACTTGCATCTTGAGGTATCCAACAATGCCGATTCTATTACAGACAGCCTCACTGCAACTGAGTGTAAGCAATAAGGAAACATGGCACTGGTTGATTCAGCTCTGCTGGTGTCTGAGAAGATTCTCACGAGGGCTTTGCCAATAGGTCTTTGTAAGCTGGCAACCAAGAAACATCCTTCAAGAGAGGCAATCAGTCGAACATTGGCTGCAGCAGTTTTGCGGGCCCCCGATGGCGGGACACAGGGGATTTCTGACATTGGCTTCACACCCATTACTTTGCCCTGTTGGTTCTTGCCTGGGGACACGGGCCTTGGACCTGGGTCACCTACAAGGTTCTCGCCTGGGGTCACGGGCCTTGGACCTGTGTCAACTCCAAGGATCTTGCCTGGGGACACGGGCCTTGGACCTGGGTCACCTCCAAGGTTCTCGCCTGGGGACATGGGCCTTGGAACTGGGTCACCTCCAAGGTTCTCAGCTGGGGACACGGGCCTTGGACCTGCGTCACCTCCAAGGTTCTCAGCTGGGGACGCGGGCCTTGGACCTGTGTCACCTGCAAGGTTCTCGCCTGGGGACACGGGCCTTGGACCTGTGTCACCTCCAAGGTTCTCGCCTGGGGACATGGGCCTTGGACCTGTGTCACCTCCAAGGTTCTCACATGGGGCACTGGCTTTGGACCTGTGTCACCTCCAAGATTCTCGCCTGGGGACACGGGCCTTGGACCTGGGTCACCTCCAAGGTTCTCACCTGGGGACACGGGCCTTGGACCTGTGTCACCTCCAAGGTTCTCACCTGGGGACACGGGCCTTGGACCTGTGTCACCTCCAAGGTTCTCGCCTGGGGACACATGCCTTGGACCTGGGTCACCTCCAAGGTTCTCGACTGGGGACACGGGCCTTGGACCTGGGTCACCTCCAAGGTTCTCGCCTAGGGACACGGGCCTTGGACCTGTGTCACCTCCAAGGTTCTCACCTGGGGACACGGGCCTTGGACCTGGGTCACCTCCAAAGTTCTCGCCTGGGGACAGGGGCCTTGGACCTGGGTCACCTCCAAGTTTCTCGCCTGGGGACATGGGCCTTGGACCTGTGTCACCTCCAAGGTTCTCGCCTGGGGACACGGGCCTTGGACCTGTGTCACCTCCAAGGTTCTCGCCTGGGGACACGGGCCTTGGACCTGTGTCACCTCCAAGGTTCTCGCCTGGGGACAAGGGCCTTTGACCTGTGTCACCTCCAAGGTTCTCGCCTGGGGACACGAGCCTTGGACCTGTGTCACCTCCAAGGTTCTCGCCTGGGGACACGGGCCTTGGACCTGGGTCACCTCCAAGGTTCTCGCCTGGGGACACAGGCCTTGGACCTGTGTCACCTCCAAGGTTCTCGCCTGGGGACATGGGCCTTGGACCTGGGTCACCTCCAAGGTTCTCGCCTAGGGACACGTGCCTTGGACCTGTTTCACCTCCAAGGTTCTTGCCTGGGACATGGGCCTTGGACCTGGGTCACCTCCAAGGTTCTCGCCTGGGGACACGGGCCTTGGACCTGTGTCACCTCCAAGGTTCTCGCCTGGGGACACATGCCTTGAACCTGGGTCACCTCCAAGGTTCTCGCCTGGGGACACGGGCCTTGGACCTGTGTCACCTCCAAGGTTCTCGACTGGGGACACGGGCCTTGGACCTGGGTCACCTCCAAGGTTCTCGCCTAGGCACACGGGCCTTGGACCTGTGTCAACTCCAAGGTTCTCGCCTGGGGACATGGGCCTTGGACCTGGGTCACCTCCAAGTTTCTCGCCTGGGGACACGGGCCTTGGACCTGGGTCACCTCCAACGTTCTTGCCTGGGGACACGGGCCTTGGACCTGGGTCACCTCCAAGGTTCTCGCCTGGGCACACGGGCCTTGGACCTGTGTCACCTCCAAGTTTCTCAGCTGGGGACACGGGCCTTGGACCTGGGTCACCTCTAAGGTTCTCGCCTGGGGACACGGGCCTTGGACCTGTGTCACCTCCAAGGTTCTCGCTTGGGGACACGGGCCTTGGACCTGTGTCACCTCCAAGGTTCTCGCCTGTGGACACGGGCGTTGGACCTGTGTCACCTCCAAGGTTCTCGCCTGGGGACACTGGCCTTGGACCTGTGTCATCTCCAAGGTTCTCGCCTGGGGACACGGGCCTTGGACCTGGTTCACCTCCAAGGTTCCCACTGGGGACACGGGCCTTGGACCTGTGTCACCACCAAGGTTCTCGCCTGGGGACACGGGCCTTGGACCTGTGTCACCTCCAAGGTTCTCACCTGGGGACACATGCCTTGGACCTGGGTCACCTCCAAGGTTCTCGACTGGGGACATAGCCCTTGGACCTGGGTCACCTCCAAGGTTCTCGCCTAGGGACACGGGCCTTGGACCTGTGTCACCTCCAAGATTCTCACCTGGGGACACGGGCCTTGGACCTGGGTCACCTCCAAGGTTCTCGCCTGGGGAAACGGGCCTTGGACCTGGGTCACCTCCAAGTTTCTCGCCTGGGGACATGGGTCTTGGACCTGTATCACCTCCAAGGTTCTCGCCTGGGGACACGGGCCTTGGACCTGTGTCACCTCCAAGGTTCTCGCCTGGGGACACGGGGCTTGGACCTGTGTCACCTCCAAGGTTCTCGCCTGGGGACAAGGGCCTTTGACCTGTGTCACCTCCAAGGTTCTCGCCTGGGGACACGGGCCTTGGACCTGTGTCACCTCCAAGGTTCTCACCTGGGGACACGGGCCTTGGACCTGGGTCACCTCCAAGGTTCTCACCTGGGGACACGGGCCTTGGACCTGTGTCACCTCCAAGGTTCTCGCCTGGGGACACATGCCTTGGACCTGGGTCACCTCCAAGGTTCTCGACTGGGGACACGGGCCTTGGACTTGGGTCACCTCCAAGGTTCTCGCCTAGGGACACGGGCCTTGGACCTTTGTCACCTCCAAGGTTCTCGCCTGGGGACACGGGCCTTGGACCTGGGTCACCTCCAAGGTTCTCGCCTGGGGAAACGGGCCTTGGACCTGGGTCACCTCCAAGGTTCTCACCTGGGGACACGGGCCTTGGACCTGTGTCACCTCCAAGGTTCTCGCCTGGGGACACATGCCTTGGACCTGGGTCACCTCCAAGGTTCTCGACTGGGGACACGGGCCTTGGACTTGGGTCACCTCCAAGGTTCTCGCCTAGGGACACGGGCCTTGGACCTTTGTCACCTCCAAGGTTCTCGCCTGGGGACACGGGCCTTGGACCTGGGTCACCTCCAAGGTTCACGCCTGGGGAAACGGTCCTTGGACCTGGGTCACCTCCAAGTTTCTCGCCTGGGGACATGGGTCTTGGACCTGTATCACCTCCAAGGTTCTCGCCTGGGGACACGGGCCTTGGACCTGTGTCACCTCCAAGGTTCTCGCCTGGGGACACGGGCCTTGGACCTGTGTCACCTCCAAGGTTCTCGCCTGGGGACAAGGGCCTTTGACCTGTGTCACCTCCAAGGTTCTCGCCTGGGGACACGGGCCTTGGACCTGTGTCACCTCCAAGGTTCTCACCTGGGGACACGGGCCTTGGACCTGGGTCACCTCCAAGGTTCTCACCTGGGGACACGGGCCTTGGACCTGTGTCACCTCCAAGGTTCTCGCCTGGGGACACATGCCTTGGACCTGGGTCACCTCCAAGGTTCTCGACTGGGGACACGGGCCTTGGACTTGGGTCACCTCCAAGGTTCTCGCCTAGGGACACGGGCCTTGGACCTTTGTCACCTCCAAGGTTCTCGCCTGGGGACACGGGCCTTGGACCTGTGTCACCTCCAAGGTTCTCGCCTGGGGACACGGGCCTTGGACCTGTGTCACCTCCAAGGTTCTTGTCTGGCCAAACGGGCCTTGGACCTGTTTCACCTCCAAGGTTCTCGCCTGGGGACACGGGCCTTTGACCTGTGTCACCTCCAAGGTTCTCACCTGGGGACACGGGCCTTGGACCTGTGTCACCTCCAAGGAGGGAATGAAATGAATTAATAAATTTATTCTACAATATATCAGGACAAACGTATCCCAAAAATGTAAATCTGACGCTGGGTCTACATGTGAACCATCAATTGATTTGTTTTCAGTATTGGCCCTGAAATTAGATTGGGGGCTTGCCGCGCGTGCAAGCCCCCGATCTGCACTCACCCTGTGCACCAACATCTGAAGCCCGGGCCTGCTTGCATTTCCTCTCACAAGCCCGGTTCAGCTGTCAGCGCGCTGTGCTAACCTGACCCAACGGCGTAGTTAGTGCGATGTGCCGGCTGGAATCAGGTGAGCACTGTGCAGCCAATCAGGGGAGGGGAAACTCATTCATGTAAAAGCTGTCAAACTCATGAAAAGTATGGGCTGCCAAATCACTATTTAAATTTTAAATAAAAATTTAAAAAACATCCCACTCATTAAATTAAGTATAAATAAGTTTGAAAAAATAATTTAAACAATATTTTTTTTTGAAAAAAATAAATTTTTCATGAAAATGGTCTAAAACTAAACTTACCTTATTGTAGATTCTTTAAAATAATAAACCTGTGGGGAAAAAAATTCTAAATTGCACTAAAACACCACTTACCTGTAAAAATAAATACTTACTTGTGCTTTTTACAAGCGTAAAGACCGGAGGCCTTTACACATGCACAAATCCCCCAAAACAGAGGAAATCCAAGGCGCACGCGCTGCCCCCTACAGCGCACATGCTAGCCTCTTCACCTCTTGGGTTAGAGGAGAGGAAATGCCGGTTTGCAGCGCATGCACTGTGCATGCTGAAAACCGGCATTTCCTCCGGCCAGACGCGTGAGTACGGAAGGGGTACTCACGCATTTGGGGAGGGATTACTGCCCCTTTCGTTGCCTATATCCAGTACCTTTAGTTGTTTCTTCTTTTTATCTAAATTATCCATTTCCACTTGAACATAAGAACATACGAAATAGGAGCAGGAGTAGACCATAGGGCCCCTCAGGCCTGCTTCACCATTCAACACAAGCATGGCTGATCTTCTACCTCAAGTCCACTTTCCCGCCCTCTCGCCACATTCTTTGATTCCCTTACTATTTGTAAATAGTTGAGGGCCGAGCACCAATCCTTGCAGCACCCTGCTAGTTACAACCTTCCCACAAGAAAATGACCCATTTATTCCTACTCTCTGTTTTCTGTCTGTTAACCAATCATCAATCCACGCGACTACATTGCCCTCAATCCCATGAGATTAATCTATTGTAATATAAATTGATCCTGCAATCGGTCACAACATTGCCATTAGCAATGCTGAAACTGGACATTTTATTCCTTCCGGTATGTACCATGTCCAGCTCGCAGCTCTGTGCTGTCGTTTTTGTCATCGCTCAAATTTCTGCACATCTAACGCTTGTCTGAAATGACCGCCTTTGAAAATACATTTCATTTCTATTCAGAAACAGACTTTCTATCAATCTCAACATTTTCATTGTCATTTGTTTTGTCCTCTTACCAAATAATATAAAGAATTTGTATTTTTTTTAACGGTGAGGGAGGGGTGTTATAATTTCTTGCTAATGATACGTATAATATTTTTAAGGCTTTCATTTATAAAATCATAGAATGCTTACAGCATGGAAGAAGGCCATTCGGCCTGCTGTGCCCATGCCGGCTCTCTGCAAGTGCACTTCAGCTTGTCCCACTCTCCTGCCCTTTCTCGTAGCCCTGCATTTTTTTCCTTCAGGTACTTATCCAATTCCCCTTTGAAAGCCATGATTGACTCTGGCTCTACCATCATTTCAGGCAGTGCATTCCAGGTCATAAACACTCGCTGCGTAGAAAAGTTTTTTTTTCTGTTGCTTTGGTTCTTCTGTCACTCACCTTAAATCTGTGTCCTCTGGTTCTCGACCCTTGTGCCAAAGGGAACAGTTTCACTCTATCTACTCTTTCCAGACGACTCATGATTTTGAATACATCTATCAAATCTCCTCTCAATCATCTCGACACTAAGGAGAAAAACCACAACTTCTGCAGTCTATCCACGTAACTGAATTCCCTCGTCCCTCGAATCATTCTCGTAAATATCTTCTGCACCTTCTCTAAGGCCCTCACATCCTTCCAAAAGTGCGGTACTAAGAATTGAACACAATATTCCAGTTGAGGCCGAACCAGTGTTTTTTGCAGGTTCATCCTAATTTCTCGCTTTTGTACACTATAGGTCTATTCATGAGCTGCTTTCTCATCCTGCCCTGCCATCTTCAACGCTATGTGTACATATACCCCTAGGTCTCTGTTCATGCACCACCTTTAGGATTGTACCCTTTAGTTTATATTTCCTTTCCTCATTCTTTCTACCACAATGTATCACCTTCCTCCAGTCGGAAAAAAATTCAATTCATCACCAGTCTCTGTTTCCTGTCACTTAGCCAATTTAGTATCCATGCTGCCACTGTCCCTTCAACTTTGCTGACGAGCCTATTATGTGGCATTTTGTTGAACACCATTTGGAAGTCCATGTACACCACATCAACCACATTGCCTTCATCAATGCTTTCTGTTACCTCATCAAAAAACTCGATCAAGTTAGTTAAACACGATTTGCCTTTGATAGATCCATGCTGTCTTTGCTGAATTAACCCACACTTGTCCAAGTGACAGTTAATTGTGTTCCTGAATATTGTTTCTAAAAGCTTTGCCACTACCAAGATTAAACTGACTGACCTGTAGTTGCTGGGTTTATATTTACAACCTTTTTTGAATAAGGGTGTAACATTTGCAATTCTCCAGTCCTCTGGCTCCACCCTAGTTTCTAAGGAGGATTGGAAGATAACAGCCAGTACCTCCATGATTTCTTCCTTCACTTCCCTCGGCTTCCAAGGATGCAACACATCTGATCCTGATGACTTATCTACTTTAAGTACAGCCAACGCTTCTAGTACCTCCACTTTATGAATTGTATCCCATCCAGTATCTCCTCTACCTCCTCCTTCACTATGTCTATGGCAGCATCTTATTCCTTGGTAAAGGCCGATGCAAAGTACTAATTTAGCATCTCAGGCATACACTCTGCTTCCAGCTAAATAACGTACAATGCCGCCTATCTTTGTGTCGTTGGAAAAATTGGATATGTGTCTGGTATATGTGACTTATTAAGAAGATGAAAGCCCTGGAAATAAGGGGAAAATAGTGGTATTGGTACAAAATTAGCTCAGTGACATGAAGCAAATGGTGGTGGTGGATGGATATTTCTTCAGACTGTGAGGTTGATTGCCGTGGCATTCCCAAGGATCACTTTGGGTTCATTACCCTTTCCACTTTTTATAACCGACGTAGACTCGGGTTGTAGGGGCAGCATTATAATGGCCCGGAATTCGTGCTTTTGATGATGGCGTATGCAAAGCGTACACTGTTGTAAGCCATTAGGAAGGCCCCTCTAGTTCTGGGTTTCCACATGCACTACGCATGAGCAAAACCCGGAACCTGCAATGTGTCATGGCTCACCTTGACAGATCTAACACACTGACCCAAAAATCACTTTCGCTGCTGCAGATTTGGGGTATTTGTGCAACTACTGCCCAGCAGATGCCCACAAAACCCTTACACCTGGTAAAATCAGGCCTAGGATCATATCACTGGATGACCTCATGCTTGCCTACATTGAAATCCATTTGCCACAGTTTTTGTCAGTTACTTGTTCTATTAATATCTCTTCATAATTTTATGCTTCTATCAACATTGCTTACAATACCACCTATCTTTGTGTCTTTGGCAAACTTGGATATGTCGCTTGGATATGTGGTTTGTTAAGAAGATGGAAGCGAATGGAATTAAGAGGAAAGTGGCGATCTGGATACAACATTGGCTCAGTGACAGCCGCCAAATTGTGGTAGTGAACGGATGTTTTTCAAACTGGAAAGTTGTTTGCTGTGGTGTTCCCCAGTGGTCCGTTTTGGGTCCATTTCTCTCTTCAATTTTTATAAACGACATAGACCCGGGTGTATGGAGCAGACTTATAAAGTTGGTGGATGATACGAAACTTGGCAAAGTAGTAGTTGGTGATGAGGGCAGGTATATGCTTCCGGATGACATAGACAGGATGGTGAAATTGGCAGATGAGGTTCAATGCGGAGGAATGTGAAGTGATGCACTGTAGGAGGACTAATATGGAATGGCAGCACACTATAAATGGCACGGTTCTGAACAGTGTAGATGAGCAGAGAGACTTTCTTATCCATATCCACAAATCATTAAAGGTGGCAGGGCAAGCTGATAACGTGGTTAGAAAGCATACATGTTACTTGGGTTTATAACCAGGGGAAAGAAATATAAAAGCAAAGAGATCATGCTGGAACTTTATAAATCACTGGTTAGGCCTCAGCTGGATTACTGTGGACAATTCTAGGCACCACACATCAGGGAAGATGTAAAGGCCTTAGAATGTGTACAGAGGATATTTCTCAGGGTGTTACTAGGGATGATGGAGTTCAGTTAGGATGAGATTTTGTAAACGTTAGGCCTGTTCTGCTTGGAACAGAGAAAGATAAAAGGTGACCCAATAGAGGTTTTCAAGATGATGAAAGGGTTTGATAGAGTAGATAGAGTAAAGCTATCCCCTCTGGCGAGTGGTTCAAGAACTAAAGATATTGGTGTGGCGGAACCACCAGAGGATTACGGACAATTGTATATAATTCCTTTTACAGCAATGTAGTACAGCTGGGGGCTGCACCTTTAATGTATCTGTAAACTGTACTGGGGCTTCTTTCCTGTACTCCACGTGATGACGTCATGCCGTCCGTCACCTGATCTCTCAACGGCGGGAAGAACGTGATGACGTCATGACGTCAGAGCTCGGAACCTTCTTGCAGTTGAGCTCGGAACCTGCTAGCAGTTGAGCTCGGAACCTGTTAGCAGTTGAGCTCGGAACCTTCTATCAGTTCTAGAGAGGCTTTCAAGCAGACCAGACCTATTTGCATTGTATCCTACAGTTTCCTGTACAGCTTCGTCTGTTCATTAACTTTTATTGTTTTTGATTCTCTGAGTCGATCTCAATTCTTCGGCTAGGAACCCCAGTTCCTACATTGGTGACCCCGATTTCTTCGAACAATTTTTGTTGAAGTTACATCATGGACACGAATGCCATCAGACTCAAGCTGCCGCAATTTTGGGAGCAACAACTGGCCGCATGGTTTTTCCAGGCGGAAGCCCAATTTGCAATCCGGGGAGTAGCAGCGGTTTCGACCTGTTATTATTACGTGGTCTCCACCCTCGACAGCGCCATGGCCTCGTGGGTCATCAGCCTCCTCGAGAGTCCACCGAACGATGGCAAGTACGAAGCTTTAAAAGCACGTTTACTGCAGATTTTCGGTCTGTCCAAGTCGGAGCGCGCTTGCAGACTTATCTCCATGCCCAGCCTCGGGGACTCAAAACCCTCAGAGCTCATGAGCAAAATGCTCACGCTTTTGGGCTCGGAATCACAATGTTTTCTGTTCCACGAGCTGTTTCTCTGTCAACTACCAGAGCCAGTACAGACGGCATTGGCCAATTCCACGATCATGGATTCTGCTGAACTCGCAGTGGAAGCGGATAAAATATTCACCGACTCACATCAATCTTGTGCAGCCACAAGGCACCAAAACTGTGCTGAACTCGCCGCAGAAGCGGATAAAATATGCTCCTGCATACAGCCATGTTGTGCAGCCATGAGGCGCCCATCCCCTACAAGAGCGAAGCTGACTCCTCCTCTTGCAGGCTGGTGTGCATGCCATGCTCATTTTGGCGCGAAGGCCAGAAATTGCCGTCCGCCCTGCAGTTTCTCACCAAAAAAAAACCTACCTCAAACCAGCGGTTTCTCAGAAGATCAATAAGGCCTAAGGGATGCGCCAGAGTTGCGATGGCCGTCGGGTCCGTAGGGAAACTCCTATACATTACAGACTCCCTGTCAGGGCGATGTTTTCTCTGTGATACTGGCTCCCAGTGCAGTATCCTTCCAGTACCTTCAATCCGGCGGTCAAGTCCCCCCTCGAGGCAGCTAATGGTGCGGGCATTTGCACATTCGGAAAGCGTAGTGCCCAGTTGAGTTTTGGCGGCCAACATTTTGTTTGGGAGTTCATCATGGCGAAAGTCTCACAGGCCATCCTGGGGGCATATATCTTCTGCGTAAACGGGTTTCTCGTCAATGTCCGACACTGCCAGCTAATCAGTGCCTCCACTTTTCACTCGGTCTCCTGCCACCGAAGCACCGCGATGTCTTGGTCAGATGCCTGTGCAGTCCCATCTCCAAATGAGTTCTCTCGTCTTCTCAGTGAGCTCCCTGAGCTCACCAGGCCCACCTTTTCTTCTTCAGTCGTGAGGCACGGTGTGGCGCACCACAGTACCATGACAGGATCCCCCGTTTATGCGAGAGCTTGAAGGCTGGAACCCGGTAAACTCGCGGCCGCCAAGGCGGAGTTCCATACAATGGAACACCTAGGAATTATTCGACCTTCAAATAGTCCTTGAACCTCACCATTACATATTGTTCCTAAGCCGGGCGGTGGATGGCGACCATACGGCGACTACAGACACCTGAATGAGGCTACCACACCGGATCGGTACCCAATTCCTCACATTCAGGATTTTTCGGCCCATCTGGCAGGGAATTCCATCTTTTCCAAAGTAGACTTCATCCGAGGCTATCATCAAGCGCTCGTGCATCCTCAGGACGTCCCCAAAACCGCCATCATCACACCTTTCGGGCTCTTTGAGTTCCTTCGTATGCCATTTGGGCTGAAGAATGCAGAACAAGCCTTCCAACATCTCATGAATTCCGTGTTGCAAGATCTGCCGTTCATCTTCGTCTACCTAGATGACATCCTTATTGCCAGTAACAGCACGAAAGAACACATTATGCACTTGCGTACCCTTTTTTCCCGTCTCAGCCAACATGGCCTTATTATCAACCCGGCCAAGTGTCAGTTTGGGTTGCACAGCATTGATTTTCTGGGACACAGAATCACCTCAGAAGGCGACGTCCCGCTGGCCACGATAGGTGGAAGCAGTCACCTCGTTCCCTATTCCTCAGACCGTCAGGGCCCTCCAGGAATTTCTGGGAATAGTCAACTTTTATCATTGGTTCGTCCCCAAGGCAGCATTGTTGATGCAACCTTTGTACGAGGCCCTCAGAGGTAAATCGGGCAAAGACCTGATCGATTGGACACCCCAGATGGACCAGGCTTTCCTCGACACTAAGAACGCTTTGGTTGCTGCGACCATGTTGGCACATCCCCTTCCGGGCGCAACCATTGCCCTTACCACCGATGCATCTGATTATGCCATCGGGGCAGTACAGGAGTAGTGGGTCGACGGCATATGGCAACCACTGGCTTTCTTCAGCCGCCAATTGCGGAAGAACGAACGCAAGTATAGTACATTTGATTGGGAGTTGTTGGCATTGTTTCTGGCCATCAGGCCATTTTTGCTTCCTACTGGAAGGACGCCCATTCACGGTTTTTGTAGACCACAAGCCACTTACTTTTGCAATGGCCAAGACAGTGGAACCATGGTCGGCATGGCAACAACGTCATCTTACGTACATATCTGAATTTACAACCGACATACAACATGTCTCGGGCAAAGACAACCTGGTGGTGGATTGTTTCTCCCACGCCCAGCTCCACGCAGTAGACCTGGGTGTCGACTATGTGGGTTTGGCAAAAGAACAGAAGGCAGACCCTGAAGTGCAGGCATACTGGACCAAACCTTCCAGCTTACAAGTGGCTGATGTCACTTTGCAGGCCGCAGGGACCAAACTCCTGTGTGACATCTCGATGGTTGTCCCACGTCCAATCGTTCCAGTCGAATGGCGCAGGAGAATTTTTGACACTATCCACGGATAGTCACACCCTGGCATGAGAGCATCACAATGACTCATGGCAAAGAAATTCGTCTGGAGGGCATGCATCTCGACGTCCGTGACTGGATCAATACCTGCGTGAGTTGCCAGAAGTCCAAGATACAACACCATGTTAAGGCACCAGTCACCACTTTTCCGGTTCTGGAGCGTCGATTCGACCATGTGCATGTGGACCTGGTTAGTCCTCTCCCTTCCTCTCACGGGTACACTCACCTCCTCACCGTGGCAGACCACACCACCAGGTGGCCAGAGGCAATTCCTTTGGTTGCGACCACAGCGGCAGACGTCTCCAGTGCCTTCATCTCATCGTGGGTAGCTCAGTTTGGGGTACCGGCTGACATATCCTCCGACCAGGGGCCTCAATTTACCTCTGAGCTTTGGAATGCCGTAGCTCAAGGTTTGGGCACCAAGCTTCATCATATCACCGCCTACCATCCACAGGCGAATGGTCTGTGTGAAAGATTCCACAGGTCCCTTAAAGCCACACTGCATGCTAGTCTCCGTGTGCCTCATTGGGTGGACAGGCTCCCTTGGGTGCTGCTAGGTCTTCGCACGGCGCCTAAGGATGACCTCAATTCTTCTTCAGCAGAGCTGGTTTACGGCCAACCACTCAGAGTGCCTGGTGATTTTCTTCCTCCTCACATGGAGCCCTGGTCCCCAGCTCAGCAGCTCGTCAGCCACCTGGAAGCGGCTAGGAATTTCATCCCAGTGCCTATGTCGCAACATGACCTGCAGTGCTCCCATGTCCCAATGGATCTTAAGAGCACAGAAAACGTGTTCAGTCGGCAAGATGCTCACAAAAACCCGCTCAAACCGCCTTACACAGGTCCGTTCTGCATCATCTCGTCAGGTGACAAGTCCTTCACAGTCGACGTCAGCGGTAAGCCTGACCACATCTCCATCGACCGGTTGAAACCGGCGCATCTGGATCTGAGCGAACCAGTCGTCACCGCTCAGCCGCCTCGTCGTTGTCGTCCACCGTTGACTGCCAGTCCAGTACAGCCACAGTCATCCACCGAGTCGCCAGTGCCCGCCTCACCGGGTCGACCACAGTCGGCCTCTTCTTCTCCTCTGCCTGCGGCATCATCCTAACCACAGCCAACGGCCAGTTCGTCTTCTAGCACTCCGTTCCAGCTGCCAGGGTATCGCAGTCGGTCAGACAGACTTGTCAGACCCCCTTCTCGTCTTACCTTTTCTGTTAAAAGCAATTCTGGGGGGGCGCATGTGGCAGAACCACCAGAGGATTACGGACAATTGTATATAATTCCTTTTACAGCAATGTGGTACAGCTGGGGGCTGCACCTTTAATGTATCTGTTAACTGTACTAGGGCTTCTTTCCTGTACTCCGCGTGATGACGTCATGCCGTCCGTCATGTGATCTCTCAAAGGCGAGAAGAACGTGATGACGTCATGGCGTCAGAGCTCGGAACCTTCTAGCAGTAGAGCTCGGAACCTTCTAGCAGTAGAGCTCGGAACCTTCTAGCAGTTGAGCTCAGAGCCTGCTAGCAGTTGAGCTGGGAACCTGCTAGCAGTAGAGCTCGGAACCTTCTAGCAGTAGAGCTCGGAACCTTCTAGCAGTAGAGCTCGGAACCTTCTAGCAGTAGAGCTCGGAACCTGCTAGCAGTTGAGCTGGGAACCTGCTAGCAGTTGAGCTGGGAACCTGCTAGCAGTTGAGCTCGGAACCTTCTAGCAGTTTCCAGAGAGGCTTTCAAGCAGACCAGACCCATTTGCATTGTATCCTACAGTTTCCTGTACAGCTTCGTTTGTTCATTAAATTTTATTGTTTTTGACTCTCTGAGTCGATCTCAATTCTTCGGCTAGGAGCCCCAGTTCCTACATTGCCTAGCTTTACATACCAGTGAATCTCCAGGCAAAGGGCAGCAGAAAAAGGCCGAGCCTTATCCCAGAAATTAAGCGACACTTAATAGCATGTTGCAAGGTCCTGAATTGATGGGATTCTCAATGGACCTACTCACCTTTACAAACATTTAAGAAGCTTCCTGTTTTGTCCCGTCTTGGAAAATAGAGCTGTTTGTCCCACAAGATAGCCCTGTGAACCCAGCGACCTTTTTGAATTTCCAGTTAGTGTGGTGCTGACTCGATTTAACTCTCTCCACCTTCCTGAGATAATGCTCAGTCCAGTAATCTGTTAATAATAAAATGATTCATATTAAATGTAGAATCTGTTACTCGAAAATAATAGGACTAATTTTGCGACTATTAAGATATTAAATTTGAATTTATTTACAATTAATGATATTGCTTGAATTCCTTACTTTAATAAGTTGCACTTTTCTTTCCTTGCCCCTACTTTTATGGAATATATTCTCTCACAATATCTGCTGCCAACTCCAGCTCCGCCCACAGTAACACATCACTGATGGTGCATAACCAGGGGTGGAAACCTGTCTCCAGGTGACATCACAAAGGAGCCAGGAGCCAATCACACAGCAGCCAATAACAATGTCATAAAAAGCCGGAGCTCCGCCCAGTCAAGGTGTCACAGGGTCACATGACAATGCATTGCTCCTGGTGCGCAGTCTCACTGGGGATGAACACCTGTTCTACATTCAGTCCTGTCGCCGACCCCGTTCTCATGTACTGAAATCACAGGCAGGGAGCACAACCGCGCAAAGCTGTCCCTTATGAATTCTCTGTCCCATCCTCCAAATATGAGAACCCATTATTCAATGACCCAAATGCTCACCTTCTGATTTATACACCCCAAACACTCCCTCACATAATATCAAGCACTGCGTTTCGCTCCTGGCACGGCAGTGAAAGGCAGTTTGAGGTCATGGTGCTTTGGTGAAGATATAACAACTGCATTATAAAACCCTTTAGCTCCCTTTAACAGGAGGGGGCATACATTGTGCGGATCATCGGGGCTGTCACTAGGTGAGGCCATTTGAGTAATAATTGGAGGGGAGATCATGGGCAATAATAGTTAAAACTCTGCCTACAATATCCCATCAAACAATCGCAGTTCAGGAATGGCACGAGATACATGCAGAATAAATCTACTTCTACACTGTCCAATCAAACACTCCCAGGCCAGGTAGAGCATGGATTACAGACAAAGTAGAGCATATTTGAAATGGCCATCCAAAAGTCCCACATCAGTTCCAGCACGGAGTAGATACTGAGTAAAGCTCCCTCTCATCTGTCCCATCAAAAGCTCCCAGGGCAGGTACAGCACAGGTTAGGTAGGGAGTAAAGCTCTCTCTGCACTTTCAGATCAAACGCACCCAGATTAGATACAGTATAGTTGAAATACAGAGTAAATTTCCCTCTACAATGTCCCGTTATACATTCCCAGGGCAGGTATAGCTCGGACAAGATAGAGTGCAAAGCTTCCACTGCACTGTCCCATAAACCACTCCCAGGAGAGGTACAGCACAGGTTAGATATTGAGTAGAGCTCCCTCTACACTGTCCCATAAAACACTCCCAGGTCAGGAACAGCACGGGTGAGAGACAGAGTAAAGCTCTCTCGAAACTGTTCCATCAAACCCTCACAGGACAGATACAGCACGAGTTAGAAACAGATTAAAGTTCCCTCAATACTGTCTTATCAATAACTATCGGAACAGATAGGCTGGGGTTAGATACAGTGAAAATCTCACTGTATAGTCGTTCATCAAGCACAGTGAACTCAGATACAGCATGTGACCAATGCAGCGTAAAGCTGCTCTTACACTACCCAATGAAGCTCACTATCTCACGTACAGCATGACATGAAGTCAGGACAGAAATCCCTGCACACATAAGCATCACGCACTCCCAGGTGATGTATGGGCGAGTTTTACATCCCAGTGAATCCCCAGATAAGCTCTCTGAACCAGCGACCTTTTTCTAGTCCTAGTTAGTGTGGTGCTGATTCGATTTTGCTCTCCCCACCTTCCTGAGATTATGCTCACTCCAAGAATACTTTAATATAAAAATGATTCATATTAATTCTAGAATCTGTTACTAGAATACAATGGGACTAATTTTCTGACTATCTATATATTAATTTTAATATATTTACAAATAAGGATATTTGTTTGAATGATTTACTTTAATATTAATTAGTTCTTTCCTTTCCTTGCCCCTATTTATAGGGACTATACTCACTCACAATATCTGCTGCCAACTCCAGCTCCACCCAAAGTAAAACACCACTGATGGTGCATAACCAGGGGCGGAAATCTGTCTCCAGGTGACCTGCGAGGAGTTGGCAGCAGCAGAAGCAGCGGAGGCATAGATACAGTGAATTCCAAAAGAACAGCAAAAAACAAGGAGTGACGTCACAGGACAGCAGCTAGGTGATTGGTGGGTGAGTATTAACTTTTTTCCTCTAACTTAACTAGATAAACAAATTAATATAAAAATAAACATAAATAATCGTTTGAATAAAGACTTTAATTATGAGAGCAAAGGAAGCAGTCTGATGCAAAGTTTGGCCCGACATTTGAGACTGTAAGGGGAAAAAATTCATCCACTTAGCAGTTCCAGTTAGCGCCAGTCGATGGTGCAAATGGGGTGCGAGAGCAGTATCGCTGGGGCAAGGCAGCTGCAATGCCACACACCAAATCCACCATACCCATTCTGTAGTGCCATCTGTAAGATGTATTGGCAGTAACATCAACGCCAAGTAGATCATAACATCAGGGAGTGAGCAACGCTCACTGACTGCCCGATTTGCAAAATTGATACTCGCCACTTACCTCACAGCCTGGAGTAAACACCGACAGGGAGAGCTGGTGTGCAGCATCAGGAAGCATGCTCCAGGGATGTTATTTGAAGAGATCATCAGTAATTTCTCGCAGCTGTCAGGTCCGTGCAGTTTCAATGGTTAATTGTTAGTTTCACTCTACCTTAAAAGAAGCAAGAAACAGTGTATTTGTTGGCACTGCTTCGCCAAGGAGGTGATCAGAGAACTCTGCCACCTCCTCCAAACAGACATCCAGCCTCACACCAGAATGACTTAAACCCCAGATACACTTTGCTCACCACATCGCCATCATTCCAGCCCTCTTGCAGAACAAATCACAGCACAAAGCTGAAATGAGAGACACCAGAAAAGAATGGTAAGTGATGTAATAAATTGATCAAAAAGTGGTGGGCACATATTTACATCAAAAATATTGAGCTTTTACCCTTATGCAATCCCTTAGTGCCTGTCATTAGTGTGCCTTTTCCTGCTCTAGTGCTCATAAGAATTGTTGGCCCTTTGGCTGCAGCGCAGCTGATGGAAGGCTGCTGGGTGTCCATGCAGGAGACTTCAGATGGCCCTGCAGGACATCCTCGACCAGCTCTGGGCCTGGAAGTCCCGGCTGTAGACTGCACCACTTCAGCATGCGTGGCAGCAGTCTGGGCTGGCTGGATGACAGGCAGCAAAAAGGGTAATGGCAGAGTGGCAGTGGTGGGAGCAGGATGCTATCATCCTGAGAGAGGACAACAGGTTCCTGCTCCACTGACTCATTGCCACTCCCCCAGGACAGCACTTCAGCATCCATGGTAATCTGTTGGAGCACAGATTGCTGGCCTACTGCGACACAGTGAAAACCCCGGTCAATGGTGGTAGACCCAGCCAGGATGGCAGCAGTCAGAGCTTGCGTGGCATCAAGATGAGTCTGCATGAGAGCAGTCTGAGATTGGATGCCACCAAGCATAGACTCCATTAGAGCACTAAGACTTTGCATTGCTTCCGCCTGTGCTGCAATGGAAGCTGCCAGATCGCCATTCACACGTGGCACTACGTCTGGGTCGCCACAGTCTCTCTGGGAGCCTAGTATCCTTTGCAGATGGGAAATGATGGGTTCCATGGTGTGCAAAGAGCCTTGTGCAATGTTGCAGGCGGACTCCTGCACAATCCTTACCATTGCCGAGAGACTCTCGCACACCCTTGCCTTAGCATCTAGCATCTCTGTGTGCATGCAAATTGTGGTGTATGTGCCTTTAAGAGCAATTATGGTATATGCGCCTTTAAGAGCCCCAGGTGTGTGTAATGCCGGTAATTGCCACTTGGGCTATATAAGCCTGTGTATTGTGTATATCCTTTAGAACCCCCCCCCCGATTTGCTTAGTAAATACCTATGAACCAACTCCTGTCTTCAGTGTCTTTATCTACACACGGACACTACAGTGGTGACGAAGTGGAAACGGACTTACCTGCAATTCGGCAGCACCTCAAGGACATCGATTCCTCCAGCGTCCAGAAGATTCAAGGAAGTAAGAGAAACTGTGGTTTCACCAGCTGGCCAAGCTGGTGACAGGTACTGCGCTAATCCTTCCTGGGCGTCAGGCTGGAGCTCCAGTGGCGGGCTCTACAGCTGAGACAGATAGCGAAATTGGAGGCAAGCAATAACGGATTGGGAGGGTGCACTCGAGAGACGGCCGGCACGGCAAGCAAGTCAGCCTTTAGACCTCCGTCGGGAACGAGTCTCCAACAGTGAATAAACAGAAACCACAGTAAAACAGCGTTGTTATCGGTAGCAGCGGCGGGAAAGCGCGGGAAGCGCCATATCATTGCTACAGAGAAGAAAAAAAGAAAAAGCGCGGGAAGCGCCATATCTTTTCTGAAATGCCTAAATCTGGTAATATTGAGGCTTTTGATGGCGAAATAAAAGATTGGACCACATACGTGGAAAGAGTAGAGGTTTATTGCACTGCAAATGGAATAACAGAAGAAAAAAAAGCTTCAGTACTTCTGAGCTTAATGGGCGCGAAGACATACGGGCTGTTACGAAATTTAATCACTCCAGCCCAACCAAAGGACAAGACTTTTAAAGAAATTGTTGATACCCTGCAGGAGCATTTCAACCCAACATCGCTGCTGATAGCGGAACGATTCAAGTTCTTCAAGAGAAATCAACACAAGAATGAAAGTAACGCTGATTACCGAACCGAATTAAGAAAGCTATCAAAGTACTGCCAATTCGGAGCAGGACTATCGGATTATCTTCGAGACAAATTTGTTTGCGGTCTCTTAAGTGAAGGAACACAAAAAAGACTGCTTTCTGAAAATGATTTAACATTGGACAAAGCTTTCAGTATGGCTGTATCATACGAAGCAGCAGCAAAAGGAGCTGCAGAGATACAACAAGAGACACAAGACTTCGGCACCCATAAAATGACACAGGAGTTCGGAAGATGTTATTGCTGCTGCAGATCCACCCATAACCAGAGGGACTGCTGGTTCAAGGGCAAAGCATGCAGGCAATGTGGTAAGATTGGACACATTGCACGGGTATGCCAATCTGGACAAAATAAATCCACTGACAGAAAACAAAAAATCAATAAAGAAAAGTACAGGAAGGTACAAATGATGGCGGACAGTAGCTCCGAAGACCAGAATAGCGATAGCGACTCCGGAAACAAGAGACTAAGCTGCCTCAAATTACATAATGTACTTGCCAAAGAGGATTACCAAACCATTTGGGTTACCCTCACAATAGTAGGGTCCCCAATTAAAATGGAGCTAGATACAGGATCAGCTCTAACCGTAATAAATCGACGAGATTACGAGAGGCTATTTTCGCATATACCTCTAAAAGACACATCCTTTATCTTATAAACATATACGGGGCAGAAAGTCTACCCCAAAGGAAAAATAAGGGTGCCTGTGGTATACAACGGCAAAGAAATACAAAAGTTGTATTTATACGTTCTACAAGATGGTGGTCCACCGTTGTTGGGACGTGAATGGATAAGGAAGATACGTTTAGACTGGCACTCCATTCAGGCACTGACGGTGACCAGTAAGGAAAAAAACAATGATGACATCATACCTGAACAATTAAAAGACATCTTGGCCAACGCCAAAGAAGTGTTTCAAGAGAAACTAGGAACCTTGAAAGGCATCACCGCCTCAATAAAAGTGGAAGATACAGCAATTCCAAAATGTTTTAAGGCAAGACCGGTGCCATACGCAATACGTCCGGCAGTCGAGGCAGAGGTGAAGAATTTGGAAAAAGCAGGCGTATTATCCAAAATAGATTGGAGCGAATGGGCAACACCCATCGTTCCAGTCATGAAAAAAACATTGAAAAATAACTCTGAGGAACAGAAAAAAATTTGCATCTGTGGGGACTTTAAGGTGACTGTAAACCCGGTCCTTCACACGGTACAGTATCCTCTTCCGAGGATAGCAGATATTTTCGCCTCACTATCCGGAGGGAAACGTTTCACAAAAATTGACTTGGCACAGGCATATCTACAGATGGAGGTTGAGGAGACCTCTAAAAAGTATCTCACAATAAACACACACAAAGGTCTGTACCAGTACAATCGACTGGTTTTTGGAATAGCATCAGCTCCAGCTATCTGGCAAAGAGCTATGGAGCAAGTCCTGCAAGGGATTCCGGGGACTCAATGCTACCTAGACGACATCCTTATAACAGGAGAAAACGACAACGAGCACCTTGCCAATTTGGAGCAGGTGCTCACTAGGCTGAAAGAACGGGGCCTACGAGCAAATCGCCCCAAGTGCGAATTTTTCCAAAATCAGCTATCATATTGTGGCCACATAATTAATAAGGAAGGGTTGCATAAGTCACCTGAAAAAATTGAAGCAGTTATAAAAGCCCCAGCACCTGAAAATGTTTCACAATTAAGGTCATTCCTGGGATTAATAAATTACTATCATAAATTTTTACCGAACTTATCAACTATTCTACACCCTCTTAATGATCTTCTACAGACAGGAGTGATTTGGAAATGGAACGATGACTGTAAACGTGCCTTCCATAAATGTAAAGACTTAATCACATCCGAGAAAATTTTGGCTCATTACAACCCATCACTACCAATCAGACTGGCGTGCGATGCATCCCCTTACGGCATAGGAGCGGTATTTTCCCATAGATTCCCTGATGGCTCGGAACGGCCGATAGCTTTTGCATCACGCTCATTGAACTCAGCTGAGCGTAACTATGCCCAGATAGACAGGGAAGCACTCAGCCTCGTGTGGGGAGTGAAGAAATTCAACCATTACCTACACGGACAAAAATTTACCTTGCTGACTGACCATCAACCCCTCATCTCCATATTCAACCCTAAAAAAGGTGTCCCCATTATGACGGCACAAAGACTACAGAGGTGGTCCCTTTTTCTAGGGGCACACCAATACAACATTGAATACAAAGGGTCAAAACAGCATGGGAATGCTGATGGTTTATCACGCCTACCATTGCCAACGATAGAAGAGGCACCTACAGTAGACCCAGTAGAGATATTCCACTCTACCATAGTGGAATGTCTACCGGTGACAAATTCTGCCATTCAAAGGGAGACAAGAAATGACCCTACTCTCTCACGGGTCTACGATTTAACAGTGAAGGGATGGCCAGCACATGGCGAACCACTGTTGCCAGCATTCTCGCAAAGAAGAGAACAGCTGTCAGTGTGCCGAGGAACCTTGATGTGTGGATCCAGAGTGGTGATTACACCCAAACTCCAGGATAAAGTGCTAAAGGAGCTTCACGAGGGGCATCTGGGTGGAGTGAAAATGAAGAACCAAGCTAGGGCGTTTGTATGGTGGCCAGGTATCGATGGAGGCATCGAAGACATGACCAAGAGCTGCCTAGGATGCCAGAAGGTCCAAAATGCTCCGCCACAGGCCCCTCTACATCCATGGGAGTGGCACTCATCTCCCTGGCAAAGGGTGCACATCGACTTTGCTGGCCCATTTATGGACTCAATGTTCTTAATCGCAGTTGATGCACACTCCAAGTGGCCGGAGGTAATAAAGATGTCCTCCACCACCACGGAAAAAACTTTCACAGTATTAAGGACCATATTTGCCAGGAATGGGCTGCCGGAGCAGATATGTTCTGATAATGGACCGCAATTTGTGTCCAAAGAATTCGGAAAGTCCTTAAAGAACAATGGGGTAAAGCACTGCACATCCACCCCATACCATCCCGCCACCAATGGATTGGCTGAAAGGTTTGTCCAGACCTTCAAGAAGGCCATCAAGGCCATGGGTAATGAAGACATAAAACTTCAGCACAAGGTGGATAACTTCTTATTTGCATATAGGAATGCAACGCATATGGTTCCTAGCCAAACTCCCGCCATGATGTTCTACAATAGAAACCTAAGATGCCGGCTGGATTTGGTCAAGCACAACATCCGAAGGGACGTGGAGAACTGGCAGTTTCAGGGCATGAATGAAAGGCCAACTAGGGTCTTTCAGATAGGCCAACCGGTTTTGGCCCGGGGCTACCGTACCGAGAAATGGCAGCCTGGAACTATCTACACACGATTAGGACCACTGATGTATACCGTGGACATCGGAGACAGCATAATAAGGCACATACACCATAATTGCTCTTAAAGGCACATACACCACACAAATCACCCTTCTTCTAAAGACCTCCCCATTGACGTCCTCATCTGAGTCCTGTGCAGCAGAACCCATGCGCAAACTTACTCTCCGGGGAGCTGACCCCAGAGCTACCCTTTCTCCCAGGCCTTACTGCAGCCCACTTGTCCCCGGTGCATCACCCTTTGCAGATTCCACTAATACGCTAACCTCTAAAGAGTGGACAGTGCCAGCATCTGAGCTGGTGTCTGCGAGTGAGTGATGCAGTGACACGGTGCATTCTTCCTACTACTCTTCTCCCACCTCGCTCTCTATGGTGGGCTCAGGAACAGACTGCTCAGGAGCGTGCTCATTATCTGAAAGCATAAAGGCACAAGAGTTGGGTTAAGGTGAAGGGAGGGGGCAGGAAGGGAGAAATGAATGCATACAGCATGATTAGCTGGAAAGTATGAAGTGCTTGTGGGGTGAGGGGAAAGTGCGATGTGAGGAAAAGGAGCAGGGATGAATAAAGCATTGTTGTCCCCGAGGAGATCAACGCTCCCAGTGGCCAAGGCGTCAACCACTTGGTGCTCAATGATTTGCAGCACTCGATTCTACAGCGCAGACAGTGGTTGGGTGTTGGGTTGTCCCCCGCCTATTCGCTACTGCTGCCACATCTTGTGTGCCACCTTGGCCTGCAAGGGAAAGGACGTTGCATTTGTGTGTGGAGCAATGTGTTCGGGTGATGTGCCTACCATAGTTGATCAGCTGCCATTGTGTGCAAGGTGTGAGATGTGGGTGCGGGTTTGGGTGTTGTTCGGTAGAGATTGTTGGTGGGTGAGTGTTGGGGGTGTGGCGCTTTGGCTAGTGTGTGTCGTTTGTGGTGCAGATGGTGGTAAGTAGCATTTGCTCAAGCATTCACTCATCTTGACTACCCGAGTGATGTCCTTAAATTTCTTTCTGCCCTGTTTCTGAGTCCTGTGAACAACACAGTGCTGCCCGAGACATGCTACAGTATCTCCCTCCAATGGTGCAGAAGACTTGTAACGAGGGCCTCTGCCACTTGCCGGGTAGAACACCACTCTCCGTCTCACAAAAGTGATGACCAATGCTTCATCGGAGAACCTGCAGGCTCTCTCCCTGGTTCTTGGACCTGCCATGAACATACCTAGTTCAGTCCTCCGGTACCTTCTCCTTCTTCTGCTGCTTACTGATGCAGCTGTACAGCCAGCAATGTTGAGAATGAGGTGCTGCTGCATCAATGCAGCTCTCCATTAAGTAGTGAAAAAACCCTGTGGCAATGATCAGTTGCGATTAGATTGCACCGATATTGTTTCACCCTTTAAGTGTTTCGCCAATGAGCTTGGGTTTCAAAACTTGATTTAGGACTCCAATCATTTTATTGAGCAGTGAGCATGAATTTTTGCGTTGTCGAAAGCATTTGTACATGGCATTAATTCTACAAATAGTCAAACAATTAGAGGCATGGCCGGGCACCTCAGTCCCGTGGAATGCACATCCTGTGCCATGTGGGAACTCCAGGATACTTCCAGTGTCCTGGACAACAATTTGTGCAGGAAGTGTCGTCGCTGGAGGAGCTCGAGCTCCGGGATTTGCAGTTTTTTTATTCGTTTATGGGATCAGGGCTTCGCCGGCAATGCCAGCATTTATTGCCCATCCCTAGTTGTCCTTGAGAAGGTTGGGGTGAGCCACCTTCTTGAACCGCTGCAGTCCATGTGGTGATGGTACTCCCACAGTGCTGTTAGGTAGGGAGTTCCAGGATTTTGATGCAGTGATGATGAAGGATCAGCGATACACTTCTAAGTCATGATGGTGTGTGACTTGGAGGGGAACTTGGAGGTAGTGGTGTCCCCATATGCCTGCTGCCCATGTCATTCTCTGTGGAAGAGGTCGCGGAATTGGGAGGTGCTGCCGAAGAAGCCTTGGCGAGTTGCTGCAGTGCATCTTGTACATTGTACACACTGCAGCCACGGTAAGCCCGTGATGGAGGGAGTGAATGTTTAAGGTGGTGGATGACGTGCCAATCAAGTGGGCTGCTTTGTCCTGGATGCTGTCGATCTTCTTGAGTGTTGTTGGAACTGCACTCATTCAGGCAAGTGGAGAGTATTCGATCATACTCCTTACTTGTGCCTTGTAGATGGTGAAAAGGCTCTGGGGAGTCAGGAGGTGAGACACTCGCCGCAGAATACCTAGTCTCTGACCTGCTCTTGTTGCCACAGTACTTATGTGGCTGGTCCAGTTAAGTTTCTGGTTGATGGTGACCCCCAGGATATTAATAGTGGGGGAATCGGAGATGTTAATGCCATTTAATGTCAAGGGGAGGTGGCTAGACTCTCCTTTGTTGGCGATAATCATTCCCTGGTACTTCTGTGGCGCGAATGCTACCTGCCACTTATCAGCCCAAGCCTGAACATTGTCCTGGTCTTGTTGCAGGGGGTATGCACTGCTTCAATATCTGTGGATTTGCGAATGGCGCTGAAAACTGTTCAGTCATCAGCGAACAGCTCCATTTCTGACCTTATCTTGCAGGGATGGTCATTCCTGAAGCAGCTGAAGATGTTTGGGCCTAGGGCACTGCCCTGATGAACTCCTGCAGCGATGTCCTGGGGCTTTGATGATTGAACTTCAGCCACCACAACCATCTTCCTTTGTGCTAGGTATGACTCCAGCCAGTGGAGTGTTTTCCCCCTGATTCCCATTGACTTCAGTATTACTAGGGCTCCTTGATGCCAGACTCGGTCAAATGCTGCCTTGATGTCAAGGGCAGTCACTCTCACCTCACCCCTGGAATTCAGCTCCTTTGTCCATGTTTGGACCAAGGCTGTAATGAGGTCTGGAGCTGAGTCGGCTTGGCAGAACCTTTGTTGTATCCAGTGCGCTCAGCCGTTTCTTGATATCATGTGGAGTGATTTGAATTGACTGAAGACTGGCTTCTGTGATGGTGGGGACTTCGGGAGTAGGCCGATATGGATCATGCACTCGGCACTTCAGGCTGAAGTTGGTTGTAAATGCTTCAGCCTTGCCTTTTGCACTCGTGCTGGGCTCCACCATCACTGAGGATGGGGATATTCTTGGAGCCTCCTCCTCCCATTAGTTGTTTAATGGTCCACCAGCATTCACGACTGCATGTGGCAGAACTGCAGAGCTTTGATCTGATCCATTGTTTGTGGGAACTCTTAGCTTCTGCTTTTTAGCACGCACATAGTCCTGTGTTGCAGCTTCCCCAGTTCGGCACCTCATTTTTAGGTAAGCTCGGTGATGCTCCTGGCATGCACTCCTACACTCCTTATTGAACCAAGGTTGGTCCCCTGGCTTGGTGGTAATGGTAGAATGAGGGATATGCCGGGCCATGTGGTTACAGATTGTGGTGGAATACAATTCTGCTGCTGCTGATGGCCCACAGCGCCTGATGGATGCCCAGTTTTGACCTGCTAGATCTGCTCTGAATCTATCCCATTTAGCACGGTTGTAATGCCACACAACAGGATGAAGGAAGTTGTCAGTGTGAAGACGGGACTTCATCAGCACAATGAATGTGTGGTGGTCACAGCTGCCAATGCTGTCATGGACAGATTCATCTGCAACAGGTAGATTGTTGAGGATGAGGTCAAGTAGATTTTTCCCTCGTGTTGTTTCACTCACCACCTATCGCAGGCCCAGACTGGCAGTTATGTCCGTCAGGACTCAGCCAGCTCATTCAGTAGTGGTGCAACCAAGCCCTCTTGTTGCACCAGTCGCTGAAGGTAAGCATGCAGGTGCAGCAGGCGGTTAAGAAGGCAAATGGTATGTTGGCCTTCGTAGCAAGAGTGTTCGAGTACAGGAACAAGGATGTCTTGCTGCAGTTGTACAGGACCTTGGTGAGACCACACCTTGAGTATTGTGTGCAGTTTTGGCCGCCTTATCTGAGGAAGGATGTTCTTGCCATGGAGGGAGTGCAGCGAAGATTCACCAGGCTTATACCTGGGATGGCAGTTATGATGTATGAGGAGAGATTGGGTCGATTGGGCTTATACTCGCTGGAGTTTTGAAGAATGAGAGGGGATCTCATTGAAACTTATAAAATTCTAACAGGACTAGACAGACTAGATGCAGGAAGGATGTTCCCGATGGCCGAAGTGTCCAGAACCAGGGGTCACAGTCTAAGGATAAGGGGTAAGCCATTTAGGACAGAGATGAGGTGGAATTTCTTCACCCAGAGAGTGGTGAACCTGTGGAATTCTCTACCACAGAAGGCAGTAGAGGCCAATTCATTAAATATATTCAAGATGGATTTAGATATATTTCTTGAGGGCAAAGGATCAAGGGATATGGGGAGAAAGCAGGGACAGGGTACTGAATTTGGATGATCAGCCATGATCTCATTGAATGGCAGAGCTGGCTCGAGGGGCTGAATTGGTCTACACCTGCTCCTATCTTCTATGTATCTATATTTCTATGTATGGACATTGAAGTCCCCCAAATAGAGTACATTCTGTGCCCTTGCGACTCTCAGTGCTTCTTCCAAGTGGTGTCCAACATGGAGGAGTACTGATTCATCAGCTGAGGGAGGGCGGTAGGTAGTAATCAGCAGGAGGTTTTCTTGCCCATGCTTGACCTGAAGCCTTGGGACTTCATGGAGTCCGGAGTCAATGTTGAGAACTCCCAGGGCCACTCCTTCCCGACTGTATACCACTGTGCCAACACCCCTGGTGGTTCTGTCCTGCCAGTGGGACAAGACATACCCAGGGTTGGTGAAGGAGGTGTTCAGGACATTGGCTGAAACGTAATGAAAATTTTGAGCTCCTCCAGCCGACGACACATCCTGCACACAGGTTTTGGATCTTGAACAGCAGGTGGCATCACTGCGGTGCATCCGTGAGGCTGAGAGCTACGTGGATAACATGTTTCTGGAGGTGGTAACCCCGCAGCATAAGAGAGTGCAAGCACAGAGGGAATGGGTGACCGCCTGTCAGACAAGGAGGACCAGGCAGGTAGTGCCGGAATTCCCTGGGTGCATCTCGCTTACCAACCAATATTCATCACTGGTGAGGGAGATGGATCCTCTGGGGAGTACAGCCAGAGCCAAGCACCCTACACCATGGACGGCTCAACTGTATAGGGGCAGGAGGGAGGAGGAAGATCAGAAAAGCAATAGTGGTATGGGATTCGATAGTTAGGAGAACAGACAGGAGTTTCTACGGCCGCAGGCGTGATTCGAGTGTTTATTATTATATCAAACTATTAATATTCAAAAGAAATACTAAGGTTTCAAAAAACAAAAGGTCCTGTAATGTTCCGGGTCAGAGCATTCCGTTCCTGGGCAGCATTACCCAGATCAACATAAGATTTGGCAGAAACACAGGCCGTGCGAGCGCGATAAACCAAAATATCAAAGGCTCAGGAGAGGATCTCCAGCCTGCATTCTACAACCTGCTCACCAGGGTGGCTGGCTCCCAGTGTGGGGTGTGTCTCTGTTGGTGGGTCCCTGGGTGGGTAGGTCTCTGGGTTGGGTGGTGTATGGGTTGGTCTGTCACAGTGTGCAGTGTATCTCGGTTGGTGGGAACCTGGGTGGATGGGTCTCTGGGCGAGGTGGTGACACCAAGCGTGGGTGAATCCCAATCGAAACTGTTCCCCCTCTCTGGTGGAAAATCCTCTCAGTCTCAGACTCACTATCTCAAAGCTGTCCTGGTCTGCAGTTCCATTTCATCCTACTCCTCGTCCGACATTTCAACAAAAAACGTTATTTCCTCCTTTCAGGTGTCTAGGAACACAAGTTTCAAAAACTCGATATATCAATGCCTCTGCAGTACCTTATTCCCCTTCACTCTCCTCTGATCACATCCCTTCTTCCAACCTCTCCCCTTGCCGTGCTTTCAGTATCCCCTTTGTCCTTACCCTCTCTGAATAGGAAGGATCAGTCCTCAGCAAATGCCTGAGCTTCATCCCCTTACGCTCCCATCTCAAAGAATTTCGAGTTCGGAATGGTGCTGAGCTCTTTTTCCGTCACCTTCAACTCCATGACTACTTCTTTGGCCAGGATTCGTCCCCACAGACAGCAGACACTTTCTCCCGTTTTCAGCAGTCTCGTTCTAACTGGACCCCTCCCTTTGGCCTCTAACCCTCTCACAATCTTTTTATTGCGAACTGCCAACATGACATCAGCCGTCTCCAGTTCTCTGCTCCCCTCACTCACTGCATCCTACCTCCCTCTGAACATGCAGCATTCTGTTCTCTCAGATCCAACCCTAACATTGTCATTGAACCTGCTGACAAGGGTGGTGCTGTTGTTGTTTGGCGAACTGACCGCTACCATGCTGAGGCTGAATGCCAACTCTGCCCCTCCTCCTCCTCCATCCCCCTGGACCATGACCCAGTACCAAACATCAAGCCATTGTTTCCAAGATTGTCACTGAGCTCATCTCCTCTGGTGATTTTCAATCCATGGCTGTCAACCTCATAGTCCCCCAATCCCGGACAGCCTACTTCTAACTCCATCACAAGATCCACAATAAGACGAACCTGCTAGACCCATCATTCAAGCCTGCTCTTGTCCCACCGAGCTGATTTCTTCCTATCTCGACTCTATTTTTCTCCCCTTGTCCAATCTCTTCCACCTACATTCATGAATTTTCTGACACCTTCAACCACTTTCACATTTTCCAATTTCCTGGCCCAACCGCCTCCTTTTTAATATGGACGTACAATCCCTCTACACCTCCATCCACCACCAGGATAGCCTG
Organism: Somniosus microcephalus; assembly: GCF_052327205.1. NCBI lineage: Eukaryota > Metazoa > Chordata > Chondrichthyes > Squaliformes > Somniosidae > Somniosus > Somniosus microcephalus. The sequence goes on along the minus strand of NW_028225180.1, from coordinate 53,874,444 downwards.
AGGGCGCTCCACTTCTTCCTTGAACAGAGGCCTAGCCAATCCCCATCCACCAACCCTGCTCCGCCTGGCTGAACTTGATCTCACATTGAACAACTTCTCCTTTGATTCCACTCACTTCCTCCAAATTAAAGGTGTTGCTTTGGGAACCCGCATGGGCCCTAGAAATGCCAGACTTTTCGCGGGATATGTGAAACATTCATTGTGCCAGTCATACTCAGGTCCCATCCCTCACCTTTTTCTCTGGTACATTGAGCACTCTATTGGTATCGTTTGCTCCTTCCACCCTGAACTAGAAAATGTCATTCACTTTGCTTCCAATTTCCCTTCTTCGACTTCTGTCTCCATTTCTGTGGATAGGCTGTCGACAAACATCCACTATAAGCGCACTGCCTCACACACTTCCCCCCACCCTGCTTCCTATAAGGACTCTATTCCATTCTCCTATTTCTCCATCTCCACCGCATCTGTTCTGATGATGCCTCCTTCAATACTTGTGCTTCCAACATGTCTTCCTTTTTCTTCAACCGAGGGTTCCACTCTACCGTTGTTTACGTGGCCCTCGACCGTGTCCGTTCCATTTCCCGCACTTTTGCTCTCACCCCTTCTCCTCCCTCCCAGAACCACGATAGGGTTCCCATTGCCCTCACCTTCACCCCACCAGCCTTCACATGCAATGGATCATCCTCCGCCATTTCAGCCACCTCCAGCGTGATCCCACCACCAAACACATCTTCGCCTCCCCTCACTTTCAACATTCCAAAGGGAGCTGCTTCCTCCGTAACAACCTGGACCACTCTCCTATCACCCTCAATACACAGACCCATTCGCCCGTGTTGTAAGTGATTTGCGGACCAAGTGATATACAAGGTCAACGCTCACACCATCCCAGGAAAAGATAACAGTCTCTGAGTTATGGTTCAAAATGGTCTTTTCTCGCAGGCCTGGGGAGAACCTTTCAGATCGCTGTCTGAATCCGACTCCGCCGAGGCAGTATAAAACACACATATTAGTACATAGTCATGGCTGCCATCCCTCTACGAGAATCCAATCAGATTACAATACATTTCATCCAATCAGATTACAGTACATTTCATCCAATCAGATTACAATACATTCCTTCCTTATCCGGAACTGTAGGCTAATGACGTCTCTTATAATTCTACATTGCTCAATATTTTCCCTTTAACCTTAGCAACATTACTAACTCATATTCATTATGCAAACTCGCCTTCTCTTGGGTTCTGATTAGCACATGATATATATATATCAAGACTTGCCAGCGTTAGCACTTTATAGCCCTATAGTGTGCATTACTGCACAGGCTTTCTTGTTCCGTTGCTGCTGCAGTTTCACAGACTCACAAGTTCCCCTTTTACCGAACATTCTATTCTACTTCTGCAATACAAGCAAATTGCGGTTAGTTAGCTCTGTACATGTTGTCAACTGACATTCAACTGGTTCCAACTAGATCTGTATAATTCTGGAGGCTTCTCCGGGTCATATTCTCTCCAATTTTAATACTTCAGCCCAGCACCTTCCCGTGCAAGCACAGGAAATGCAACACATGCCCTTTTACCTCCTCCCTGGGACTGACCGAGGACTCCTCCAGAGGGGACTGACTGAGACCTCCTCCAGAGGCGACGGACCGAGGCCTCCTCCAGCAGGGACTGACCCAGAACTCCTCCAGCAGGGACTGACAGAGACCTCCTCCACAGTTTGTAGCCAAAGGGGCCACACTGAGTTCTGTCCATTTATTACCTGGGGTTTAATTTCCTCTCTGGGCCCTGGTTTTGTTACCTCGGGTGAACAAGTTCATGTTCGATTGTGGCCCTTGTGTTTTAAAAAAGTTTAAAGCTTGGGGCTAAAGTAGCCCGGCCTGCAACATTACAAAAGCATGTTAACTCAGTGCGTGATGAACAGGGGCTGAGAGGAAATTAAAGTCATAAACATGAACCGGTGGATGGACATATCAAAATAAAACTTGTGTTTCGGAGTGATGCGACAACTTTGATGGAACACGGAGGCCATTTGAGGGGTTTTGATAGAGTAAATAAGGAGAAACTATTTCTGGGGCAGGAGGCAGGGTAACCAAAGGACACAGGTTTAAAATAATTGGCAAAAGAACAAGAGCAGAGGATTGTTTCTGCAGCGAGTTGTTCTGATCTGCAATGCACTGTCTGAAAGGGTGGTGGAGGCAGATTGTACTTGTATACTTGTAAAGACACAGTTTGCAGGGCTACGAGGAGAGAGAGTGACTAATTGGATCGCTCTTTCAAAGAGCCGGCACAGGCAGGATGGGCCGAATGGGCTGTATGATTCTGTGATTTGTTGCCGATTGATGGGGGCCATTTTGCTGCAGGGTGATGTTGACCATTTTGCGACAGGTGCATGGCGGCCATTTACCATTGCCTGTGGGGCGCCATTTTTAGAGTCCGAGCTGTGCTCTTTTGCTGACACTCAGTCTCACCATCTTGTGTAAATTGTATATCCAGCCTCCCGGGTAAGACCACCCGCTTCAGTAGACCAAAAGGTCGCGTCTACAGTGTCGTTTGGAGAAGGTGGGATGTATATTTGAGGAACATTTATTCAACATATTAAAACAATGAAGCCAGATTTTATGAAAATAAAGAGGAGACCAGGCGTGACCTGAAGTAAGTGGTGGAGGTTTATTAACACAACACGGGGACAACAACAATAACTGGTATTTATATAGCGGCTTTACTGTAATGAAATGACACAAAGCAATTATCAGACAAAACTTGACACTAAGCCATGTAGAGATTTTTGGAGAAATGGGCCAAAGCTCTATGAAAGAGGATAGGTTTAAGAAGCATCTAAAGGAAGAGGGAAGAGAGATAGAGCTGTGAAGAGGTTTAGGGAGATGATTCCAGAGTTTAGGGCCTTGGCAGCTGAAGTCATGGCGCCAATGTGCAGCAATGAAAATCGAGGATGTGCAGAGACACACACTGTACACAGGGACACTTGTTACAAAGTGCGACTCCTCACTGGCAGAGACACACACTGTACACAGGGACACTTGTTACAGAGTCCGACTCCTCACTGGGCGAGACACCCAGGAATACTGAGTGCAATTGCCTGTGTCCCACTGCAGCCCAGACTGAGCCCCACCCTGGACCCTTCCTGTCGGTTCATTTCCCCAGTGCCCCATTGGGGAACATTCAGCCCTGGGTATCCTGCAGAAGCAGTGCTGTGGGGCCAGGCGGCTGAGTCTCCTGACCCTGTGGCTGGGGCTCTGACCTCACAACGGGAAATGAAGCACTCAGCTCGAGCTGGTAAACCTTAAAGGGGCTGCTTAAAGGGGAGGGGCAGAAAATCGTTCCAAAATGGTCATAGAATGACATCAGTGATGGTCATCAATTGAAATGTTCACACAATCACACTCAGTCTGGGTCTGGTTTCTCGCAGCGACTCCAGGTGTCTCTTTCCATTTGAACTGAACTGATTCTCCCTCAGCCTGTAACAAATTAAATATTAAACAGGATATAAACAGATTGAACAACAGTGTAAATAACAGGGAGACTGGGGTTAATACTTCAACAATAATTACAGTCAAATATTACTCATAAAAGTGACTCAATGCCTTTGATATTTTATTTATTACATTAAACTTTAACACAAACACTCACCAGATCTGCTCCAGACTCCTGCAGTTCAGGATGAGGCGGCAGAGAGCGGGGACAGATCGGTCTGTGAAGCAGTTTGATGCCAGGGACAGAAACGTCAGTGAGCGGTTTGTACTGAGAGCGGAGGCGAGATCCTCGGCACAAGAATCTGTGAGACCGACATCAAACAGCCTGGGATCAGAGAGAGAAATAACAGGAATCAGAGCAATTCCCCAGTGTTTATTAATAACACTGTTACTGATACTAATAATAATGTACAGAGTCAGACATCCAGTTATAATAAACACAATCTCACACAGTCTGGTACTTACTCCAGTTTCTGTATTTTACAGTCCGGGTTACTCAGAGCCGCAGACAGTAGTTTCACTCTTGAATCTGCCAGTGTATTTCTACCCAGGTACAGATCCTTCAGTGACTGGTTTGTAGTGAGATTGGAGGCGAGATCCTTGATACAAGAAGCTGTGAGACCGACATCACCCAGCCTGGGGAAAGAGAGAGAGAGAGAGAAATAACAGGAATCAGAGTAAATCCCCAATGTTTGTTAATAACACTATTACAGATACTAATAATAATGTACAGTGTTTATTAAAGCACTGTTACTGATACAAATGGTAATGTTTAGTGTTATGCATCCATTTATTATCAACAGTCTCATACAGTCTGGTACTTACCACAGTTTCTGTATTTTACATTCCGGATTCCTCAGAGTTGCAGACAGTAGTTTCACTCCTGAATCTCCCAGTTTATTATTATTCATGTTCAGGACCGTCAGGGACCGATTTGTAATGAGAGCGGAGGCAAGCTTCCTGGTGCCAGAAGATGTGAGACCATTATTATACTGCCTGGTATCAGAGAGAGAAATAACAGGAATCAGAGTTGATCTCCAGTGTTTATTAATAAAACTATTGCTGATACTATTAATAATGTACAGTGTTGGACATCCAGTTATTATAAACAAAATCTCACACAGTCTGGTACTTACTCCAGTTCCTGTATTTTACAGTCCGGGTTCCTAAGAGCCGCAGACAGATGTTTCACTCCTGAATCTCCCAGTTTATTATATCCCAGTCTAAGCACAAACAGAGAGGGAGAAACAAACAGATTCAAACCCCGGATCTGATATATTTATCTCTTTCAGGTATTACAGCAACCACTGAAAATACTTCAGGAAATTAATTACCCAGTTTTCTTGTCATTGGGAATGTATCTCAATCTGTCCAACACCCCATATATTCAGGGACCGTCAGTAAACGTATTTATTAAATACAGCGCTTTGTGTGTGAAGCCTTTAAATGTCCCTCAGTCCGGTCTCAGTCCCTGATGATCAGAAATATCCTCCTGGAGCTCAGTGACCGGCCTCGTCATGTTTGGGGAAAAATCTCATTTCTGAGGCTCCTTAACTCCCGGCATTTGTGGGAAAGGGGTGATTTTCCCCAAATTTTATGATAAAGCGGTGATTCCCTGTAGTTTATACTCTGTGCATTACCTTATGTATAATAACTCGGGGTGAGTTATATTGTGAAATGGTGCTAACTGCTGCTGTAAAATCCGTCCCCCAGGATGTAATGTAACAAAGGGAGTTTATTCTGTCCCGTTACAAGTTACAAATGTCCCTGTGCTCCTAGTTTAAAGGGGAGGAGAGTCTCTCACTTTAATCCCCATTAAACTGGCTCTACATTTATTTTTGGTGTAACTGGCCTGACAGTTTTTGGGGAATATTCTTAAGTTCTCTCCCCGAGCGGGGCCTCACACACAGGGGGCGGATTATGGGGAATTTCCGTGTTCACTGCCCCCGGTTTACCCAGGAGCCGCCCACTGTGTGCGAGGCCCCACCGCTGGCTGGTGTGTGTCTGTACTCCAGGACTCATACCCCAGCACACATTAGATTGGAACATCTTTAACCGGCAGATTTAGGATCCTGAATATCAATCTTTACTCAATGATCAGGACTGTGTATAGTTGTAAATATTTACAGTTGAAAGAATTCCCGATTCCCCAATATTCCCAATCCAGGAAACTTAACCCTCGACAAGACACGCCCTGCACGGTAATGGAGTCAATATCGAACTGCTAATGATTTAACCTCGGGTTTCTCTCCTGTTTCCAGTTGAAATGGTGGATATGGAAAACATTTTAAATACATTTTATCTTTACTGCCGGATTATATTTTACTAGCTGGAGTGCCCGGCGGTGCCGGTGTAAAGTCTGCCCCTGTGCCTTGTTGGAAGAGAGAGAGAGAGAGACTGGGGGGAGAAGAGAGAGACGGGGGACGGGGAGAGAGAGAAACTGGGGGGGAGAGAGAGAGAGACTGGGGGAGAGAGAGAGAGAGAGAGAGACTGGGGGGAAGAGAGAGTGAGAGACTGTGGGGAGAGAGAGAGAGAGGCTGGGGGGAGTGAGAGAGAGAGAGACTGGGGGAGCGAGAGAGAGAGAGGCTGGGGGGAACGAGAGAGAGAGAGACTGGGGGGGAGAGAGAGAGAGAGACTGGGGGGAGAAGAGAGAGATGGGGAAGAGAGAGAGAGAGCGAAAGAGACTGTGGGAGAAGAGAGAGATGGGGGGGAGAGAACATGAACCCACGAACAATGTCACTGCCCATGGAGACCAGAGGGATCACACCCAGCTGTACATTGTTTATGTAGATAGATATCTTATTCAAAATGTACCGGAATTTAATGTCAAAACACAATCAAAAACATTCAACACATCTGTGAATAAAAATAATCCAATACCACCAGACTGCGTAAAACTGAGCGGTGGATCATTCAATTCATCAATGATCCCCCCGCTCGTTATTTCCCTGCAGAATATTCTCACACAGGGCGCTCCCAGTGCGGAGTCTCGGCCGACGGGATTCCGTCTGGAACTGGGTTGTGAAGATCAGCGGGACTCACTGGATTTCACTGGGCAGCTGTCTGTGTCACACCTGATGTGGAGAGTTCATCGTAACTCTTGGGAAATGCTCGATCCCGGAGATAACAGCTGTTGTACTGATGGGGAGGAGGGATTGATATCATGTTTAACAAGGCAATGTTCTCCTATTCATTTTAGTATTTCAGTCTAACCCTCCTATTAGTATTATATTTATTACAGGGCATCAGAGCCTGGGAACGCATGTCACCACCATGGCTGAAGGTCCAAACAGAGGAGGAGATCCAACAACTTCAAAAAGAATGAGAATGGACACAGGCATGTTCACAAAATTCTTTAAATATAATTTCTGTCCTGAGAATGGGTGCAGATGTCATGCATGAACCTGCAGCTCACACAGGAAGAGGGAACAGGGCAGAGGCGGAGTACAAAGAGTGAAGTGAGTGACCATCTAGAGGAACACCACATTCACAGATGGAGGGAGCTCCTGAGTACTGGAACTGTCCAATAGATACCTGGTATTGGGGACTGTAAGGTGGATAGAGACAGTGACTCAGAGGAGGGTCTTCCTGAGGAACAGTGTGGTACCAGGGAGCAGGAGGCCACCGCGAGTGGGGCGAGAGTGAGAGGCAGGTGGAGCACAGGAATAGGACGGTGATAAACTTCTCTAATGTGTAGAGATCCAACTCTTTTAGTCTATCTTGATAACTAAGAAGCTTTAGACTGGGTTTAAAGTCTAGTGGCCCTCCTCTGCACCCTTTCCAAAGCCACAATATTGCCCACCATGTGAGGAGACCCAAACTGGGCATAGTATTCCAAGTGAACCTGACAATGGTCTTGCACAAGGAAAAAATACTATTCCTCATCTTATACACAATTGTCATATGAATGCAACCAATACCCTAATTGCTCGAGCTTTCACTTCATTGCTCATGTACTTTTAGACATGTATACACTAGATTGCACAGATCTTTCTTTCTCCACTTTCTTTAATGTTTCTCCCTGAAGGGTGTATGAATGTTGAGCATTCGCCCTGCCCACACACACAACACTCCACTTGTCCAACTTAAACATCATTTGCCAGTAATGAACCCAATCTTGAAACACATTAAGATACAGATTTGTTGAGATGTGACTATACAGGTCAAAGGAATGTCGTACATGCGGTGTATATGGGTTATCAGAAGGTGATGGATGATATGGCTCACAGGAGGCTTCAGCCGTTTGGTATAAGAAGAAATGTAGTCGCTGGGTTGAAAGTGGATAATGTGTTTTGTTTTCTCCATTTGTGTTCACAGATCCGAACTCTACAATCACTGAGTTGTTGACAAAGTACGACGATTACTAGCTGTTTCAGTTGACAAAATTCTACCGGGACAGACTGGAACAGGCGATTGGAGGAGGGGTGGACGGTGTCAGCTTGTTGTTAACATATGAGGCATTTCAGTGGACAAGAACATCGGGTAAGTGGGAGGGACACGGAATGAGTTTGGATTATTTAAACATCACAGAACTGATAGGAAATCAGAACTTAGGGTGTTACTGAAATGAAACAGGCCCAATAGGAAAGAAATGGATAAAACTGAAAATATTGTGAATCTGAAACAATGATGCGAAGAGGGGAAAATACCCAGCGGATCCGACAGTATCTGTACAAAGGACAGGCGAACGGTTCAGGTATAACTCTTGTGTGGACTGAAAAAAAAGGGAAAAGTTTTAGTGGGACTGGGAAACGGAGATACCAGAGGCAACAGACAGGGATTAAATGGAAGGTCATGAGTTGACTGAACTGAGAATTACTTAAAGAAAATTAAGGAACTGAGAGATGACAAAACTCCTCTGCAGAGTGAATGAGAGGCATTTGAAGAACAGGAACAAAAATATTAAAATGCGTGAGACCCAAATCGGGAAACTAAGCCCAAAACTGTGAGGATTGAAAGACTGATGCCGTGCAAGCTTTATTTTCTCCCCCATACTTCACGGAGTCAATTTCAATTTTGGCGGAGACACAATACGGGCGATAGAACCTGTGGTGGAGTGTCACACCCCAGGAGAGCACTTCAGGAAATTACAGCAAGCAGCCTATATTCTGCCAGTTGCCTTCAATGGAATAGAACTAAATGCAAATGATAATCGGGCAGGGTGTGTAAAGGACGGTCCATCAGGTAGCAGCCGTCAAGTTGAAAATCTAGGCAAACGAACCTAATCCCAATCTTCTGCTCGCTACAGATTCCCGTTAATATCCCACCTGGTCTAAGCCTAACCTCCTGCTCACTACATCTTACCGTTAATATCCCACCTCGTCTATTCCCAACCTCCTGCTCACTACCCCTTACTGTTAATATCCCACCTGGTCTATTCCCAACCTCCTGCTCAATATCCCTTACCGTTAATATCCAACCTAGTCTATTCCCAACCTCCTGCTCACTATCCATTACCGTTAATATCCCAACTAGTCTAATCCCAACCTCCTGCTCACTACAGATTCCCGTTAATATCCCACCTGGTCTAATCGTAACCTTCTGCTCACTACCCCTTACCGTTAATATCCCACCTAGTCTAATCCCAACCTCCTGCTCCCTATCCAGTACCGATAATATCCCACCTGGTCTAATCCTAACCTGCTCACTACCCCTTACCGTTAATATCCCACCTAGTCTAATCACAGCCTCCTGCTCACTACCCATTACCGTTAATATCCCACCTAGTCTAATCCCAACCTCCTGCTCACTATCCATTACCGTTAATATCCCAGCTAGTCTAATCCCAACCACCTGCTCACTACCCATTACCGTTAATATCTCACCTAGTCTAATCCCAACCTCCTGCTCATTACCCATTACCGTTAATATCCCACCTAGTCTAATCCCAACCTCCTGCTCACTACCCAATACCGTTAATATCCCACTTAGTCTCATCCCAACCTCCTGCTCACTACCCATTATCGTAATATCCCACCGAGTCTAATCCCAATCTTCTGTTCATTCCCCATATTCTATCTTTCCTTTTATCCACGCAACAACAGAATCATCCAGTATAACAATTGTCGATTTACTTCCACAGTAGTTGTGTGAGTGAATTATTATTTCTATCCACATCGTGCAGAATAGAGTTACATGTTCTGCGCCTGAGCTCTTGGTGTGGAACGTCACTCCCCAGGGCAGAAGATCAGGAAATTGAACTAATTCAGTCTGTAATTTCCTGTCTGCTAACTTTAATGAATGGATTTCTACTTTATTTTGGGTACTGAGAGCAAGGCTGGGGCTGAAATATTGAGTTGCATATTTATATATTATTTCACTGTTTTGGATCTATTAAAAATATTCTGTCATTTATTTAGTTTGAATTTTCCTCCAGTTAAACATTGGGAAGATTGAAGCATTGTAATCCACCCCCACCACGACCACTGTCTCGATACTTAATTTCATCCCCCTCCCCGGCCACTCTCTGAGGCTTAACCTGACGGTTCTCAAACTCGGCGTCCTATTTGCTCTCGAACTGAGCTTCGAACTCCATATCCTCTCCGTGAGAAATACATCCTAATTACACCTCCATAACATTGGCCGTCTCCACCCCTCTCAGCCCATCTGCTGCTGAAGCCATCATCCGTTACTTTGTCCCCATTAAACTCGATTATACCAATTCTGCCTTGGCCGGCCTCCCCTTCTCCGCCCACTGTAAACTTCAGCTCATCCAAAACTCTGCTGCCTGTAAGCTGTCCCGCCCAGTGCCCACTCAGCTATCACTCACGCACCTATTGTGGATCCTGGCCCGCGAATGCCTCCAATTGAAAATTCTCAGTCTCCTGTTCAAATCCCCTCATGGCCTCCCCCTTCCCTATCTCTGTAATCTCCTGCAGGCCCACAGCAGTCCCACAACTCTAGAATTACCTGTTCCTCTAACTGTGGCACATCCTCCTGCCTTCACCAGTGTTGGCCGAACATTTTGTTGCATAAGGCCCCATGCTCTGTAGTTCAACCCTTAAAGCCCACCGCCTCTCCTCCTTCAGCTACTCCTTTAAACTTAGCACTTTCATCGAGCGTCACTCAAACCATTAATACCTCATCCTTCTTGTTCTAGTTACATCATATTGATTTCCCATCATTGCCTTAATTCAAGATGTTTACGGAATATTCAGCCCCTGTTCAGAATGGATCAGTACCCGGCCCAGTGATTACCTTCTGTGCTCAAAACAACTGGGTGATCCCATCACTGAGCTGATCCTTTCCTTCTCATTCTCAGTGTTTGTCTTTCACTCTGCTCCTCAATATATTAATTATTATACTTTACAGAAAGTCACTGAGCTCGCGGAGAAGGGAAACCGGGCGGACAGTTCCAAACTTCTCCTAAATCTGGTGATGGAGAAAGGCTCCCGGGCCCGAAGGGTGATTTGGGAATCCTTTTTAAAAATGCGCCATGGGGTGCCAAAGCTGGACAAAATACTGAAAGAAATGCAGGAACTTGGCATGGTAAACTCAGACGCTGAATTCAAATTCAGGTTCAAACTTTGCAGATTTTACTATAATATTACACAGATCTGATTTCATGAACGGTCATTGATTTAAACAGGTTCTGATCCATTTGTTTACATGAACATCGCATGAGGTTTATCCAAGTACCCAGTCAACTGGAAGGTTAGTGATGACATGGCGATTTCAAACCATTTATTTCACTTCTGAGAATAATAATGTTTGACTGTTGCTGTTTGTTAAGAGTTTGTCAGAAACTGGGAATCAAAAATTCAAAGGCTGGGGAAAAAGAATAAATGTTTATTTAGATTTTTAAATCTTCAAATCTTCTGTGTTCTGAATTATTTGTAAATTTACAGATTTATATTACTCCAGTTAATCGAGATGCAGATTGTAAAGCCCCATACACACCTGGCAGGATCCTGATCTACTGTGAAATCCCATACACACCTGGCATGATCCTGATACACAGTGAAACCCCATACATACCTGGCAGGATCCTGATGCACTGTGAAACCCCATACACACCTGGCAGGATCCTGATACACTGTGAAACCCCATACACACCTGGCAGGATCCTGATACACTGTGAAAACCCATACACACCTGGCAGCATCCTGATACACTGTGAAACCCCATACACACCTGGCAGCATCCTGATACACTGTGAAACCCCATACACAACTGGCAGCATCATGATCTACTGTGAAACCCCATTCACACCTGGCAGGATCCTGATCTACTGTGAAACCCCATACACACCTGGCAGCATCCTGATACACTGTGAAACCCCATAGACACCTGGCAGGATCCTGATACACTGGGAAACCCCATACACACCTGGCAGAATCCTGATCTACTGTGAAACCCCATACACACCTGGCAGGATCCTGTTACACTGTGAAACCCCATACACACCTGGCAGCATCCTGATACACTGTGACACCCCATACACACCTGGCAGGATCCTGATATACTGTGAAACCCCCTACACACCTGGCAGCATCCTGATACAATGTGAAACCCCACACACACCTGGCAAGATCCAGATACACTGTGAAACCCCATACACACCTGGCAGGATCCTGATCTACTGTGAAACCCCATACTCACCTGGCAGAATTCTGACACACTGAATCAAAGGACCTTGAGCCTGATGTGCAAGTTACTGTGCACGTGGGCTTCAATTCCAGCATAAATTGTCAGAAAAATATTTGAGAAATGGGAAACAGTGAAATATTTTCATTGTACATCACGTCATGACCTGTCCAACTGTGCTCGATCCAATCTGAGAAGATGTTCAGATGTTCACACACTCATACATTAACCGAGGAGGAAAATGAGGGATTGACCATGTTATGCATGATTAGAAATTGATTGGACAGATTACCACTGGCAATGAAACAGACAATCTAGACACAGAGAAGCTTGTTGTACTGCTCAAATGTCCTTTCATTCAGGAGGAATTTGAATCCCAATTTACTGATTATCAGAAATATATTTGTAATTTTCAATACTTATTGTAGGAAACCCATATCCAAATTAAATGATGGAGTTTAATTATTGTAGCAGTTCAAATGAACACTCAATCTTTTCTTTCCCAATGTAACACTGAGTGAATTGGGCGGTAGTTCTATTTCTGATTCTAATCGGTTATGTGAAGAGACTGTTATATGAAGTAAATAATGTGAGTGTAAAATCACTGGAAAAGTTATTTGCATTTTCTGATTCACAAGAGGAGGATATCTAGGGAAACAAAAGGCCACTTTGGTCCAAACAAGTCTCTCCCTGTTAGAGATGAACCCACCTGCCCCATCTCTCAGTGTATCCACAGAAACACAACCAATTGTCTCTTCTCTCAAATTACACTGCCCCTGAGTGTTCTCCCTGGTAACTTGTCTCCCGCTCTATTACCCATCGGTGAAAAAGATAACACAGCGTAACTTCTGTACATTCACAGTCTGTCCCTCTCCCAGTGCCCACACTACCCCAGATAACCTGCCCAGGGTCCTGAGACTGACCCTTTGTTCTAGACCCCCCAGCCAGGGGAAACATCCTCACAGCATCCAGTCTGTCCAGCCCTGTCAGAATTTTATACGTTTCAATGAGATCCCCTCTCATTCTTCTAAACTGTAGTGAATACCGGCCTAGTCGAACCAATCTCTCCTCATATGACAGTCCTGCCATCCCAGGAATCTCGCAACATTTCACTGACTAGTAAAATGTTATTGAGAAGTTGTTTTATTTTAATACAACTAACATTAAGAACCACTTTCTGTCTATTCTAATTGAAGATGTTCAACAGAAACACAAGGAAACTCTCCAGGTACAAAGTGGAACACTGAGAGTGAACACTATCCTAATAAAGGAGAAGGTTAAGATTTCCCAGCTGGTTGATCGATACGCTGAGCTAACGGTCATTTCTACTGTTCGAGATCGGACACTTGTCGAACAGGAACTGCTGGCAAGAGGCCGAGACCATGAAAAGTGGAGAGAGAAAAATCTCCAGAGAGAGCTGGAAAAATTCCGAACTGATCAATTGTTCCAGAGCAGTTTTTCCTGGAGAAAATCCAATTCTGGGAATTCAGCAGCAGTGAGCGGAGTCGCGGGGATTGGAAAAACAACAATGGTACAAAAGATTGTTCATGACTGGGCCACTGGGAAAATATACCCAAACTTTCAATTTGTTTTCTGCTTTAAATTCCGGGATTTGAACGCTATTAACTGTAGAATAAACCTGAGGAATCTGATACTCAATTTCTATGCTTACTTTGGGAATGTTCTGGGAGAGCTCTGGAAGAACCCAGGGGGATTGCTGTTTATATTCGATGGTTTGGATGAATTCAAGGACAGGATCGATTTTGCTTATAATCAGAGAAATACAGTGGATGATTACAGGTGCACAGATCCAGGAGAATGCTGTGAAGTGTCTGACATTGTTTGCAGTTTAATACAGCACAAGCTGCTCACAGGATGTTCAGTGCTGGTGACCAGCCACCCCACTGCAATACAGTTATTGGAAAAGGCTGAGATCAGTGTCTGGGCTGAAACCCTGGGATTTGTTGGTGAAGAACGGAAGGAATATTTCAACAAGTTTTTTGAAGAGAAGACGATGGCAACAGTTGTTTTCAAGCATGTGGAGGAGAACGCGATCCTGTACACCATGCGCTACAACCCTTCAAACTGCTGGATCCTTGGTCTGGCACTGGGTCCCTTCTTTACACAAAGAGACAGGAATCTGCAGCGAGGTCCCAAGGCCATCACCCAACTATATTCCTACTATATTTACAACATTCTGGAAAACCATGGCCGAAAGATTGATAGCCTCCGTGATGTGTTACTGAAGCTTGGTGAGATGGCATTCACAGCAGTCTGCGAGAAGATTGTGTTTAGACATGGAGATTTGATCAAGTACAATCTGCAACCTACCCAGTTCCTGTCTATGTTCATGATGGAACTTTTGGAGAGAGATGATTCTGCCCAGAGCGTGGAGTATAAGATTCCCGCACCTCACCATCCAAGAGTTTGTAGCTGCACTCGCACAATTCCTGATTCCAGATCCCGGCGACATCCTGAAACTCCTCAGAGAATCCCACAGCAAGGAAGATGGGCGATTTGAGATATTTCCCCGTTTTGTTGCTGGTCTCTCCTCCCCACAGGCAGCTCGACCCCTGGAGGAGTTTCTGGGTCCACTTCTTCATCAAACCACCTGCCGAGTGATTGACTGGGTGAAGGAGAAGGTTGAAGGACAGATTGGAAACACAGAGAGTGAAATTGATAAAATGTAACTCCTGAACACATTCCACTACCTGTTTGAGTCTCAGAATAAAGCACTGGCTCGGAAAACAGTGGGATCTGTGGAAAAACTTACATTAAATTTATTGGGACTAACCCCGATTGACTGTGCAGTCCTGTCTCATATCATTGGACTCTGTGATACAATAAAACACCTCGATCTACAGGACTGCTGCATTCAGTGTGAAGGACTCCAGCGGCTTGGACCCGTACTGCACAAATGCCGGGTGTTGAGGTAACTGTTCATTTGTTACTGTAGCTGTTATTTCTGTTGTTGAACAGAACACCAGCTTGTGGTTCAACTTTAGAGAAGCAGATTCATAAAAAAATTACAAAGGAACCACAGAACGAGGGTACAATTCCAAGGTGGGAAATGGGAATGGAGCCTTGCCATCAATCAGGGATGTTGCAATACTTATCGGGGTCTGGAATAATTTAACCATGAAATTAGAACAGAAAATTACATTATATGGATTAATAATGGCAGCAGAAAATAAATACGCCAAACGAGTTAATAATATATCTTTTAACGATTTTTATCTGCACTGGTATTTAACTCGTTTCACAATATAACTCACCAAGATATTATGTAGATTAATATAATGCACAGAGTATTAAAGTACAGGGAAATCACCTCTGTATCACCTCTGTATCATTTAATTCGGGGAAAATCGCCCCGTTGCCATAAACACCGGGATATAAGGAGCAGCAGAAATGAGACAAGTTTCCGCATACATGACGGGGCCGGTCACTGAGCTCCAGGAGGGCAATTCTCATCATTGGGGAATGAGACCGGACTGAGGGACATTTAAAGGCTTCACACAGACAGCACTTCATTTAATACATACGGAGAAGTTTGAATTGTCCTTCACCAGTAGCGCGAAATCAGTGATAGTGAATTGCTAGCCAGTTTACACCACTCACAATTTTATTTTCTGTTGAGATCAACTGAAAGGAAAATGGGCAAGGTGTATAATGGGCGGTAGGTGGATCCAATGCCGTCCGTTACACAGTAGTGACAAAAGTTCAAATTACCCCCATTGA
Organism: Somniosus microcephalus; assembly: GCF_052327205.1. Classification (NCBI taxonomy): domain Eukaryota; kingdom Metazoa; phylum Chordata; class Chondrichthyes; order Squaliformes; family Somniosidae; genus Somniosus; species Somniosus microcephalus. The sequence goes on along the minus strand of NW_028225180.1, from coordinate 53,858,627 downwards.
GATAATTTTGAGACAATACAATCTCTGCATTGATTTCCTGATATTGCTTCCATGTTTCCTCTAATAACGGAGAGACAAAATTTGCATCAGATCCGAGGTTTGACTCAGTTTGTTTCCCACTCTCTGCCTGTGTTTAGTCTGCGGAGTAATAATCTGGGAGATTCAGAAGCGAAACTAGTGTCTGTGGCTCTGAGGAACCCGCACTGTAAAATACAGACACTGGAGTAAGTACCAGGCTGAGAGATTGTTTGTAATAACTGGATGTCTAACACTGTATATTAGTATCATTAATAGTGTTATTAATAAACACAGTACATTATTTATTGTCAGTAATAGTGTTAATAAATACTGTACATTATTAGTATCAGTTATTAATAAACTGTACTGTATAAGTATGAAGAGTGGTATTAAAGCTATTTTCGGTAGTATCTCCAATAATTTCATTAATAAACAATGTAACTTATTATTTTTTAACAGTAATAATAATAGACGCTGTAAATTAAGCAGAGTATTAGTAATGGCATTAATAATAAGCAGTGGTGGTGACATTGAAAGTGGGCAGGCGTGCAAATCAAGCAAAATCACAATTGCCGACCATTAAGCGCATGACCAAAATTTAGATCTATTGAAGTCGATGGAACTTAAAATCAGGAGGAGTGTATAACCAGAGACTGATGCCATACTGCCTATTCTGAATCCCTGCCCATGCCCAATTGTAACCACACTGTGTTTTACCTTGATTTCCATTATTTATCTCTTTCTGATCCCTAGTCTGCAAAACAACGATCTCACAGATTCTTGTGCCAGGAATCTCGCCTCTGCTCTCAGTACAAACCGCTCACTGATGGTTCTGAACCTGGGTAATAATACACTGGGAGATTCAGGAGTGAAACTGCTGTCTGCGGCTCTGAGGATTCCGGACTGTAAAATACAGAAACTGGAGTAAGTAACAGAGTGTGTGAGTTTGTTTTTAAAGTAACTGGATCTCCTCTGAATTATTTGTCCTCCTGTCCAATATAATTTCCCTGCATATAAAATCTTCCTATTAATGACCAACCCCTCGTGCTTTCCATCTGACGTGGCCTCTCTATTCCGCTCATCTCAATCACAGATTAGGTCACCTCTGCTCACTTCCTTCTTTCCCTCACCGTTCACATCGCCTCTCCTTCCAATCACACTTCCTGTGGTTTTCACCCCTGGAATAAACCCTTCCCAAGTAACGTGCGAAGGCACTTTAAGATTCCCAAATATTTAGCTTTGGTCCTCCATTCACTATGGTTAATAGTTCATAAGGTTTGAAAGGTCTTAATTTTGTGGTTTATAGTTGCTAAGTTCTCCGTTGTGTAGCAGGGAGTGCTAGTAAACAAGGGCCCTGTATATATCATTTCATTGTAGTGTAGTTGTTGGTATTGATTTGATTTAATTTAATTTAACTTAATTAAAAGGGTAAGTGATGGCAGCACAGCTCGGCCCCGTGGTATGCTCCTCCTGCACTATGTGGGAAATCAGGGACACTTCTTTTGTCCCAGAAGACCATGTGTGCGGGAAGTGTATCCAGCTGCAGCTACTGGCAGACCGCATTGCGGCGCTGGAGCTGCAAATGGATACATACTGGAGCACTCGTGAGGCTGAGGAAATCATGGATAGCACGTTTAGGGCGTTGGTCACACCGCAGGTAAAGGCTGCACAGGCAGGAAGGGAATGGGTGACCGCCAGGCAGAGTAGTAGGCGCAGGCAGGTAGTGCATGGGTCCCCTGTGGCCATCCCCCTTAGTATAGGGGTCCCCTGTGGCCATCCCCCTTAGTGCAGGGGTCCCCTGTGGCCATCTCCCTCTCAAACAGATATACCGCTTTGGATATTGTTGGGGGTGGGATGGCTTATCGGGGAATGTAAGAAGTCACACGACACCAGGTTATAGTCCAACAGCTTTATTTGAAGTCACAAGCTTTCGGAGCACTGCCCCTTCTTCAGGTGAAGTGGAGAATTGCATAAAGACACAGTTTATACAGTCAGAGAATCATGTCAGATGTTTACAGGTAACCTTTCCAACTGCCATTTATCACACCTCGGCAGAGAGATAATCACAGCAGTCAAAGGTGTGAATGGTGTCCAAACAGGTCAGTCAGGGAAACATTACGTCAAAGAACAATGAGGTGGGGTCACAAGGGGTCAAATATTGCAGATGCTGGGGTCTGTATGAAAAACAAAAAAACAGAAAAAAACATTTTTTTTTTGGCTGGAAATCACAGCAGGTCCGGCCGCATCTGTGTCGAGAGAACAAGCCAATGTCGACTCGAGTCTGGATGACCCTGCATCAGGTGGGGTTACATGTAGCATGACATGAACCCAAGACCTCGGTTAAGGCCGTCCTCATGGGTGCGGAACTTGGCTATCAGTTTATGCTCGACGATTTTGCGTTGTCGTGTGTCTCGAAGGCCACCTTGGAGAATGCTTACCCGAAGATCGGAGGCTGAATGTCCTTGACTGCTGAAGTGTTCCCCGACTGGGAGGGAACACTCCTGCCTGGTGATTGTTGCGCGGTGTCCGTTCATCTGTTGTCGCAGTGTCTGCATGGTCTCGCCGATGTACCATGCTCCGGGGCATCCTTTCCTGCAACGTATGAGGTAGACAACGTTGGCTGAGTCACATGAGTATGTACCATGTACCTGGTGGGTGGTGTCCTCATGTGTGATGATGGTATCTGTGTTGATGATCTGGCATGTCTTGCAGAGGTTGCTGTGGCAGGGTTGTGTGGTGTCGTGGTCGCTGTTCTCCTGAAAGCTGGGTAATTTGCTGCGAACGATGGTATGTTTGAGGTTAGGCGGCTGTTTGAAAGCGAGTAGTGGAGGCGTGGGAATGGCCTTAGTGAGGTGTTCGTCGTCATCGATGACATGTTGAAGGCTGCGAAGAACATGGTGTAGATTCTCCGCTCCGGGGAAGTACTGGACGACGAAGGGTACTCTGTTGGTTGTGTCCCGTGTTTGTCTTCTGAGGAGGTCTATGCGATTTTTCGCTGTGGCCCGTCGGACCTGTTTGGACACCATTCACACCTTTGACTGCTGTGATTATCTCTCTGCCGAGGTGTGATAAATGGCAGTTGGAAAGGTTACCTGTAAACATCTGACATGATTCTCTGACTATATAAGCTGTGTTGTGTGGAACTACCACCGTGCTAAATGGGATAGATTCAGAACAGATCTCACCGCTCAAAACTAGGCATCCATGAGGCGCAGTAAGCAATCAGCAGTAGAATTGTATTCCAACACAATCTGTAATCTCATGGCCCAGCATACCCCTCACTCTACCATCACCATCATTCCAGGGGACCAATCCTGGTTCAATAAGAGCATGCCAGGAGCAGCATCAGGCATAGCTAAAAATGAGGTGCCAACTTGGGGAAGCTGCAACACAAATGCTAAAAGGCGGAAGCAGCATGCAATAGACAAAGCTAAGCGATCCCACAATCAACGGATCAGTTCAAAGCTCTGGAGTCCTGCCACATCCAGTTGCGACTGGTGGTAGACCATTAAACAACTAATGGGAGGAGGGTCCTTGAGTATCCCCATCCTCAATGATGGTGGAGCCCAGAGAGACTGCAAAGACAAGGCTGAAGCATTTGCAATTCAGCAACTCGATTCACTCAACGCGATATCAAGAAACGGCAGAGCATATGAGTTACAGCAAAACCTAAGGGCCCGACAACATCCCGGCTGTCATATTGGAGACTTGTGCTCCAGAACTAGCCACACTTCTTGCTAAGCTGTTCCAGTACAGCTACAACACTGGCATCTAACCGACAATGTGGAAAATGGCTCAGCTATGTCCTGTCCACAAAAAACAGGAAAAATCGTACCAGGCCAGTTACCGCCCCATCATTCTACTCTCAATCATCAGCAAAGTGATGGAAGGTGTCGTCGACAGTGCTATCAAGCGGCACTTACTCACCAATAACCTGCTTACCGATGGCCCAGTTTGGGTTCCACAAGGACCACTTGGCTCCAGAGCTCATAACAGCCTTGGTCTAAGTATGGACAAAAGAGCTGAATTCCAGAGGTGAGGATAAAGTGACTTCCCTTGACATCAAGGCAGCATTTGACCGAGTGTGGCATCAAGGAGCCCTAGTAAAACTGAAGTCAATGGGAATCAGTGGGAAAACATTCCATTGGCTGGATTCATATCTAGCACAAAGAAAGACGGTTGTGGTGATTGAACGTCAATCATCACAGCCCCAGGACATCGCTGCAGTAGTTCCTCAGGGCAGTGTCCTACACCCAATCATCTTCAGCTCTTTCATCAATGACCTTCTTTCCATCATAAGATCAGGAGTGGGATTGTTCGCTGATGACTGCAGTATCCAATGCCATTCCCAACTCCTCAGATAATGATGCATTCAATGCCCACATGCAGCAAGACCTGGACGACATTCAAGCTTGAGCTGATAAGTGGCAGGTAACATTCGTGCTAGGCAATTACTATCTTCAACAAGAGAGAGTCTAACCACTGCCCTTTGACATTCAACGGCATTACCATCGCCGAATCCCCAACCATCAACATGCTGGGGGTCACCATTGACCAGAAACTTCACTGGACCAGGCACATAAATACTGTGGCAACAAGAGCAGTTCAGAGGCTGTGAATTCTGCGATGAGTGTCTCACCTCCTGACTACCCAAAACTTTCCACCATCTACAAGGCACAAGTAAGTAGTGTGATGGAATACTCTCGAATTGACTGGATGAGTGCAGCTCCAACAACAGTCAAGAAGCTCGACACCATCCAGGACAAAGCTACTCGCTTGATTGGCACCCCATGCACCACTTTAAACGTTCACTCCCCCCAGCACCGGCATACCGTGGCTGCAGTGTGTACCATCTATAAGATGCACTGCAGCAACTCGCCAAGGCTTGTTCGGCAGCACCTACCAAACCCCCGACCTGTACTACTTAGAAGGACAAAGACAGCAGGTGCATGGGAACACCACCACCTCCAAGTTCCCCTCCAAGTCACACACCATCCTAACTTGGCCGTTCCTTCATCATCGCTGGGTGAAAAGCCTGAAACTCCCTCCCTAACAGCACTGTGGGAGTACTTTCAACCACAGGGACTGCAGCAGTTCAAGAAGGCGTCTCACCACCACCTTCTCAAGGGCAATTAGGGATGGGCAATAAATCCTGTCGTTGCAAGCGACGCCCACATCCCATGAACGAATCTAAAAAAAAAGTACCCGAGGAGAGAGAAACTTTAACAATGTCAGCGAACATGGGAGCCAGGAAGGGAAGTTGGCTGGTCAGCAGTTTAGTGGGAATATGGTAGAGGGAGCAGGAGGTGATTCTCATGGACAAGATGAGCTTGGAGATATCATATGAGGAGATCAGAGAGAAAGATGCGAGTTCGGAGCTAGGCGCAGGGGCGAACCTTAGAGGACGTTTGGCTCTGAAGGCAAGGGGAAGGGAGGGATGTGGTAGAGTCAGCTGATCGGATGGTCCCAATCTTAGAGACAAAGATGTCCATGTGCTCCTCGCAGTTGTTGTTGGACATGAGGGTGGAGGAGACGGTAAAAGTGTTTAAATAAGACGGTTTGCAGTAGGGAAAGAAGCCGGGGGTTAGCTTTGCATTTCAGGATGATCCTGGTTAAACCAGTTGTCCACCATATGTTCAAATCTGCGTCCCTTGGGCATAAAGGAGCAGAAATGAGGCCCGGCCCATGGAGAAAGGCGGGTGAGAGAGAGTAATGTCTTTAATTGGGACGAGTTCAGTGCTTGTGTGGTGAACGTGAGCAGATGACTTTCCCAGTGGACTAGGGGAAAGATGGACAGCTGCAGAGGCAGCTGAACTGTAGGTCTCAATCTTAGTGACAAAGCAGTCTATGAACTCCTCGCACTTGTTTGAGGTGAGGGTGTAGGTGGCAGTTCAGATGGGTTTGCGAAGCTGATAGGTAGTGAAGAGAAGCCAGGGTTTTCTTTGCATTCCAGGATGATCCTGGAGTAGAGAGGAATTTTGCCAGAAGAGAATAGGACACGGTATTAATTCATGTGGTCCAGCCACACCTGACAATGAATGGCTCAACCACTTGTTCATAATAAACGTTTAAAGGGAGCAGAGAAGGTGACCGCACTAGGGGATCAACTAGGGTGGGGAGAGTAAGGGATATACTGAGGACAAGGCCATCACAGATGGAGCTGAGGTTGCAATTGAGCAGATCGGCAACTGCAGAGTCCGCATAGAAACATAGAAGATAGGAGCAGGAGTAGGCCATTCGGACCCTCGAACCTGTTCCGCCATTTAATGAGATCATGGCTGATCATCCAAATTCAGTAGGCTGTCCCTGCTTTTTCCCCATATCCCTTGATCCCTTTAGTCTTAAGAAATATATCTCACACCTTCTTGAATATATTTAATGAATTGACCACAACTGCCTTCCGTGGTAGAGAATTCCATAGGTTCACCACTGTCTGGGTGAAGAAATTCCTCCTCATCTCAGTCAAAAATGGCTTACTCCTTATCCTTAGACTGTGACCTCTGGTTCTGGACTTCCCCGCCATTGGGAACATCCTTCTTGCACCTAGTCCGTCTAGTCCTGTTAGAATTTTATAAGTTTCAATGAGATCCCCTCTCATTCTTCTAAACTCCAGCGAATATAAGCCTAATCGACCCAATCTCTCTTCATACGTCATTCCTGCCATCCCAGGTATCAGTCTGGTGAATCTTCGCTGCACTCACTCCATGGCAAGAACATCCTTCCTCAGGTAAGGCACCAAAACTGCACACAATACTCAAGATGTGGTCTCCCCAAGAACCTGTATAACTGCAGCAAGACATCCTTGCTCCTGTACTCGAAGCCTCTCGCTATGAAGGCCAACATACCATTTGCCTTCTTAACCGCCTGCTGCACCTGCATGCTTACCTTCAGCGACTGGTGCACAAGGACACCTAGGTCTCATTGCACTTCCCCTTTTCCCAATCTATTGCCGTTCAGATAATAATCATCTGTCTTCAGGTTTTTGCCACCAAAGTGGATAACCTCGCATTTATCCAGATTTTGCTGCATCTGCCATGCTTCTGCCCAATCACCCAACCTGCCCAAATCATACTGGAGTTTCTCTGCAACCTCCTCAAAACACACATGCCCACCCAGCTTTCTGTCGTCTGCAAACTTGGAGATATTACATCTAGTTCCCTCATCCGGATCATTAATATATATTGTGAATAGCTGGGGTCCTAGCACCGATCCCTGCGGTACCCCAATAGTCACTGCCTGCCACTCAGAATAAAACCCGTTATTCCAACTCGTTGCTTCCTATCTGACAACCAGTTCTCTATCCAAGTCAGTACCTTACCCCCAATCCCATGTGCTTTAAATTTGCACGCCAATCTCTCAAGCGGGACCTTATCGAAAGCCTTCTTAAAGTCCAAATATACCACATCCACTGGTTCTCCCTTATCAATTCTACCTGTTACATCCTCAAAAAATTCCAGTAGATTGGTCAAGCATGATTTACCTTTTGTAAATCCATGTTGACTTTGTCCGATCCTGTCACTGTTTTCCAAGTGCTCTGCTATTACATCTTTTATAATGGAGTCTATCATTTTCCCCACTACCGATGTCAGGCTTACCGGTCTATAATTCCCCGTTTTCTCTCTACCACCTTTCGTTTATCCAGAGGTTAAATGTCCAGAAAGCTCTATCTATTGGCAAAATTCAGGAGTCGGTTCAGTTAAGTTTTTTTCTTTTCGTTGCTTTTTTTCTCCAGGCGTGGCTCTGGAAGGTCTAGCTGAAGCTGTTGCTTAGCTACAGAGACGCTTGCAAGCTGCAGCCGACTGTTTTAAAGCTGTTGCTAAGCAACAGGGTTTGTTGATTCACACGGAGTTCATAAGCTCCGTATGTTTTAACATTAGCGCTGGTTTCTACGGCAGTTTTGATGGGATGGCACCAGCTCGTTCCCGTCAGCGCTGGATACCTGAAAGTTTCCTTTAGTGTGGTTACATTAGCTACCCTCCAATCCATGGGAACTGTTCCAGAGTCTATAGAATTTTGGAAGATGAACAGCAATGCATCTACTATTTCTAGGACCACTTCCTTAAATACCCTAGGATGTAGATTATAAGGCCCTTGGGATTTATCGGCCTTCAATCCCGTCAATTTCCCTAACAGCATTTCCCTACAAATACTGATTTCATTGAATTCCTCCGTCTCATTAGAACCTATGTTCCCCAACATCTCCGGGAGGTTATTTGTGTCCTCCTTGGTGAAGACAGATCCAAAGTATGTATTTAATTGTTCTGCCATTTTCTTTGTATCCCTTGATAAATCCCCCTGATTCTGACTGCAAGGGACCTACGCTTGACTTTACATATCTATAGAAGCTTTTACATTCAGTTTTTATGTTCACTGCAAGCTTACTCTCATTCTATTTTCCCCCTCTGAATTAATCCCTTTGTCCTCCTTTGCTGAATCCTAAACTGCTCCCAATCCTCAGGTTTGCTGCTTTTTCTGGCCAATTTATATGTCCGCCCCTTGGATCTTATGCTATCCCTAATTTCCCTTGTTAGCCACGGTTGTGTCACCTTTTTTGTTTAATTTTTATGCCAAACAGGGATGAACAAATTCTGTATTTCATCCATGCGATCTTTAAATGTTTGCCATTGCCTATCCACCATCAACCCTTTACGTAACGCTCCCCAATCCATCCTAGCCAACTCGCGCCTTATACCATCATAGTTTCCTTTATTTAAATTCAGGACACTAGTCTCTGAGTCAACTACTTCACTCTCCATTTTAATGAAGAATTCTATCATATTATGATCGCTCCTCCCCAAGGGGTCTCGCACAACCAGATTGCTGATTAATCCTCTCATTGCATAATACCCAGTCTAAGATGGCCTGATCGCTACTTGGTTCCTCGACATATTGGTCCAGGAAACCATCCCGTATACACTCTAGAAATTCCTCCTCCACAATATTGTTACTAACTTGGTTAGCCCAATCTATATGTAAATTAAAGTCACCCATAACTGCTGTGCCCTTAATGCACGCATCTCTAATTTCCCGTTTATTGCCATTCCCAACCTCAGCATTACTGTTTGGGGGTCTGTATACAACTCCCACTAACGTTTTTTGCCGCTTGGTATTTCTCAGCTCTACCCATACAGATTCCACATAATCAGCGCTAATATCCTTCCTTACTATAGTGTTAATCTCCTCTTCAACCAGCAATGCTACCCCACCTCCTTTCCTTTTTGCCTGTCCTTCCTGAATATTAAATACCCCTGGATGTTGAATTCCCAGCCTTGGTCACCCTGGAGCCATGTCTCCGTAATCCCAATTATATGATATCCGTTTACATCCATTTGTGCAGCTAATTCATCCACCTTATTAGGAATGCTCCTCGCATTAAGACACAGAATCTTCAGGCTTCTTTTTTAACGCTCTTACATCTTTTCGAATTATTATTTACTGCGGCCCTGTTTGATATACACCCTTAATTTCTCTGCCTTCCACTTTTGCTTTTCTCCTTCCTGTCTTTTGCTGCTATCCTTGCTTCCCTTTCCTCTGTCTTCCTGCACAGGTTCCCAAACCCCTGCCATTTTAGTTTAAACCCTCCCCAAGAGCACTAGCCAACACTCCCCCGAGGACATCGGTCCCGGTCCTGCCCAGGTGCAAACCGTCCAGTTTGTACTGGTGCCACCTCCCCCAGAACCAGTTCCAATATCCTGGGAATTTGAATCTCTCCCCCTTGCCCCATTCCACTAGCCACGTATTCATCTGAAATATCCTATTTGTACTCTGACTAGCATGTGGCTCTGGTCGGAATCCTGAGATTACTACCTTTGAGGTCCTATTTTTTAATTTACCTCCTAACTCCCTATATTCAGCATTTAGGACCTCATCACGTTTTTTACCTATATCGTTGGTACCTATATGCACCACGACAGCTAGCTGTTCACCCTCCCCCTCCAGAATGCCCTGCAGCCGCTCCAAGACATCCTTTACCATTGCACCAGGGAGACAACATACTATCCTGGAGTCTCGTTTGTGGCCGCAGAAACGCCTATCTATTCCCCTTACAATAGATTCCCCTATCACTATAGCTCTCCCGCTCTTTTTCCTCCCATCCTGTGCAGCAGAAACACCCATGGTGCCAGGAAGTTGGCTACTGCTGCCTTCCCCCGATAATAGCCATGGTGTGGAGATGCCGGAGTTGGATTGGGGTGGACAAATGTAAGAAGTCACACGACACCACGTTATAGTCCAACAGCTTCATTTGAAATCACAAGCTTTTGGAGCGCTGCTCCTTCTTCAGGTGAGGTGTGTCAACTTTCAACATTGGCTCTCACAAAGTAGGTGCCACCGACAATCATATTAGTTGCTATTTTTAAATTAACCTGTTTATTTTAAATGGACGAAGGCCTCTATTCAGAACATTGTAGTTGCTGCAGCGACTAAAGAACAAGGTGCATCTAGTTCTTCTTCTACCATCCTTGTAGTCGCATGATACAATGACAATGGGGTTGTTGTCTAATCATATTAATCCGTCTCTATAAATTAGTCAACAACAATACCAGACATGATGCGAGGAATACATGGTGCTGGAGAGTTTAGTGAACCATATGTCCAAAATCAGCTGCTCCTCCCAAACACGCTACACTGACCATGTGTAACATCTCAAATTACACATATACTCTATCCCAAATGGTATGTTCTGATATCACACAGAGCATTGGACATGAACGGGTTATACGTTGGTTCATTAGTACCATGGAGCTATTCTTAGGTTCTAATTTCCTTAATTAGCAATAGTTTGCCAACACTCATCCTGTCAACAGTAATAAAGATTTAATCCCGATACATCCACATTAACTAATAGACTCAATCTTACCTGCCCCCACCTTTCTAACAACCGCCTCACTCAGCCTCCGGAGAATGTCTTGTTCACTCTGCAGATCATGCTCACTCCCCAGGCGCAGGGCAATGAAAGCCCCGGGGTCTGGCTCCACGGAGAGATCACTCAGTTTCCTCTCAATACTCCGGAGAAGTGATTTCTGCTGATTATCTGGAGCCGCTGGAATCCACAACCCAATTATTAATCCACTCGCGTGTAATGAACTTTAACATAACAACAACACAAAAAGAGCTTGAGGATAATCAGAAGGCGCACGTGGCCGGTGAACACAACATATGAACATACAGAAAGAACATGCATTGTAGTAAACAGTGAGAAGAATCGTAGCAGACTACAGGAGGACATGGGAGGAGTGCAATGGGCAGTCACACTGTAGATGACATTCAATGCAGAGAAATCTGAAATGGTGCATTTTGAATGAAGAATGAGGAGCGGGAATATAAGCTAAATAGTACAATTGTATTAGGGGCACAGGAAGAGAGAGATCTCGGGTTCACGTACACACATCTTTGACGGTGGCAGGACGTATTGACAAATCTTTAAAAAAATGACGGGATCCTTGGCTTTCTAAATAGAGGCACACAGTAGAAAAGCAAAGAATTTGTGGCAATGGTTTATACATCATTAGTTATGCTTCAGTTAGTGCATTGTTCCCAATTCTGAGCAACACACTTTAGTCAAGGCGTTGGAGAGGGTGCAGAGGAGATTTACCAGCGTGGTAGCAGGGATGAGGGGCTTCAGTTATATGGAGAGACTGAAGAAGCTGGGATTGTTCACCTTGGAGTAGAAAGGGTTAAAGGGAGATTTAATAGAGGTGATCAAAATCGTGCAGAGTTTTGATGGAGTAAATAAGAAGAAACTACTTCCACTGGCAGGAGATTCAGTAATCAGAGGACACAGATTTAAAGTAACTGGCAAAAGAACCAACGGGGAGGGAGGGTTGGAATTAGGAGATTAAAAAAATCAGCAATGTTGCTGCGATCTGAAATGCACTGCCTGAAATGGTGATTGAAGCATATTCAATACTAACTTTCAAAAGCGGAATTGGATGTGTACATGGAGAGGAAAAGGGGCAGGAATTTGGGGAAAGAGCAGGGTGGGTGGGATTAATTGCTCTTTCAGAGAGCAGACAGAGGTACGATGGGCCGAATAGGCTCCGTCTGCACTGTAAGGTTCCATGATTCTATAATTCTTTGATTCTAAATTACGAAAGAACGCAGCTAAAGGATAAACATCAGGTTTAAATTAAACACTGGGAACTAAACAACAAATCCCACTTACTGCATTGTTGGGATGTTGCCGGGTACGAGGCACTGTAGAGCAGGAGTGTGAGGGTCATCACCGGGGCCATTGTTGACCGTGAGCCGCGGGCCCTGTGTTAGACCCTCCTGAGTGCAGTAGGGGTGTAGACAGGGCAGCGTGTCTTGGAATGTAACCTGGAAACTGGACACTTCGGCTCAGTGGGCTGGTTCACCTTTTAATGCGACGGTCGGCGGCGGGCTTTAAGTGTGATGAAGTGAGGTTATCCGTCGTGATACCAGAAATCGGGTCATTCCGGGAGGGCTCCGTCACTGGAATTCAATTTATTTCATCTAAACAGCAGGTTACATCCACTCCACGCTCACTGCCAGGCAAAAGAAACAATACCTGTAAACTGAGGCAGCCTCACGGTCTCTCACTCAATGCCACCGAGTGTTTAACTTGTTCTTTTTGCGCAGTCTTTCAGGAACAGTGGTGTAGGAAATGAGTTTAGGAACATTAAAAACAGGAGCGGGTTATTCAGCCCCTTGAACCTGATCCGCTCTTCAGTCAGATCATGGCTGATCTGCACCTCAACTCCATTCACCCGCCGTTGCTCCATATCGGTCGATGCCCTGACCCAGCAGAAACATGTTGGTCTCAGTCCTGAAGTCTACCATTGACCCCCAGAATCCACTGCCTTTTGGGGGATCGAGTTACAGATTTCCACCACCCAGTCTGTGAAAAAAACATTTCCTGATTTCACTCCTGAACAGCCTGGCTCCAATTTTAAGTTTGTGTTCCCTTGTTCTAGATCCCCCCAGTAAAGGAACTTTTTTCTCCGTATCTGCCCCACCGAAACATTTTATAATTTTAAACATCTCGATGAGATCACCTTTAATCTTCTAAATACAAGGGAATTGAAGGAAAGTTTATGCGATCTATCCAATGCATTTAACCCATTGTTGTTCTGAGTTAAAACAAAACTGCAGCAAATATCAGGGTGAATTGTACTGTTTCATGGGGCTGCAAGAAAGTGGGGATTGAGAATCTTGATTTAAAAGCAGCGCCCGAACAGGGACTTGAACACTGATCCTTAGATTAAAAGTCTGATGAGATGTTAAACCGTTGCCTCGTCTGCCCTCCCCGGTGGATACTGAAAATCCCCCCCGCATAATGCAAGAGAAGTAGGGGCTCAATCGAATCAGCCGCTGAATTTCCATCCCATTCCATTCAGTTTTAAGGAAAATCAGGCAGCTAATTCCATATCGCTCGTTTAGACTATCTCCCGAAATTCAAATTCATGTGTACAAATTCCTCTTGGAGGTCAGCTCTACAGGGGAACGATCGCATCGGATGCCTGTTGTACCCGCTGCTTCATATTCAATTCTAGTGAAGCCAATGGAGCACAATATCAGGCGGTGAGTGCAGGGGCGGCCGATAATGTGACTGAGTATCAGGCGGTGAGTGCAGGGGCCGATAATGGGATGGAATATCAGGCGGGGAGTGCAGAGGCGGCCGATAATGGGACTGAGTATCAGGTGGGGAGTGCAGGGGCGGCCGATAATGGGACTGAGTATCAGGCGGGGAGTATAGGGGCCGACAATGGGACTGAATATCAGGCAGGGAGAGTAGGGACCGATAATGGGACACAAAATCAGGCGGGGAGTGTAGGGAGGCCGATAATGTGACTGAATATCAGGCAGGGCGTGTAGGGCGGCTAATAATGGGACTGAATATCAGGCAGGAGTAACTATGACTCTCTTAAGGTGGTCTCCTAGGAGAGTCAAATCCGGATAGTTACCGCTGTGGTGTTTTGACGTGATTTTGCCACCACAGTGACAGTCGTGCCTCCCCGTGGCCCCGCTGGTGCGCTCATAATGAGTAACGAAACGGCTCAGAAAAACCACGAGACGGCCGTGGATCTGCGTAGATCAGATACTGGTCGAGAGATGGTATCACCCGCCAAAAAAATGAAGTGCCCGTTCGAAACGGATCAGTCCGGTTGGGAAGCGTCCCGGAGAAACAACCTCCCCACAGACTCGCTAGAAGCAGCGAACTGTGTCAAATTCCGATGCTTCACTTGTTCTAGCCTTCCTATCAGGCTACAGACAAGATCTGCCTCCACTCAAACCGAGGAGGAGATCTTGAGACCCAAATTACAATACCGCCTACCCTATTGGGGGCTGGATCTGGGTGCCGGACCAGAAAGACCAGCAAGCCAAATAGCGAATGACACAGAGACGATTGTAGAAGAGCCAGAATGGGCGGCCCACCCAACTGGAAAAGCGGTCATGATGGAAACACAAACCTTCTACAGCAAGAAGTTTGAGACTTCGAACAAGGGAATAAAGAATGCGGCCAAAGTAGCCAGCGAATCAGACCAAGGTATAACATCCGAGATGGTTACCTTCATCGAGGAAGTAACGCTCGAGCCTATGCATGACAGGTCATCAGTAAAAGAAGTGATAATCCACTATCCCATTGATGGGTTGTTCTGCAGGACATGCAACACTCTCCTCTCCTCCGTTGGCTTATTCAACAAACATATGACCAAGGTGCATCAGGTCAAGAACATCAGGACCAGATGTTCACGCTGTAACAAAACAGGAGAGTACCACGCTATCTCCTGTCATTACCCCAAATGTAAAGGGGAGAGGCAACCAATTCCAGCTGGTGCCCATAAGTGCAGCGAATGTGAACTTCGGTTCACCACAAAGGCGGGGCTTGGCCAGCACGAGAGGCACAGACACCCAGCCTCGAGGAACGAGAAATGCCTCCAAACACTAGTAGGCAAGTCTAAGCCAGGGAGGAGGGACTATGCATGGTCTGAGGAGGAGACCGCACTCCTCAGAGAGCTGGAAACGAGATTTGAAGGATGCAGGTACATCAATAAGGAAATTGCGATCATCCTAACAACAAAAACCGCAAAACAAATCTCGGAAAAGCGCAGAATCCGGCGGAACACCCACGTAGTGGCCGAATTGACAACCAGTGATGCTGCCGCAGAGCATCAACCTGAGATCGAACCAGAGGGGGAGCCCAGCAACCCCGGCGAGGCAACCCCGCATCCAGGGAGAGCTTTCAGAACTCCGGCGGCCATCCCCACGCATAGGGACGTAGATGACCAACTTACCCAAGCCGAGGAACTCCTGGATGACGTGAAGGACCCAGAAAGACGATCTCAGGGACTGGGGATAGTGGAATGTATCACGGTACAACTGATGACCAGGGGCGAACACCCCAAAGCGAGCAAACAACCTCCCGGGAGTAGGAAAGCAAAAAAGAGGCACGATAACCACAAGCCAAATACGGGAGCAAGGAAAAGGTGGGCACAGCGCAAAGCCATCTTTAGAACAACCCAGCAACTCCACAAATCAAATAGGCGCCAGCTTGCTCGCCAGATCACGGGGGCGCCGTCGGCACTAACTTGTCCTCTACCCAGAGAGGAGCTAGAAAAATGCTTTCGAGAAAAGCTCTCGAAGCCCAACAATAAGGCGAACCTAAATAAATTCGCACCATACAATGGCCGGTTGGACGATGGGTCGCTGATGAAACCAATAGAAGAAATCACACAACACCAGGTTATAGTCCAACAGCTTTATTTGAAATTTCAAATAAAGCTGTTGGATTATAACCTGGTGTTGTGTGATTTCTTACATTTGTCCACCCCAGTCCAACTCCGGCATCTCCACACCATGGAAACCAATAGAGGAAGAGGAGGTAAGCAATGCCATTAAAGAGACGGATGAAGGGACCAGGTGGCGTAAAGTTGGCTGATATACAAGACATCCACGATGAGGATGAAACAAGGCTACCTCGCCTCTTCTCTCTATGGTTAAAGTCAAGCTCGATTCCTGAGTCACTAAAAAAGAGTCGAACTGTCTTGATTCCTAAGTGCGAGGATCAAGAACACCTGAAAGACATTGACAACTGGCGCCCAATCACCATTGGTCCAATGCTGCTACGCCTATTCACTAAGATTATGGCGAAACGACGAAGTGAAACTGTCGAAATTAACCCTAGACAGAAGGGTTTTATAGCAGCAACTCCAGGTTGCAACGAGAATATTGCAGTACTGGAGAACATAATAAAGGAAGCAAAGAACAAGAGAAAGGACCTAGCAGTTGACTTTGTTGATTTGGCGAAAGCGTTCGACTCGGCTGGGCACAAACTACTATCGAAAGCATTACAGAGAATGAGTCTACCCAGAGACTTCATTGCGTTGATTGAGGACCTGTACGTCAACAATACAACAGTGGTCAAAGGGAACAGAACTAAGGCCACGGCAATAGACATTAAGAGAGGCGTCAAGCAAGGCGACCCACTCTCACCAATTCTATTCAACATAGCTTTGGATCCACTGATATGCTCCTTGGAGAAGGCCAACTCAGGGGTCTCCTTGCCCCTGGGGGACAGAAGAGTCAACTGCTCTGCTTTGGCCTTCGCAGATGACATTGCCCTTCTGAGTGACTCACATGTTGGGATGGATCGAAACCTGAAAGTACTCCAGGCCTTTTGTGACCATACAGGTCTAACGATTAACATCAACAAGACCAAAGGCTTCCACTTTACGACAAAACGGAAGACCTTCCTATACAATCATGGCAAAGCCTGGAGACTCAGGAACGCACCGATTGCATACATCCCCCCAGGAGAAACCGAGAAATACCTGGGTGCCCGGATCGACCCATGGGCAGGCGTGACAAAAGGAGACTGGGAAGAGAAGCTAAAAACCTGGGTTGAAGGACTCAGGGTAGCGGCTCTCCGACCCATGCAAAGGGTAGAGATACTGAAAACGCATGTCTTTCAACAATTTGAATCAAGATCCCACGTATTAACTTGCAGCAATGTGCCATTGAAGTTTCAGTATATGTGTGTTTGTGTGTATATGTATATGTGTGTGTGTGTTTCCATGTTTCTTTGCGTATATCTTTCTGTGGGTTTTTTGCGAGTGTGTGTGTATGTCTATGTATTTCTGTGTGTCTGTGCTGCTGTATGCATTTGTGATTCTGTGTGTGTATACGTGTCTGTATGTGTTTATATGTGTATGTATGTGCATATATATCCGTGTCTGTGTGTGTCTGTGTGTATATGTATGTGTGTGTGTTTGAGAAAGAGAAACAGTGAGACAGAGAAAGAGGGAAAAAGATACATGCAGATGAAGTTGAAGAGAGGGAGGGAGGGAGACTTCTAGCTGGTATTCTGCTCTCAGGTGAATGGGCCGAGCTGTCATTTATTGCACCACCTTTGTTCATAATACTATTAAGGAAATTATTTCGCTGCTCTAAACATTCCGCTGTTCTTCCACCTAAACTCTATACCACTTCCTGCACGGAGGTTCTGCTTCTTGCCTTCTCGCTGTTTTGAAATCAGACATCATTACACTCATTGCACTGTCCCCGGCTCTAAATTGCATCAGCCACCCTTTTGCACCACGGTTGATTTTGCTTTTCAACGGGAGTGAAAAATCGGGCTGGACCTAAAATCGGCAGCCAATTCGGTGTCGCCTATTTTACACAATCGTCTAAATTTAAAATTATCGCCTGAATCTTTTCATACGGAATTTGAAGATAACACAGCTTTATTGGAACAGGAAGGGAGAGTGCTGACGGGGCCTTGGCCAACATTTATTCCCCAGCTAACACCCAAAGTAGTTTAAAGAGAGAGGAGAGTGAAGAGGGAGAAACTTACATTTCTATTGTGCCTTTGCTTCACAGCCAATGATATGCAGTCACTTTTTTATAGACAACCTCGACAACCAACTGGACACAAGATGCCGCAAGTAGCAATGATGTAAATTACCAGTTAATCCATTTACCATGTCGCTGGTTAAGAATTTAGAACTGGTTACCTGGCTATTCACTTCACTGTTGTTTGTGGGATATTGCTGTTCATAAAATGGCTCCCGAATTGGTCGATATAACAAGGGTAGCTGCACTTCAAATAATTTATTACAGCTGAAGCTCTTTGAGTCGTTTTTGAGAGTTAGAATAAGTTGGAATATTAATACAAGTCTTCAGGGTGTGGAAGAGGAATTTATAATCACTAACCAGTTAGGTATTGATGGACCCAGTCAGAACAAACTGGATCTATTCTGTTCCTCTGCCGCCAGGTGAAAACTTCCCCATAGACCAGTTGGTTTTCTACATCTTAGCCTTCGGATCATCTTGTCGGAACTCAGCCAAGATATCGGCAGGGAACAAAGAGGTGAATTTGGTGGAGGTGCTACGTGAGAGGCTGTACAGTGAACTGCATCAAGTGCCTAGAATAACAACTTCTAAAGGTAACGTTGTGCACTCATGCTTTAGGCATGTTATTTGCATAGAGATTGAGATGCATCTTTCAGCAAACACAAGCTGAAAACCTCCAAACACAGTCACATCTCAGTCTGTACCTCTCTCCATAACAAGGAAACACACTCATATCTCAGTCTGTACCTCTGTCTATAACCAGGAAACACACACATATCTCAGTCTGTACCTCTCTCCATAACCAGGAAACACACTCATATCTCAGTCTGCACCTCTCTCCATAACCTGGAAACACACTCATATCTCAGTCTGTACCTCACTCCATAACCTGGAAACACACTTATATCTCAGTCTGTGCCTCACTCCATAACCACGAAACACACTCATATCTCAGTCTGTACCTCTCTCCATAACCTGGAAACACACTTATATCTCAGTCTGTGCCTCACTCCATAACCAGGAAACACACTTATATCTCAGTCTGTGCCTCACTCCATAACCAGGAAACACACTCATATCTCAGTCTGTACCTCTCCCCATAACCAGGAAACACACTCATATCTCAGTCTGTACCTCTCTCCATAACCAGGAAACACACACATATCTCAGTCTGTACCTCCCTCCATAACCAGGAAACACACTCATATCTCAGTCTGTACCTCTCTCCATAACCAGGAAACACACTCATATCTCAGTCTGTGCCTGTCCCCATAACCTCCAATCACACTCGAATTTCATTCTGTACCTGTCCCTATAACCTACAATGATACTCACATCTCATTCTGAACCTGTCCCCATAACCTACAATCACACTCACATCTCAGTCTGTATTGGTCCCCATAACCTCCAACAAGAGTCACATCTAAGCCTGTACCTGTCCCCAGAACATACAATGAAACTCACATCTCAGGCTGTACCAGTCCCTATAACCTGCAATCAAACTCACATCTCAGACTGTACCGGTCCCTATAACCTGCAATCAAACTCACTTCTCAGACTGTACCGGTCTCTATAACCTGCAATCAAACTCACATCTAAGGCTGTACCGGTCCCTATAACCTGCAATCACATCTCAGACTCTACCGGTCCCTATAACCTGCAATCAAACTCACATCTCACTAATTACCGGTGCCTATAACTTAAAATCACATTCACTTCTCACTCCTTAACGGTCCCTATAACTTCCAGTCCCTTTCTTACCTCAGTCTACATTAATCGCGACAATTTCTGGTTCTATTCTCATAACAGTCGGTGGCTATCCCCATAACCTACAATCCCACTGCTATCTCAGCTGATACCTGCCCCTGTAAACACCAACAGAATTACATTCACAGTTTGTATCGCTTCCTGTTACCCCCAAACCCATTAATAGGCAAATATTTATCCAGCACTTTTTTAAAAGAACCAATTGACTCCAGGCCTAAAGGGAACTGAAACGCTGACTGCTGGTTTATAAAGGCAATGATTTATGATTATATCCGTGAAAAAAACCCTTGTCGTTTTTATTTATCTATATATTATTATATATGTTATTTATCAAGAAAGTCTATACCGGCTGGGGCTCCTTCAACTGGAAAAGAGATGATTGAGAGGTGAGCTAATAGAGTTCTTTAAAATGATGAAGTGGTTCTTCAGGGTAGAATTAGAGCAGATGTTTCCACTTGTAGAGGATATTATAATTTGGGACCATAACTATAAGGTAGTCAGTACTTCTTCTTTCGTGTGGTAGTAGCAAAGCAAATCAAATGTCAATATCTAAATCAGATATCAATGCCAAAGATTCCACTGTAACAGCGTGGATTTCTTGCACTGAAGGTTCACCAGACTGGTTCCTGGGATGGGGGGTTTGTCCTATGAGGTCAGATTGACTAGACTCGGCTTATATTCTCGGGAGTATGGAAGAATGAGAGATGATCTCATTGAAACATACACAATTCTTACAGGGCTTGACTGGGTAGATGTAGGGAGGATACTTCCCCTGGCTGAGGAGTCCAGAACGAAGGGTCACTGTCTCAAAATAACTGGTCAGCCATTTAGGACTGAGATGAAGAGAAATTTCTTCACTCAGATGGTGGCGACTCTTTGGAAATCTCTACCCCAGAGGGCTGTGGAGGCCGAGTCGTTGAGTACATTCAATACTGAGATCGATAGCTTTTGGAATATTAAGGGAATCAATGGATATGGGGATTGCACAGGAAAGTTGAGATGAGGTAGAAGATCAGCAATAATCTTATTGAATTGTGGAGCAGGCTCGAAGGGCCAAGTGATCTAATTCTGCTCCTGTTTCTTATGTCCTTATGTATGCTGCCTGCAAATTACCTCTGAGGGCTGTTCTCAATATTGTGCTCTAGGGTCTGATTAGGAGCTCCACAGTCGCATGTCAGGGATACTTTAATCTTCCATCTATGGAAAGGATGGCAGCATCTACTTGACCGGTTCTGAAGCGGTTTATGGTTGTACACTGTTTGCGAGGAAGGTTTGACCCTTCAGGTTGTAATGTGGGGTCCTCTATAAGCAATCCATTCCGTACATCACAGTGCTTGCAAGCATTTCGCCATCGGTCATCAAGGCTGAGGGGAGATTGCTGAAGGGCTTTGGCGACGGTCCAAGATGGCCTTCTAGATTAGAGATGGAGTGGTATTAGGTTGATGAAGTCGACCTGGATCGGCATGTCTTTGCTGGTGTAGCGGCTGTCTTCTATGCAGACTGCGTGTGATGTTTGCAAGCACGGGCAGCCAAGCTGTTGGTGTCGATAAAAGCAATACGGTGATAACTCTCATAGTAGAGTTCAGCTGGACATCATCGGATTTGTCATGTATAATTGATAGCCATGCCGGAGAGCAGTAGTCCGCTCTAGAGTCACTACTGTAAACAATGGGGGATACCGAGAAACTTATTTTCCCGAAGAGTGGCGAAAATGTGGAATTTGCTACCACAGGAGAGGTTGAGGCAATATTGTATAGATGTATTTAAGGCGAAGTTAGACACGTTCATGAGGGAGAAAGGAATAGCTCCCACGGGTAAGCTGCTCGGCTGTGATGAAGTAAGGTAGGAGGAGGCTCATGTGGAGCATAATTAGACCTGTTGTAACGAATAGTCTTCTTCTGTGCTGTAAATTCTGCACCTTCTATTTAATTCATTTAAATCGTTGGCCTGATTTCTGGCAAACAGAGAGGGTCGGGAAAGAACTAGGGAGGAATTCTCACATCTGTAGTTCCCGTTATTCAGATGTGGAGCAAATTATTAACAATGGAGTCTATTTCTGTATGTACAGAAAACGCTGGGTATTCTGTAAAGGCCTTTACTGAAGCCAGCCTAGCAATCCTGGCGCTGTGTCAGGAGGAGGAACCTGTCCCAGGCTTTATCATTCATAATTTCGCCCGGGCTCATCTCAGGAAGATTGCTCGACATGGAAAATAATTAGCTGTAGGTATGTATGAGCAGACAAGACGTTTCATTTTATAGTTTCATAAATATCCATTTGATGGAGTTTTGAAAGAGGTTACCTGGGTTCACAGGTTAAGATCCGTGAAGATATTCAATTGATGGAGTTTTGAAAGAGGTTACCTGGCTTCACAGGTTACGGTCGGTGAAGATATCCATTTGATGGAGTTCTGAAAGAGGTTACCGGGGTTCACAGGTTACGGTCGGTGAAGATATCCAATTGATGGAGTTCTGAAAGAGGTTACCGGGGTTCACAGGTTACGGTCGGTGAAGATATCCATTTGATGGAGTTGTGAAAGAGGTTACCTGGGTTCACAGGTTACGATCGGTGAAGATATCCAATTGAAGGAGTTGTAGTAAAAGTTTACCTGGGTTCACAGCTTACGGCCGGTGAAGATATCCATTTGCTTGTGTTTTCAGAGAGCTTACCTGTGTTCACAGCTTACGGTCAGTGAAGATATTCAATTGATGGAATCTTCAAAGAGACTACCTCGGTTCACAGGTTATGGTCGGTGACGATATCCATTTGATGAAGTTTTGAAAGAGGTTTACAGGGGTTCACAGGTTATGGTCGGTGAATATATCCATTTGATGGAGTTTTGAAAGAGGTTGCCTGGGTTCGCAGCTTACGGTCAGTGAAGATATTCAATTGATGGAATCTTGAAAGAGATTACCGGGGCTCACAGGTTATGGTCGGTGAAGATATCTATTTGATGGAGTTTTGAACGCGGTTACCAGGGTTCACAGGTTACAGCCGGTGAAGATATCTATTTGATCGAGTTTTGAAAAAGGCTACGTGGGTTCACAGGTTACGATTGGTGAAAAGTGGGTGCTGAAATTGGACCTGGGTGGGTGTGCAAAACGGCCAATGCAACTGAAGATTAGGCCGGGTCATATAACGGTCGTAAAATACGATTTCTCCTGAATTGATTTCCCGCACAAGTGCAATTTCACCCATTGCATGTTTTATTACAAGTAGCATTTCATAATCTCAGTCTTGTTTCCATTACCCCCAATTCAATTTCTAGCTAAGACCCATACAGTTCTATTGTTGGGACAAGGCCGTGTCACTGCAATTAGTGATTGGTAAACTTGTGCTAGGATGGAGTCCAATGGACACCGGCTGTCAGTAAATTGATTGGAAATTTGGGAAGCATCTCTTCATCAGTGGGTTCTCGCATCGCTCGTGCCTTGGCGGCTTTGGATATCATAGAATCATCCAAACTTACAGAAAGAGGCCTGTCGGCCCATCGTACCTGTGCTGGCTCGATGAAATAGCTACCCAATTAATCCCACTCTCCCTTCTCATTCCCCATAGGCCATAGCCCCGTATTTGTATGCTTATCAAGTATATATCAAATTTCCTTTTCAATGTC
Source organism: Somniosus microcephalus (assembly GCF_052327205.1). Taxonomy (NCBI): domain Eukaryota; kingdom Metazoa; phylum Chordata; class Chondrichthyes; order Squaliformes; family Somniosidae; genus Somniosus; species Somniosus microcephalus. The sequence goes on along the minus strand of NW_028225180.1, from coordinate 53,835,414 downwards.
ACCATTGAATCTGCTTCCACCACCCGTTCAGGCAGTGCATTCCAGATTGTACTCGCTGTGTAAAAAAACAAAAGTGACTCCCTATCTCCCCTCAGGTTCCTTAGTCAATATCTTACATCTGTGTCCTCTCGTTACCGACCCTCCTGTCAAATTGACTCCATGAACCGATAGTAATTGTTTCCTGTGTTGTAGGTACAACAGCCACCGCGGCACTTAGTCTGAGGTGTTTGATACACTCGCAACAACCAAGAGGCAGATCTCCGCTCAACTTTGCGAAGGCTTTAATGTGGATAATGAGGCGGATTCTGAGTGAAGTGAGAGAGGACGGGACCATTGGGAGCTTGAGCAGTACAGGGCTGGCCATGCAGGTATGGTGATGTGAAATTATAAAATAGAACTCTGACTTAATTAGAGCTAATGGCAGTTAGTAAATAACAGCTTCTTCACAACACATTAAGCGATAGACCGTAAACAATTAGAGCTTAGAAACGATATTGCAATATTGGTGTATCGCTGCTTAATGTGTTCAGAGGACGTTCAGTGTGAAGCAATGCAAAATACAGCCTGTTGGAAGATTCGGAGGCAGCTCGATACCATTCATGGGATAGAACTCGCCAGGAGCGGAGGGCATTGGTTGAAAAAGATTTAAGGGGTTATTTTAACTTTTGGTGAAGGTGAAAAATGGGTAATATCCAATTGCTCTCCAATTTGGAGGCGCCAGATTTTAGCTTCCATTGATTCAATGCAAAGGAAAATCGGGCGTGGTATACAATGACCAGTTAATTCAAAATTGGCCATTGAACATCATCCCTTAAAGTTAAAGTTATCGCAAAACAATGACTCAATGCTCATCAAATCAAAACAAAATGAATTGGCGATAAACAATGTAAAAAGGATGGCTGGTTATATTGAGGCTCTAGTTGACTTCCAATTCCAAGAGGACAATATTTACATGGAATTTTCAGGACAGAAACAGGCCAGTCGTGTCTTTGTGTGCCACACGTGTTTCCTCCCCCCCTACTAACCCTACCACCATATCCTTCTATTCATTTCTCCTTCATGTTGCTTTCCTTAAATTAATCTTTGCGATTAGCCTCCTATGCTACTCCTTGTGATAGCGAGTTACAACTTCTATCCACTCTCTAGTTAAGAGGTTTCTCCTAAATGCCTTGCTGATTTTATGAGCTGCTCGCTTATATTTATGACCCCTAGTTTTGGACTCACCCTACAAGTGGAGACATCTTCTCTATGTCTATCTTATCAAATTCCTTCATAATTTTGAAGCAACTTTTAGTTCGCCTTTCAGTAATAGAATGATAGAGTAATAGAGTCATAACGGCACAGAACGAGGGCATTCGGCCCATCGATTCCATGCCGGCTCTCTGTCGAGCAATCCAATCAGTCCCATTCCCCCGCTCTATCCCCGTAGCCCTGCAAGTTTACTTCCATCCAGTTCCTACCCAGTCTCCCCGTGAAAGCATTGAGTGTGTCCGCTTCCACCACTTTCATCGGCAGCAAATTTCAGGTCTTCACCACTCGCTGTGTAAAAAATGTTCTTCCTCACATCCCACTTGTACGTCTTGCCCAAAACCGTGTTTTTGTCCGCTAGTCCTTGTACCATCAACTAGTGGGATAAGCCTTTCCCCGTCTGGCCTATCCAAACCCGTCATAATCTTGTAAACCTCCATCAAATCATCCCTCAAGCTCCTTTGCTCTAATGATACAAATCCAAATTCTCCAATCTGTCCTTGTAGATAAGATCCCCATCCCTGGAACCATTCTGGTAAATCTCCTCCGCACTCTCTCAAGGTCCTTCACATCTTTCCTAAACTGTGGTGATCAGAACTGGATGCAATATGCCAGTTGTGGTCTAACCAGTGCTTTAAAGAGGCTGAGCATAACTTCTCTGCTTTTGTACTCAATACCTTTATTTATGAAGCCCAAGTTCACATATGGCATTGCTAACTACCCTCTCAATATGTCCTGCCACCTTCAGGGGCCTATGACATTAACTCCCATGTCCCTCTGTCACTGCACACTCTTTAAGATTGGGCCATTAAGTGTTTATTGCCTTTCCCTGTTCCTTCTGCCAAAATGCATCACCTCACACTTTTCTGTATTAAATTACATCTGTCACTTCTCTGTCCATTCTGCTAGCCTTTCTATGTCCTGTTGCAGTCGATTTGTATCATCCTCATATATGCCACACCACTCCCCCCCCCCACCAGGTTTGGTGGCATCAGCAAATTTAGCAATTCTACTTTGTATTCCAATATCCAAGTCACTTATGTCAAGAAAAGCAGTGGCCCCAGCACTGACCCTTGGGGAACACCACTGTCTACCATCCTGCAGTCTGAAAAATAGCCATTTATCACAATTCGCTATTTACTGTACTTAAGCCAATTCATTATCCAAGCTGCTACTGACCCAACTATTGCATGTACCACATTTGTTTAACCAGACAACATCCATTGTATTCCCGTTATCAATCCTCCCTGTTAATTCATCAAAAAATTCAATTTGATTAGTCAAACCTGATCTGCCTCTTACAAATCCGTGTTGGCTCTCCTTAATTAGATTAAACCTCTCGGTGGCTTGATTATTGTTTCTAAAACTTAAGCCACCACTGATGTTGAACTGACCGACCTATAGTTACTACGATTGTACTTACACACTTTCTTGAACAATATTGTCACATTTGCCACTTTCCAAATCTCAGGCAACTCCCCCACATGTAGCCAAGTTTGGAAAATTATGGCAACCCCTTCCACTGTCTCCTCCCCCAATTCACTTAGCACCCTGGGATGCAAGCCATTTGGACCAGACGACTTATCCACTAGAAGCACACCCTGTCTTTTTAATGTACACGGTCTATCAGTTTTTACCCCTTCCATTGCTTCTATCTTTTCCACTTCTACTGATATTTTGTCAGCATCCACTTCCTTAGTAAACACCGATACAAAGTAGTCATTGAGTATTCTAGGCTTGCCCTACGCCTCTAAGCATTCTTTGTCCCTAATAGGCCCCACCCTGCCTCTTACTACCCGCTATGTGTTTACATGCTGGTAGAAGATTTTTGGGTTCCCTTCTCTTTTCTAGAGAAAAAATCCCAACCTGAACTAACTTTCCTAATAATTATAACCACTGAATTCTGGTATCATTCTTACCAATGTTTTATTGCACCTTCGAGATGTGCCTTTACATCCTTTTAGAATATGGAGAACAGAGCAGTGTGCGTTAATCTACGTGTAGTCTAACCGGACCAGAATTATTCACAATACTCTAAATGATGGGTTAACCAGGCCAGAACTTTTCACAGTAGTCTAAGTGTGGTCTCACCACACTCTAATCTAATCTAAACTGTACCCTGGTCAGAACGCACCTGGGGACGATTTTGACTTTGTGCGATGGTGCAAAACAGGTGATGGCGATTCTGCATCCCTTGTAAATCACTCCCGATTTTTATTCCTATTGACGTCCACTTTATGCTACAGTGCTTTCAAACAGAGATCATATGTGTTCAGATTAAATGATCTCCGGATCACTAATATTAGTTATTAAAATTATTGTTGCTTTCTTTACACTACAGGCCCTGGACAAAAACATAAACGTGTTCTCCTCACGTGTCTATAATTGCACCAAATCTGTGCAGAAAATGGTGCACGAAATTTCTCGGGGAAACTTGGAGAACCTTACAACAGTGTCACAGGTGGCGATAGCCCTGGGAGGAAAGTGTTACCTGGACGTTAACAAGATAACCTGTCCTGTATATAAAGGAAGGGTACAGCAACAGACCGGAGTAAGTATGGGGGAGGGTGAAATTAGACATTGGCGAGGTCACAAAACGTGCGGTGTCACATCAGGCACCCGATATCCGCTCCGCCCCATATTTCGTCCCATTGACATCAAAAGAACTGAATATCGGGCGTGTATATAATGGTAGGTGAGAGCGATTCCTCCAGTGTCGCGTCCCCATACATATTGAATTTAACCCCGACTCTCAGCTTTAAGAGCTGCCTAGGAGGGGTTAATAAGGGAGAATGTGGCGGGAAGGGTACACGGCCCGAACAGAAACTGCAATGAAAACAACGGAAGGAAAATCGGGCAGGTTGCATTCTCAGAACGCAAAGTTTATGTCCAAAACTTCCTGGATGCGCTGCTTCCAAGCTGTACAGACGGGAAGCTACTCGCATGTGGTTGGGAATCAAAATGCACAAGAAAGAGCAAATGGAATTGAATCATATGACACAGTGTAGAATGAGGCCGTTCGGCCCACAGCGCCTGTGTCGGCTCTTTGAAAGAGCAATCCAATTAGGTCCAGTGCCCTGCCCTCTCCCCATAGCCTTGCATTTTCCCCCTTTCATTATTTATCCAAATGCCCTTTGAAAGTTACTATTGAATCTGATTGCCCCACACCTTCAGGCAGCACATTCCAGATCATAACAACTCATCGTGGAAAAGAACATCTCACCACCATGTCGCCTCTGGTTCTTTTGCCAATTACCTTAAATCTGAGCGAAATAGAATACAAAGTAGGATGGCATGAATAGTAGGAAAATCAGAAGGCCCGAAGTGGAAGTTGGCATTCTGGTACTTCTGATTAGCTTTACAGAATCCGAAATACGAACAAAAGTTTAGATGTTCGTTATTGCCCCCTTCAGTGTTAAGCCAGGTCGGAAGAATGTTGAGTTGAGGGGAAGGTAGGCCACTTGCAGAGCACGTCAGATCGTTATATTTTCTAAAGTGACATTTCAGGACATGGGCATCTGTGGTAAGGACGGCATTTCTAGCCTGACCCTAGATGCCCTGGAGAAGCTGGTGGTGAGCCTTCTCTTTGAACCGCTGGTATGGGTTTGCTGCAACAGAGTGCCTTCCTGGGCCACTACAGAGAGCAATTAAGAGGTAACCACGTTGGCGTTGGACTGGAGTTAGATATCAGACAGGCCTAGTTGCCCTGACCTGCAGCTTCCGAGGGAATTTCAGAAAGCAGTTAACCATCAATGACGTTGGTGTGGGAGTGGGGGCACAGATAGGGCCAGCACTAGTTGCCCTGAGTTGTGGCTTGCTCGCCCATCTCACAAACCAGTTCAGAGACAAGCACTGGGCTCAGCCCAGAGGATGCTGAACATCCATCGGAAACCACTGCGTTGTAGCCTCATAGATTAAATCTGTTATTTTAAATCGCTGTCCAGTTTCATGTATTTTCTCGAGGGTATTTGCCAGGAACACTGAAAGGGGGATTTTACCCATTCATACCTTGACCTGCCTGAATCCTTTATCTTTGCTCAGTTTTCCAAGCGAAATAATTGGAATTCCTGAGTCATCTGCTTGGCTTCAATCCCAGCGTGAGGTTCACCAATGTAGATATCCTCAGGGATCTTCACATATGACAATGGTCACACTAACTGGAATGCAGAGCTTGTTTTTGCCTGAACGCCCCTTTTCACAGCCGCTGATTTTGAGCGTGTCTCCAGAAGTTGTGCGTGAAATTGGACCACAGGAGGGGCGCAGAACAGGCGGTATGTCATTGGTTGCCCGTTTCTTCTTTATAAACCTCGATAATTATTCCACTATTTCCAAAAGAACCGAATATCAGGCGTGTTGCATAACGGTTGGCAAATGCGATTCTCCCAGTTTACCGTCTTCGCCCAAGCCCAATTTCACTAATCACAGAATCACAGAAACCCCACAGTGCAGATAGAGGCCATTTCGGCCCATCGAGCCTGAACCGACACATATCCCACCTGATCCCTGTAACCCCTGCACCAACACATATCCCACCCTATCCCCGTAACCCCACGTATTTAATCCCCCTAACACTAAGGGTCAATTTATCATAGCCAATCAACCTAACCTGCACATCTTTGGACTGTGGGAGGAAACCGGAGCACCCGGAGGAAACCCACGCAAACACGGGGAGAATGTGCAAACTCCACACAGACAGTCACCCGAGGCCAGATTCGAACCCGGGTCCCTGGCGCTGTGAGACAACAGTGCTAACCACTATGCCACCGTGCTGCCTCCAATAATCTATTGGGCCATAAATTAGGTTCAGGGGCTTGCCGCGCGTGCAAGCCCCCGATGTGCACTTACCCGGCACGGTGACATTTCAATCCTGGCCCGCATTGGATTTCCTGTCACTGGCCCGCTTCAGGTCCTGCCGCGCTGTGTGTGCGTGACCCAGTGGTGTACTTAGTGCGACGAGCCAGCTGGGATCACGTGAGCACTGGGCAACCAATGGGAGGTTGCAAAAGTTAATTTATGTGTTTGATAGTAAGAACTGTCAAACTCATGAAAACTCCTGGCCCCAAAACAATACTTAAACTTGAAAAACAATTTAAAAAAACATCGCACTACTTAAATAAACTATAAATAACTGTAAAAAACTATTTTAAACAATTATTTTAAATTTTGAAAAAAATTATTATATAAAAAATCGGGGCTAAAAATACACTTACCTTACTGTAAAGTCTTCAAAAAAAAAGAACCTGTGGAAAAATTTTCTAATTTAACTTAATAGACCACTTACCTGTTAAAAGTATGTACTTATGGCTGCTTTTTCCACGCGTAAAAACCGGAGTCTTTTCCCCACGGGCAACTCTAATAAAAAAAGGGAAGTTCAGCATGAACGCTCTGCCTGATATGTCGTACGCATTCTGCCTCTTAACCCCTTGGGTCAGAGGAGAGGAAATGCCGGTTTTCCCCACATGCGCTGTGCATGCTGAAAACCGGCAATTCCTCCGGGCCCACGCGTGAGTAGCCCATCCATACTCACGCGTTGGGACAGGAATTACTGGCCCGTTGACATTGTTTCTCCTACTTTACACAGTGATAGCTATGACAACAGCGCATGCTGCGACCAATAGGCGGCCGACGCTCACCGAATCTCAGAATCCTCTTTCTATCAACTCCAGGATTGTGAACCACCAGATCAAAAGTACAACCAACTCCATGAGAAGTTCAGCTGCGCCTCGATCGCCCATTCACCCTGCATCAATGGAAACATCCTCTTCAATAGTTAAACTAGGTGCACACCCCAATTCAGCAGCCCAGCCTTCAACTTCCACAGCGTCCTTAGTGGCGTTCAGTTTATCCACAATTATGGAGTCTCCGATCAGTGCGATTCTGCCCTTCATGACCAGTGTGACCATGCCTATCTTGACAAGTATGATGGCGCCCATCATGAACAGTGTGACTGTGCCCATCGTGACCACTGAGAGAGTTCCCATCGTGACCAGTGAGACTGTGCCCATCGTGACCAGTAAAACTGAGCCCAGCATGACCAGTGAGACTCTGCACATCATGACTGATGAGATTGTGCCCATCGGGACCAGTGAGACTGTGCCCATCATGACCAATGAGACTGAGCACATCGTCACAAGTGAGACTGTGCCCATTGTGAACAGTGAGAAACTGCCCATCGTACCCAGTGAGACTGTGCCCATCATGACCAGTGAGACTGTGTCCATCAGGGACACTGAGACGGTGCCCATTGGGATCAGTGAAACTGTGCCCGTCGGGGCCAGTGAGACTGTGCCGATCGTGACCAGTGCGACTGTACCCATTGTGAACAGTGCGAATGTGCCCATCATGACAAGTGAGACTGTGCCCATCGTGACCAGTGCGACTTTACCCGTCGTGAACAGTGAGACTGTGCCCATCGTGACCAGTGAGACTTTGCCCATCGTGACCAGTGAGACAGTGCCCATCGTGACCACTAATAATGCGCCCATCGTGACCAGTGAGACACTGCACATCGCGACCTGTGAGACTGTGCCCATCGTGAGCAGTGAGGCTGTGCCCTTCTTGACCAGTGGGTCTGTGCCCATCTTAACCAGTGAGCCTCTGCCCATCGTGAAAAGTGAGTCTGTGCCCATCGTGATCAGTGAGACGGTGCCCATTGTGACCAGTGAGCCTCTGCCCATCGTGAAAAGTGAGACTGTGCCTATCGTGACTAGTGATACTGTGCCCATTGTGATCAGTGAGACTGTGCTCATCGTGAGCAGTGAGACTGTGCCCTTCGTGAACAGTGCGACTGTGACAACAGTGACCGGTGAGACTGTGCCCAACGTGGCCACTGAGACTGTGCCCATTGTGACGACTGAGACTGTGCCCATCTTAACCGGTGAGACTGTACCCATCTTGTCCAGTGTGACTCTGCCTATCGTGAGCAGTGCGAGTGTGCCCAGCTTGTCCAGTGCGAATGTGCCTCCGTCTTCCAACAAGGTAAATGCCACCTTATCGACCAAAAGCAACAATGTGTTTCCACCCTCCCTGGTAGGTCGAACCATGCAATAGTCACCAGCTGTAACTATGGGACCAATGCTGCTTCCTGCTATACATTTAGCATTGACATTAACTTATGCAGTGGCTGAAACATCCCAGGACAGTGCTAGAGTCCGCTCATCATCCATAAACCAGACCACACCATCTCAGGTCAATATAAAATCATCATCCTCTATAAATCAGAATACACCATCCCAGGTCAATACAAAAACATCATCCTCTATAAATCAGACAACACCAGTCCAGGTCAATACAGCGCCATCATCGTTTAAAAATCTGGCGACATCATTCCCGGTCAAGAAAGCACTAATATCGTCACCTATAAATCAGATTACACCATTCCAGGTTAATACAGCACCACCATCATCTATAAATCAGGCTACACCATCCAAGGTCAATACAGCACCATCATCATCTATAAATCAGACAACACCATCTAAGGTCAATACAGCACCATCATCATCTGTCAATCAGACCACACCATCCCAGGTCAATACAGCATCATCATCATCTATAAATCAGACTAACCAATCCCAGGCCAACACAGCAACATCATCATCTATAAATCAGACTACACCAGCCCAGGTCAATACAGCACCATCATCATCTATAAATCAGACTACACCATCCCAGGTCAGTACAGCACCATCACCATCTATAAATCAGACTACACCAGCCCAGGTCAATACAGCACCATCATCATCTATAAATCAGAGTACACCATCCCAGGTCAATACAGCACCATCATCATCTATAAATCAGACAACACCATCCCAGGTCAATACAGCAAAACCATCATCTATAAATCAGACTAACTCATCCCAGGTCAATACAGCACCATCATCATCTATAAATCACACTCTACCATCCCAGGTCAATACAGCACCATCATCATCTATAAATCAGACTAACTCATCCCAGGTCAATACAGCACCATCATCATCTCTAAATCAGACTAACCCATCCCAGGTCAATACAGCACCATCATCATCTATAAATCAGACTACACCATCCCAGGTCAATACAGCACCATCATCATCTCTAAATCAGACTAACCCATCCCAGGTCAATACAGCACCATCATCATCTATAAATCAGACTACACCACCCCAGATCAATACAGCAAAACCATCATCTATAAATCAGACTACACCATCGCAGGTCAATACAGCACCATCATCATCTATAAATCAGACTACACCATCCCAGGTCAATACAGCAAAACCATCATCTATAAATCAGACTACACCATCGCAGGTCAGTACAGCACCAGCAACATCTATAAATTGGACTCTACCATCCCAGGTCAATACAGCACCAGCATCAAATATAAATTAGACTACACCATCCCAGGTCAATACAGCACCGTCATTATCTATAAATCAGGCTGCACCATCCCAGTTCAATTAAGTAACACTCTCATCTACTAAGCGGGCTACAACACTCCAGGTCAGTGTTACAGCACTTTCATCATCTCCACATCAGACTACATCATCCCCAGAGAGTAGAGTAACAGCTTCATCATCTATTAATTCAGAAACATCATCTCTGTATTTCAATAGCACCTCACTTTCTTTAAGTATAGATTCTTCTTCCCTGGTGAGAAGATTACCACCTTCATCATCTACTAAATCAGATACGTCATCTCTGATCATTACAATAACACCCTCACCATCTACAAAATCATAGACATTTTCTCTGGTCAGTAAAATAGCACCTTCACCATCTACTATATCAGAAACATCTTCTCTGGTCAGTACAATAGCACCTTCACCATCTACTATATCAGAAACATCTTCTCTGGTCAGTACAATAACACCCTCAGCGTCTACTAAATCAGATACATATTCTCTGGTCAGTGCAATAGCACCTGCACCATCTACTAAATCAGATATATCTTCTCTGGTCAGTGAAATAGCATCTTCAACATTTACAGAATCAGGAACACCTTCACTGGTCAGTACAATAACACTCTCACCATCTATTAAATCATATACATCTTCACTGGTCAGTACAATAACACTCTCACCATCTATTAAATCATATACATCTTCTCTGGTCAGTACAATAACACTCCCGCCATCTACTATATCAGATACATCTTCACTGGTCAGTACAATAACACTCTCACCATCTACTAAATCAGATACACATTCTCTGGTCATTACAATAACACCTTCACCATCTACTAAATCAGATATATCTTCTCTGGTCAGTACAGTAGCACTCTCACCATCTACTAAATCAGATACATCTTCTCTGGTCAGTACAATAACACCTTCACCATCTACTAAATCAGAAACACATTCTCTGGTCAGTAGAATAACACTCTCACCGTCTACTAAATCAGATACACATTCTCTGGTCAGTACAATAACACATTCACCATCTACTAAATCAGTTACACCTTCTCTGGTCAGTACAATAACACCTTCACCATCTACTAAATCAGAAACACATTCTCTGGTCAGTAGAATAACACTCTCACCGTCTACTAAATCAGATACACATTCTCTGGTCAGTACAATAACACATTCACCATCTACTAAATCAGTTACACCTTCTCTGCTCTGTAAAGTAACCCCCGCACCATTTACTAAATCAGGTACACATTCTCTGGTCTTTAAAGTAACACCTTTACCATCTACTAAATGATATACATCTTCTCTGGTCAGTACAATAACACCCTCAACATCTACTAAATCAGATATATCTTCTTTGGTCAGTACAATAATACGCTTAGCATCTATTAAATCAGATACCCCTTCTCTGGTCAGTACAGCAGCACATTCACCATCTACTAAATCAGTTACACCTTCGCTTCTCTGCACAGTAACTCCCGCACCATCTGCTAAATCAGATACATCTCTGGTCAGTGCAATAACACCCTCACCATCTACTAAATCAGATACATCTTCTCTGGTCAGTGCAATAACACCTTCACCATCCAATAAATCAGTCACACCTTCTCTGCTCAGTACTGTAACTCCCGCACCATTTACTAAATCAGATACACATTCTCTGGTCTTTAAAGTAACACCTTCACCATCTACTAAATGATATACATCTTCTCTGGTCAGTACAATAACACGCTCACCATTTATTAAAGTAGATATATCTTCTCTGGTCTTTCCAATAACACATTCACCATCTACTAAATCAGTTACACCTTCGCTGCTCTGTACAGTAACTCCTGCACCATCTACTAAATCAGATACATCTCTGGTCAGTACAATAACACCCTCGGCATCTATTAAATTAGATATGTCTTCTCTGGTCATTCCAATAACACCCTCAACATCTATTAAATCATTACATGTTCTATGGTCAGTACAATAATATGCTCAGCATCTATTAAATCAGATACATCTTCTCTGGTCATAGCCTGTGTAACCTCATTAGTGATGCGAATAACTGTTACAGGTGAATCAATTAACATGTATTTAGTCTTTTTACTCGATTACCTTTTACACATTTGCCAAGTGCAACATTGCTACCAAATTGATACAATACCCTGAATGGATTGGGCGTTTTCGGATTTTCAGGGTTTGATTTATATAGGTCGATAGGTATTTGAAATAATCTATTAGTTTCTCCTTGTATAACCAAAGTTTCAGTTTTGAAATACAACATGATAAACGATATTAAAATAAAATATAACCATTTAAAGATGGCGTGCATTGTCTTCTTGGCAGTATAGGAAAATAATCCAGTAGATTATTTGCCATTTATTTATAATCGGTTTCTAAACAATTAAAGCTGCATAAGAACATAAGAACATAACAAATAGGAGCAGGAGTAGGCCAATTGGCCCCTCGAGCCTGCTCCGCCATTCAATAAGATCATGGCTGATCTGATCCTAACCGCCAATCCACTATGACAGGACTATCTCCTGAATCTAACAGCATTAGACACACGAAAACAGGAGCAGGATCAGGCTACACGGCCCCTGGGCCCGCTCCGCTACCCATAGGGCCATGACCTATCCGAACCTAGACTCATGTCCAAATTCCTGCCCGCTCCCCGTAACCCTTAATTCCCTTTTCTACTAGGAAACTGTCTATTTCTGTTTTAAATTTATGTAATGATGTAGCTTCGACAGCTTTTTGGGGCAGCATATTCCATGGACCTACCACCCTCTGAGTGAAGTAGTTCCTCCTCATCTCAGTTTTGAAAGAGCAGCCCCTTATTCTAAGACTATGCCCCCTAGTTCTAGTTTCACCCATCTGGAACATCCTCCCTGCATCCACCCGATCCAACCCCTTCATAATCTTATATGTTTCAATAAGATCGCCTCTCATTCTTCTGAACTCCAATGAGTAGAGTCCCAATCTACTCAACCTCTCCTCATATGTCCATCCCCTCATCCCCGGGATTAATCGAGTGAACCTTCTTTGTACTGACTCGAGAGCAAGTATGTATTTTCTTAAGTATGGACACCAAAACTGTATGCAGTATTCCAGGTGCGGTCTCACCAATACCTTGTACAACTGAAGCAATACCTCCCTATTTTTATATTCTATCCCCCTAGCAATGAAAGCCAACATTCCATTGGCCTTCTTCATCACTTGCTGCACCTGCATACTAACCTTTTTGAGTTTCGTGCACCAGGACCCCCAGATCCCTTTGTACTTCAGTACTTTCAAGTTTCTTGCCATTAAGATAATAACTTGCTCTACGATTTTTCCTGCCAAAGTGCATAACCTCACACTTTCCAGTATTGTATTCCATCTGCCCAATCTCTGCCCACTTACTTAGCCTGTCTATGTCCCTTGCAGGTTTTTTATGTCCTCCTCACTCACTACTTTCCCTCCCATCTTAGTATCATCTGCAAACTTTGACGTGTTACACTCGGTCCCCTCCTCCAAATCGTTAATATAGATTGTAAAGATTTGGGGACCCAGCACTGACCCCTGCGGAACACCACTGGTTACTGATTGCCAGTCTGAATATGAACCATTTATCCCAACTCTCTGCCTTCTGTTAGATAGCCAATCCTCTATCCATGCCAGAATATTACCCCCAATCCCGTGATTTATTATCTTAAGCAATAATCTTTTGTGTGGCACCTTGTCAAATGCCTTTTGGAAGTCTAAATACACGACGTCCACTGGTTCACCTTTATCCACCCTATATGTTACTTCCTCAAAGAACTCCAGCAAATTTGTCAAACATGACTTCCCCTTCATAAAACCATGCTGACTTTGTCTTATTAAATTATGATTATCCAAATGTCCTGTTACTGTCTCCTTAATAATGGACTCCAAAATTTTACCTACCACAGATGTTAGGCTAACCGGTCTATAGTTTCCAGCCTTCTGTCTACTGCCCTTTTTAAATAAGGGTGTTACATTAGCAGTTTTCCAGTCTGCCGGGACCTTTGCTGAGTCCAGGGAGTTTTGGAAGATTATTACCAATGCATCCACAATCCCTACCGCCACTTCCCTCAAAACCCTGGGCTGTTGTACTGACCAGAGAAGGGGTATCTGATTTAATAGATGCTAAGCGTATTATTGTACTGACCAAAGAAGATATATCTGATTTAGTAGATGTTGAGGGTGTTATTGTACTGACCAGAGAAGATGTATATCATTTAGTAGATGGTAAAGGTGTTACTTTAAAGACCAGAGAATGTGTACCTGATTTAGTAAATGGTGCGGGGGTTACTGTACAGAGCAGAGAAGGTGTAACTGATTTAGTAGATGGTGAATGTGTTATTGTACTGACCAGAGAATGTGTATCTGATTTAGTAGACGGTGAGAGTGTTATTCTACTGACCAGAGAATGTGTTTCTGATTTAGTAGATGGTGAAGGTGTTATTGTACTGACCAGAGAAGATGTATCTGATTTAGTAGATGGTGAGAGTGCTACTGTACTGACCAGCTAAATTGTAGAATTTCTAAATACACTGATTCAAGCAATACGTATAAAAGCGTATTGAAAAGAGCTTTTCATGATTTTATTATTAATAGCAATCAGAGGAAACTTTCCTACCAAGTGCACTTTTATGCTAACAGGTAAGATAAAGGAAATATAATTCAATAAAAAAATTTTCAGATACTTATTCTGCCCTCATGCTTTAAAAAAGTAATGTCGAAAAATATAACCCATTTCTGTCGATTGATGGATGGTTTCCGTTGAGTAATTATGACCCAATTGTTCTTAACTTGACATTTTGGACTCGTTGGCAAGGTCAATTTAACTGGCGAGGGTGTTGATTCATTAATATTTCACTGCTGAATGTGACAAGGCTGAGGGATGTTCCCATCCACCATTGTTCAAACTCATAAGGGTGTGAATCTAATCAAGGTCGCTCACTGTTTTCTGATAATAATTATATATTGATGTCAAGGACGTACTCGGGAGGTTAACGTTGAACAGAGTGCTTAATTTTTTTAAACATCGACTTAAATGTGAACAACATGGAACATTTTGAATTGTGAGCCCATGAATTTTATTCTTTCTGAGTCAATGCCAGTAATCATGGGTGACTAGTGAAGGAGCACATGGATCAGAGAGAAGGTAAAAATGTCCCTTCTCTGCCTGAACTTTGCATACAATACCTCAGCATCAGGTTAGTATCCCGGTTGCAGTGACGGTGATCAAGGTGGTTACTTTACAAACATAGGAATTGTTAGCCGAGTAAACACTAAGGGCTAGATTTTCAGTATAGACAGTTTTGGGGCGCTAACCTTAGCGCCCGCCCGAAGTTAGCGCCCGCCCCAAAGTAGCGCCCCGTTGCCGGAAATTCAGTGGCTTCGCCCTAAGAGTGTGGTGGAGCGCTAAAAGAGGCGTTCCACTCCTACCTTTAGGCGCTAAGCCGGCGGTCCAGAGGGGTAGCGCCCAGGCGGGGCGCAGCGCAGGTGCGGTCATTTTTGCACTGACAGCAGACCCCGTGGTGCCGACCAGCTGTTAAAGGGGGAAGGGACGAATTGGTCTGCTGCCACGCCCTGCACACTGCAGCCTTGCAAAGAGGCCTCAACACTGCTGCTCAGCCCCAGGGAGTCATGGCAACGCCAGAGAAGGCCCGTCAGCGTGCCCTGCGCTTCTCAGAGGGTGATCTGGACATAATGGTCACAGCTCTGGAGGTGAGGCGCAAGATCTTGTTTCCAGAGAGTGGGAGGAATCCAACCCACCATGACTACACCAAAGCCTGGAAGCAGACCGCCCAGAGGGTGACGTTCACCGGCGAGGCCCCCAGGACCCACAAACAATGCCGTAAAAAATACAACGATCTGACCAGGATTGTGAAGGTGAGTAGCCTTTCCAGTCTCCTCCTCATTCTTGCATGTACACCTGACATGATGGGCAAAGGGACCTGAAAGTCCTATTGGCCAGCCCTCAGCCAGCAGCATTGGGACAGTCATGAGCATCAAATGGCCATTCGGCACTCTACACTTTGGCCAAGCTATTCCACCATGGGAGGCAGTGCACAGTACATCAGGGCTTCACTCTGTCCAAGCTATTCCACCATGGGAGGCAGTGCACACTACATCAGGGCTTCACTCTGTCCAAGCTATTCCACCATGGGAGGCAGTGCACACTACACCAGGGCTTCACTCTGTCCAAGCTATTCCACCATGGGAGGCAGTGCACAGTGCATCAGGGCTTCACTCTGTCCAAGCTATTCCACCATGGGAGGCAGTGCACAGTACATCAGGGCTTCACTCTGTCCAAGCTATTCCACCATGGGAGGCAGTGCACAGTACATCAGGGCTTCACTCTGTCCAAGCTATTCCACCATGGGAGGCAGTGCACAGTACATCAGGGCTTCACTCTGTCCAAGCTATTCCACCATGGGAGGCAGTGCACACTACATCAGGGCTTCACTCTGTCCAAGCTATTCCACCATGGGAGGCAGTGCACAGTACATCAGGGCTTCACTCTGTCCAAGCTATTCCACCATGGGAGGCAGTGCACAGTACATCAGGGCTTCATTCTGTCCAAGCTATTCCACCATGGGAGGCAGTGCACACTACGTCAGGGCTTCACTCTGTCCAAGCTATTCCACCATGGGAGGCAGTGCACACTACATCAGGGCTTCACTCTGTCCAAGCTATTCCACCATGGGAGGCAGTGCACACTACATCAGGGCTTCACTGCGCACTTACAGCCCGTCCTTTCTCTTGCAGGCTAAAGTAGCGTTTAATCGCCAGGCCCGTGCCAGGGGTGGCCGCGCCAAGCTGCAGAAGCTCACTCGGCTGGAGGAGCGCGTGTGTGTGCTCATGGGAGCCCGTGTGATTGTCCCCACAGCGTGCGGTGTATCCGACCCTCCACTGCCCGGCAATGGTAAGGACCTCGCCTTTTGGCCCTCTCGCGTCGCACTGGCCCATCCGAGCTACCTCCTTTGCCACTGTACCACCAATGCGCTGAATCCCACCAGTCCTAACTCCCTCGCTGACGCCGTCTCCTCACTCTGAAGCTACTCTTGTGCATTCCTGCTTTCAGCTGGTGACGACCAGGACCCTGAAGCTGCCAGTGACAGCACCTCCGACCAGGAGGAGGAGGGGGAGCAAGCCGGACCTTCGGGGGAACAGTCACGTCCCGCAGGAGAGGAGGAAATGCTTGACACCTCCTCACTGGACGAGTGCCTGGAGGAACTGTCGCAGGGCAATGCAGCTTCTGGGACCAGTGGCGTCCAGCCACCCAGCAGCCGTGCGCGTGGCCCGCGGCCTTCCCCCCAAAGGGGGGAAGGATCAGAGGGGAGTGCTGCTGCTCGGCACACTCGCCATCACCAACACGGCAAGGGTCCCCTAGTTCGGCCCCCTCCTCCCCAGCGGGAGAGTCGCGACTCCAGTCCGGACACCTTCACTTCGGAGGAGGTGCGGAAGCTGGATAAGATGGCCGACGACTCGGACCGGCGCCACACGGAGCTCATGAGCGTGGTGGGGCGCATGGCTGAGGCCATCGAGTCGCTGGCAACCAGTGTGCGCGAGTTCGGGGCAGCAACTGCCGCGAGTGGCCGCATGCTGACTGATGCCGTCAAGACCCTGGCGGATGTGATGCGCACGCACACCAGGACCACAGGGCCACTCACTGCTGCCACACGCGCTGTCTCAGGCAGGCATTGCCAGGGCAGCCGCCGCGCTGGACCATCCCAGCAAGCCGCCCGTCGGCTGATTGCTGCGGATCCTGCAGTGCGGGCCCGGCCGTGTGCCACCGCACCACAGCACCAGCCAGCGCATCCCAGACGCCAGCTGGCCCACATTGCGCCATCCGTCACCGCCATTCCCCCTCTGGGGCGTCAAGGGCAAGCGGCTGCAGCTGATGGTGGCCAGGCTGAGGTGCGCCACTCAGCAGACGGCCCCTCGAGGCCCAAACGTCATGTAGGCCGCCCCCCAGCGGCATCTGGCGGAAGGGCATCTGAGCCTCAGGCGCCTTCCCCCAGCCTCGCAGCAGCCACTGGGCAGAGCTTGCGAAGGAGCAGCAGGCCGGGCAGGGGAGGCAAAAGGCTGGCCAAGGTCTCGCCCTCGCGGGCCACTCAGTAGAGGGTGTGGGCAGCTTTCCTTTAATATGGCGGTGGCCATCTTTATTTTGCCCATGGTTGTGCTTTTGGAGGGCTTATTTTTTGCGTTAGGCCGACGTTGAGGCCCGGTTTGAAGAAAGGTGGAGTGGCTCCTCCCCAGTTTGTGGGAGTGAGTCGTTTGTTGGGCTTTTTGTGGGGCCCGTTTATTGTTTTTGGGGATTGATGTGGGAAGGGCTTTTCATTTTTGTGCAATAAAAAATTATCTTTATTCATGCAGTCTCCATGGTTGTTCTTCTTAGTGTTTGTTGGCTTCGCCGGCTGAGGGCTTGCAGAGCGGCTGCATTCATCTTCCCTCATGGCCCCTGGCCATTCCCTGACAGGGGGCTTAGAAGTACCGTGTAATAAGGTGGTGTCATGCGGCCCTTGGCCCTGGTCGCTCCCTCCTGGGAACATACTCCTGCTCCTCCTCCTCCTCCTCCTCCTCATGCTCCTCCTGCTCCTCCTCCTGAGGTGCTGGTCCAACGTCAGGTGGCAGTGCCTGAGTCCTGCGGATAGCCAGGTTGTGTAGCATGCAGCAAACCACCACAAGTTGGGAGAACCGGTCCGGCGAATACTGGAGAGCTCCTCCGGAGCGATCAAGGCAGCGGAACCGCTGCTGGAGGACCCCAATAGTTAGCTCGATGATGTTGTGGGTGGTTTGATGGCTCTCGTTGTAGGCCTCTTCAGCAGCGGTCCTGGGCGCGCGGAGCGGGGTCATGAGCCAGGTGCACAAAGGATAGCCTTTGTCCCCGATGAGCCATCCTCTTGGGGGAGGCTGTGCCTGGAACATGTCATGCACAGTACTCTGCCGCAGGATAAAGGCATCGTGGCTGCTGCCTGGGAAGCTGGCATTGACTGCCATGATGCGCTGCTTGTGGTCACATACCAGCTGCACATTCAGAGAATGGTAGCCCTTCCTGTTGCAATACTGCTCGCCATGCTCCAGAGGGGCCCGCAAAGCCACATGCGTACATTCAATGGCGCCCTGCACCAAGGGGAATTCCCCGAGTCTGGCAAATCCCAATGCGCGCTGATGCTGGCCCTCGAGGGCCATGGGGAAGGAGATGAATTGGCTTCTCCTTCTGAACAGTGCTTCGGTCACGTGGCGGATGCAGCGATGCGCGCCATACTGGGAGATGTTTGCTATGTCCCCAGCAGCGTATTGGAAGGAGCCGGTGGCATAGAAGTTCAATGCCACCGTCACCTTCACTTCCACCGACAGAGACGTCCTGCACCTGAGCTTTGGCCGCAGATCTCGGCGAAGCAGGTGGCAGATCTCTGCAATCACCTCCTTTCGGAATCGGAGCCTTCTAACACATCGCGCGGCACTCATGTTTAGGTAGGAGCGCTGCTGGCGGTATAGCCTGACTGGGTAAGGCCTACGTGGCCGACGCCTGTAGCCCCCTCTGCCTCTAGCCAGGGCTGCCCCTCTCACAATGCATCTGCGAGCCTTACGGACATGGCGCTGCAGCTGCGCATTGGCACCCCATGCAGCCCCCATCAAATCCTGGCAAACAGTCTAATTTCCAAATGGCCACTTGCAGCGCTATGGCCTGAGTCCAAAAATACCTGGCTCTTGCTGCTTGAAACCAGTTAGCTATCCTCCTTGTTGTGTCTCCAGAAATGCGTTGCACAAGACTGTTTTCTGAAAAAAGGATGGCCTTTATACTGGAGAGGACGTTCCCTTTAATTAGCGCCCCCCGGGGCCCGCGCTGGTTGTGTTGCGTTCCTTTTTCCAAACGCTCCGGCCGCCCGCCGCACAATGGGGCGGTCCGGCTGAAGTTTGCAATCGGGGCGGCCAAAGGGCGTTGCACGAGGATGTGTTGTCATTTTCTGCGCGCGCATCCGGGCGGGCGCTAAACTTTGCGCCGGCGCTAACGGGCAACTTAATTTGGGGCGGGGTGCAAACTGCGCTGCGCCCGGGCGCTACACGCATAGCGCCCGGAAATCACTTCTCTTAAGGCGCTAACTGCTGGCGCAAGCGACTGAAAATCTAGCCCTAAGGGCCATCTAGCTCGCCTTCTCCCATCCAGTTAGTCACATGATACAGCGATAAAGGAGTTGTTGACTTATAATTGCAATCGATCTTTATCAATTACCCCACAACAGACCCAGACATGAGGTGAGGAAAACCCTCAGTGGTGGAGAGCTTTGGGTATCATAGGTCCAAAATATGACCTGTTTCTCCCAAGCATGCTGCGCGAACCACATGTCATGGCTCAAATTACACATGTACTCTATCCCAAAATGTGATTTTCTGGAAGATATCTACCTAATTTTCATTTCCATGTATCAATACTGATTTCTCCCTCGGTCTCCCCAGGGAGCCTGTTGCATAGATTGACCACTCGCTCACTGAAATGTTGATTGCACAGAGTAGTTTTGAATTTAAGCCCTTCAAGTGCAGGTCATATGCTGTGGCTCTGCTGTTTTAGAACAAGGTGAACTGGCTTCTCATGGTCATAGATTATCTAGTCCCATTAGGATCCTAAAAAGAGGGATCATATCACCTCTCAACCTTCTCTTTTCCAGTGACATAATACCCACCCTGATCACCTTCACAGGGTGAGATCTTTGAATAACATGACGAACAATTAATACTTTCTCATGGCCAATATTTTTTCCCTCAGTCATCATCACTAAAAACAGATTATCTGGCATTATCACTTTGCTCTTTGTGGGAGCTTTTTGGGCGCAAATTGGCTGCCCATTTCCAACAGTGACTGCACTTCAAAAAATACTTCATTGGCTGTAAAGTGCTTTGGTTCATCCTGTGGTCGTGACAGGCGCTAAAATAATGCAAGTTTTTATTTCTTTTAACAATTAATATTGGTGATATCATTTAGGATAATGTCCATATTCAAAAAATGAGGGAGGTGTGTAAATTCGCCACTATCCATTAGCATCGCCACCATGTTGTACTGACTTGATTGAAGTTTTGCCTCCGTGCCCTCAGATCATAATACAAAAAATTCAATGTGGGTTCTCTGGAGGTTTTCCTGGGCATCTGCTGTAAATGGCATTTACCCCCAAGACTTCCGTGTATCATCTGCCAAGCTATCGCGGACAATCGATGAAGCCCCGCGGATATTTGCCCTCTTATGTCCCTGAGATCATCCCTTTGAGACTTGTTCTGTGACAGAGCTTTTGATGCTAGAGCGTTCTTTGTTGAAAAGTAGATGACTTCACAATAGCTCACATTGAACTCCAATTGCCCTAGTTTTGCCCAGTCACATATTTTGATGGCCAAAACTGAACGCCGTACTCCCGATGGGTCTAATCAACGTCCTTTACATAACTTCCTCCCCAATGGACCGGAGCGCACTTGAGAAAAGTACATTTGGACCCACGAAACAAGCAATTCACAACGATATTTCCTGCTGTCTCAACAAAACAGATCAATATATTTCGAAATTTTGCAAGAGAGCCTGACGTTTTTCAGTCTTGCGAGATCCAGTTGTTCCAGCTTTCAATCTTTTTGAGGACTGAGTTCCAGATTTCTAAATACGCTTTGTGTGAAAAACTGCTTCATGTCTTCGCTCCATAATGGCCTCGATCGAATTTTAAATCATTTCCACTCTTTTGAAGCGCACAGTGTAAATGCATTTAAGGGGAGGCTAGACAAGCATATGAGGGAGAAGGGAATCGAGGATTAATCTGATAGATTTAGATGAGGAAAGACGGGAGGAGACTCGAGTGGAACATAAACGCCAGCATGGACTGGTTGGGCCGAAAGGCCTGTTTCTGTGCCGTATATCCTATACAATCCTACGTAATCCTATCTAACTATGTTCTCCTTACATCTTCCCCATCAAATCATGTTTTTAAATTGTAGCACTGTGAACAGATCAACAATCAACCTTCTATACTCTAGGGAATACAAACCAGGTTTATGCAACCTGTCCTCGGAACTTAACTCGCTAAACAATGCTATGATTCTGGCGAATCTATGCTGTAAACCCTCCAAATCCAGTATATCCTTCATGACATGTAGTGCCCGAAACTGAATGCGGTCCCTTTTATAGTCCGATAATCAACTGGTTTTATGGTGAGCATTACAATGAGTGCGGTACAATCGAAACATAACTTCCTTTGTATTCCAGTGTATTTCCGAAAGAGTAGCAAATTCCATTACCGTTTTTCTTTATTTTTTCTGTATGTCTACTAGCTTTTAATGGTTTAAGAACTCAGACTTCCAAAACACTTTGCTCCGCTACAGTTTCTGGCTTTCCACCTTTTAGAACATTCTCCGATTTAGCATTCTTGGTTTCAGAGTAGATGACCTCACATTTTCTGACAACAAGCTCCTGTTTATATAGTTTTACCAACTAACTTTATCTGACTAAGCCCTTTAGAAACTTCCCACTCGCATTATAGCTACTTACTTTCCCTCATAAGTAAGTGTGTTCTTCAAATTTGGATATGCAGCTTAGTATTGCTTCATCCAAGTCATTAATAAAATGGCCAAAATTTGAGGCCCCACTACAGATCTCTGGGAAACAGCACTTGTCAGATCAGATGCAGTTGTTAAAGAGAGTGTGGGACGTGAGAGGGAGAGTATTTGTGTGTGGGAGGCAGTGTGTGATTGAAATGCTCGGGATAGGTGGTGTTACAACAGCAGGAATTTGCTAAATGTGCAGGGTGTATCATCAACATCAGCCAGGAAGTTCGCTGTGTGAATCCCGCAAAGCAAATACTCGCCAGCTCAGCCATTAGATTTTTAATCTGAGGCCCAGGTTTCATGTCGCTGTCCGGGCATTGCTTTTTCTCAATTCCCAATTTCATGCAGCACCAAAATACATGAGCAATTCACAATGGTATTTCCTGCCATCTGAACAAAACAGATGAATATATTTCGAAACATTGCAAGGCAGCCTGGTTCTTTCTCGTCTTGAAAGCTCCAAGTGTCCCAGATTCCACGGTCTATTTGAGGACTGAGTTACAGATTCCAGATTCCTAGATACTCTGTGTGAAAAACTGCTGCAGGACATCGCTACAAAATGGTCTAGATCTAATTTTAAGATTATTTCCCGCTGCTTTGTGATTCGGCCGCCAGATAAATAGTTTCTCCGTACATCTGCTGTATCAAATCACTTTTAGATTTTAACACCGTGATCAGATTACTCATCAATCTTCTATACTCAATGGAAAAAGAACCAGGCATACGTGAGGTGTCCTCATAATGTAATCCGCTAAGCTCCGGTGTCATTCTGTTGAATATGTGCTGGAACCTCTGCCAATATACCCTTCCTGGGAAGGGCTGCAGAAATCTCAATTAATGACTGCGAATGATCGAGGTTCCAAACAACTGAAGCATCACCTCCATTGCATTCCAGTGCCCTGAAGAAATAGGTCCATATTAAATTTGCTTTTTCCATTGTATTTTGTTTATGCCTAGTAAGGAGGGAGAGAGAAAACGGGGAACTACAGAGCAGTTAGCCTGACATCAGAACTAAGGAAAACGCTCGAATCTATTATTAAGGACGTGAAAACAGGGCACTTAGAAAATAACAATAGGATTGGGCAGAGTGAACTAGGATTTATGAAAGGGAAATCGTGTTTGACAATCCTGTTAGAATTTCTTGAGTTTATTACTGACAGAATAGATATTTGGGAACCAGTGGATGTGGTTTATTTGAATTTTCAGAAGGCATTCGATAAGATGCCACACAAGAGGTTATTTAACAAACTTAGGGCTCTTGGGACTGGGAGTAATATACTAGCATGGATTGTAGATTGGTTAACGGACTGAAAACAGAGAGTAAGAATAAACGGGCCATTTTCGTGTTGGTGGGCTGTATCTAGTGGGCTACCGCAAAGATCAGTGCTTGGGCCCCAGCTTTTCACAATCAACTTCAATGATGTGGATGAGGGGACCAAATGTAACATATCAAAGTTTGCTGATGATACAAAGTTGGGTGGGATTGTAAGTTGTGAGCAGGATGCAAGGAGGCTTAAAGGGGATATAGACAGTGTAGGTGAATGGGCAAAAACATGTCAAATTGAATATAATGTTGGAAAATGTGAAGTTATCCACTTTGGTAGGAAAAATAGAAAAGCAGAGTATTTTTTAAATGGTGAGAAATTGGTAAATGTTGGTGTTCAGACGGAGCTGGGTGTCCTTGTAGACGAATCATTTAAAGTTAACATGCAGGTTCAGCAAGCAATTAGGAATGCAAATGGTATTAAAATCGGATTTGAGTATAAGTGTAAGGAAGTCTTACTACAAATATATCGGGCCCTGGTGAGACAACACCTGGAGTTTTACAGTTTGGTCCCCTTGCCTAAGGAAGGATAAAATTGCCATAGAGGGCGTGCAAGGAAGGTTCACCAGACTGGTTCCTGGGTTGGGGGAATGGTCCTATGAGTAAAGATTGAGTACCCTAGATCTATATTCTCAGGAGTTTAGAAGAATGAGAGGTGAGCTCATTGAAACATACAAAATTCTTACAGGACTTGACAGTGTAGATGCAGGGAGGATGTTTCCTCTGGCTGGGGAGTCTAGAGCCAGGGATCACCATCTCAGAATAAGAGGTCGTTCATTTAGGGCTGAGCTATGGAGAAATTTCGCTCAGAGGGTATGAATCTCTGGAATTCTCTAACCCAAAGTGTTGTGGAGGCTCAGTCTTTGAGTATATTCAAGACAGTGAATGATATATTTTGGAATATTAAGAGAATCAAGGGATATAGCGAAAGTTCATGAAAGTGGAGATGAGGTACACGATCAGCCATGATCTTATTGAATGGCAGAGCAGGCTGGAAGGGCCAAATGGCCGAATCCTGCTCCTATTTCTTTTGGTCTGATGTTGTTGTTTTCAGTGATTTAATAACATGAACTTTCGAATCACCTATTGTTTCCAGCCTAATAGCCTTTAGAATATACGCCGAGTTATGTTTCTTGGCTTTATTGTGGATGATTCACACTTACCGACATTGAATACGTTTTGAAATAGGTTTGCTAACTCATTTTATCTTTCTATGTCTCTTTGTAACTTCCCGATCTTATTAGCACTACTTATGCTTCATAATAACTTAGTGTCATTTCAAACTTGGATAAATGGTGGTCTATTGTTTCATCGAAATAATTAATAAATATGGTGAAAAAACCAGTGCAGAAACCAGGGAGTCAGCACTTTTCACAATGGAATGTTGGAATCGGATGTATTCCAGCATTTTAGTGTATGCACATCACCATTAATGCTAGAGAGGACCCTCACCAGTAATGCTAAATTAGGGTTGACACAATTATATTAGAATAGGTGCAGCACCAATAATGTTAGAGGAGGATCGCCACCAGTAATGTTAGCGAAGGGTCACCACCAGTAATGTAAGAGTAGGATCATCAAGAATAACGTTGATGTAGCGCTGGTACCATTAACGCTTCAGTAGGGTCAATAGCAGCCACATTACTGTAGATTCACCATCACTAATGTAAGAGTGGGGTCACCACCAGTAATGTTACAGTAGAGTCACCACCGTTAATGTTAGATTAGAGACACCACCATTAATGCTATATTAGGGTCACCACCAGTAATGTTAGAGTAGAGTCACCACTAGTCATTTAGATTAGTGTCACTACCAGTAATATTCGAGAAGATACATCACCAGTAATGTTAGAGTAGAGAAACCACTGTAACTGATAATGTAGAGTCAACACCAGTAATATTATATTAGGTGCACCACGAATAATGTTAAAGTAGGGACATCACCAGTAATGTTGGGTCAACATCAGCAATTTAAGTGTAGGGCCATCAGTAGTAATGTTCGAGCAGAAGATCTTATATTAGTGATGGTGAATCTACAGTAATGTGGCTGCTATTGACCCTACTGAAGCGTTAATAGTAACGTTAGAATAGAGGCAACTCCACTAATGTGAGAGTCGGGTCACCACCACTAATGCTGGAGTAGCGTCACCACCAGTAATGTAAGAATAGATTCAAAACCATTAATGTTAGTGTACAGTCACACATTTATTAATGTTGGAGAAGGGTCGACACCAGTAATGTTAGAGTAGTATCATCAAGAATAAGCTTACAGTAGCGCTGGTACCATTAATGCTTCAGTAGGATCAATAGCAGTAAAATTAAAGTAGATTCACCATCACTAATGTAAGAGCGGGGTCATCACTAGTAAAGTTAGAGTACGGTAATCGCCATAATGTTAGCGTAGGACCTCAGCCAGTGAGGTCAGAATAGAATCCACAACAGCAACGTTAGAGTAGAGTCCCCACCAGTAATGTTAGAGTAGATTCACCACCAGTAATGTTAGAGTAGGGTCACCACCAATAATGTTTGAGTAGGGTCATCACCAGTAATGTTAGAGTACAGTCACCACCAGTGATAATCGAGAAGATACATCACCAGTAATTTTACTGTAGAGACACAACTATAACTGATAGTGTAGAGTCAACACCAACAATAGTATATTAGGAGCACCACGAATAATGTTAGAGCAGGGTGACCACCAGTAATTTTGGAGAAGAGTCAACACCAGTAATGTTAGAGTAGCATAATCAAGATTAAAGTTACAGTAGCGCTGATATTATTAACGCTTCAGTAGGGTCAATAGCAGTAAAATTAAAGTAGATTCACCTTCACTAATGTAAGAGCGGGGTCATCACCAGTAATATTAGTGTAGGGTCAGCACCATTAATGTTAGCATAGAGTCACCACCAGTAATGTTAGAGTAGGGTAACCACCATAATGTTAGCGTAGGACCACAGACAGTAAGGTCAGAGTAGAGTCACCAGCAGTAGCGTTAGAGTAGCGTTCCCACCAGTAATTTTAGAGTAGATTCACCACCAGTGAAGTCAGAGTAGGTTCATCACTAGTAATGTTAGACTTGAGTCACCACCAGTAATCTTAGATTAGTGTCACCAACAATAACGTTAGTGTAGGTCCACCATCAGTAAAGTTATTGTAGATTCACCATCAGTGATATTAGAGTGGAGACACCACCAGTGATTTTGTAGTAGTGTGGCCACCAGTAATGTTATATCAGGTGCAACACTAATAATGTTAGGGTAGGGTCATCACCAGTGGGCTTCGAGTCAGATCACCACCACTGATGATAGGGTCACCACCAGTAATGTTAGAGTAGGGTCGCCATCAGTAATGTTAGAGTAGGTTCATCACCAATAATGTTAGAATAGGTTCTCCACTAGTAATGTTAGCGTACTATCGCCACTTTTTAAGATTAGAGTAGGGTCACCAGCAGTTAACTTAGAGTAGAGTCACCACCAATAATGTTAGAGTAGGGTCACCATTAGTAATGTTAGATTAGTTTCATCTCCAGTAATGTTTGAATAGTGTCACAATGAGTAATGATAGGGCATGTTCACAACAAGTAAAGTTACAGCAGATTCATCGTCAATAATGTTAGAGTAGAGTCACCAGCAGTAATGTCAGAGCAGGAACACCATCAGTAATGTTAGACAACACCAGTAATGTTACAGCAGAGTCACGACCAGTACTGTTAATGTACATCAACACCAGTAAATTTATATTAGGTGCACCACAGATAATGTTAGAGTTGGGTCATCACCAATAATGTCGGAGTAGGACCACCACAAATAATGTTAAAGTAGGGTCACCATCAGCAGTTTTAGTGTAGGGCCATCAACAGTAATGTTAGTGTAGAGTCGCCACTTGTAACAATAGAATAGAGTCAACACCAGTAACGATAGAGAAGTGTCGCCACCACTAATGTTAGAGTCGGGTATCCACCATTAATGTGTGAATAGATTCAAAACCATTAACATAGAAGATAGGAGCAGGAGTAGGCCATTCGGCCCTTCGAGCCTGCTCTGCCATTCAACAAGATCATGGCTGATCATCCAAACCCTAGCACCCGGTCCCTACACCGACAGCCATCCCACCCAAGCCCTATCCCCATAACCCCACGTATTTAATCCCCCCTAACACTAAGGGTCAATTTTTTTAAATCTTTTTTTTAATCGTGGCCAATCAACCTAACCCGCACATCTTTGGACTGTGGGAGGAAACCGGAGCACCCGGAGGAAACCCACGCAAACAAGGGGAGAATGTGCAAACTCCACACAGACAGTCACCCGAGGCCGGATTTGAACCCGGGTCCCTGGCGCTGTGAGGCAACATTGCTAACCACTATGCCACCATGCTGCCACCGTGTACACACGTTAGTGTACAGTCACCACATTATTAATGTTAGGTTAGAGCAGGTTCAGCACCTGTAATGTTAACAAAGAAAGACACAAATACAAGTAACACCCACTTTCCAAACATTTTCACTGTGAAATTCTTTCCCTTTATTGAAAAGGTTACTGATGTCAATCTGAAAACCAGCTCCCTGCGATTGTCGGTTCAACATTGATGAATTTGCAGAAAGAGGAATTGAGCATCTCGCTGAACGGTGTGTGTTCGGTGAAGTGCTGATTTCTGGGCTAAAGCTATTATCACCATCGCCTCAAGCGTGGAATGTCCCGGGACTGGGCGGCAACATTGTATCAGGGAATATTATTGTCTGAGAACTAACCAATTCCGTTAAGTTTAACAAAACTGCACCAGATTCCTGGTGTCAGAAGCAATGAACATTTTAAACCAGACTACCATGTGTGAAATGAGAAGTGGGTAACAGTTCATCACAAAAATATTGAAGTATCGACTCTGGGTTAGTCAGCATTTCTTTCATTCAGCAAAAGAAGGTCATCAGTTCACTAATGGTGATTAATAAAATATTTCTCATATTAGATGCATGAAGTAATTTTTTTAAAGCTTTAATTTTATTTCTTATTTCCCTGATGCCGAATCAATCTCGGATACCCAGCGCTAAAAGCATCGAAATCATAACTACTGGCCCATCACTGAAATAAAGTAATGCGATAATCTTAAATACAATTGGGTCTATCCATTGAGGGAACAAATTTATTTGTGATTGTTTTAAATGTAAATACATTTCATGACTCTGCCGCAAACAAATATATTTCCCTGTGTCTGTGATATTGATTCATTTATTGGAGGGAATCTGTCTTCATTCCAAAAGTATTTCCCTGTACCTGTGATATTGATTCATTTATTGGAGGGAATCTGTCTCCATTCCAAATGTATTTCCCTGTCTGTGATATTGATTCATTTATTGGGGGGAATCTGTCTTCATTCCAAATGTGTTTCCCTGTATCTGTGATATTGATTCATTTATTGGGGGGAATCTGTCTTCATTCCAAAAGTGTTTCCCTGTATCTGTGATATTGATTCATTTATTGGGGGGGATCTGTCTTCATTCCAAAAGTGTTTCCCTGTATCTGTGATATTGATTCATTTATTGGAGGGAATCTGTCTTCATTCCAAAAGTGTTTCCCTGTATCTGTGATATTGATTCATTTATTGGGGGGAATCTGTCTTCATTCCAAAAGTGTTTCCCTGTATCTGTGATATTGATTCATTTATTGGAGGGAATCTGTCTTCATTCCAAAAGTGTTTCCCTGTATCTGTGATATTGATTCATTTATTGGGCACCTGCCTTCATTCCAAATGTGTTTCCCTGTATCTGTGATATTGATTCATTTATTGGGGGGGAATCTGTCTTCATTCCAAATGTGTTTCCCTGTATATCTGATATTGATTCATTTATTGGGCATCTGTCTTCATCCAAATGTATTTTGTAAGTATTTATTTCTCAATATGGTAATTTCAAATTACACACGTATACATTTATATAAGACACACACACAAATACAATGAGAAATAAAACACAGATACACGAAAATATATTTATAACTAGTACATAATGTACCCAAGTAAGTTTAGAAGTATCACTGATGCAGTTATATATATTTATAATTTATGTAGGAAATCTCCTATTAGCAAAATAAACTTTAAACTGGCACACATATAAAGCATTACAATCATCACGTAATCACTAACTTTATATACACGCATCAGACCCTCACAGAAGACCTGTTAAGAAGACGTAAACCCAATGGAAATAAGGGAAAAGTGATGGTATGGATACTGAATTGGCTTAGTGACAGGAAGCAAAGTGTGGTGATGGATGGGTGATTTTCAGACGGGGAGGTGGTTTGCAGTGGTGTTCCCAAGGATCGGTTGTTGGTCCAGTACTCTTTGCAATTTTTATAAACGACCTTGCCTCGGCTGTAGGGAGCAACATTCTTCAGTTTGCGAATGTTACAAAATTCGGGAACGTTGTAGATATTGATATGAACAGTTGTAGACTCCAGGATGACATAGGCAAGATGCTGAAATGGGCAGAAGCATGGCAGATAGAGTTCAATGCGGAGATGTCTGACGTGATGCACTTTGGGAGGACTAAAATGCAACGAAAGTATCATAGAAATGGAACGATTTTGAAAAGTGTAGATGAGCAGAGAGGCCTTGGTGTCCATATACACAAACCCTTAATGGTGGCAGGACAAGTTGATAATGTGCTTTAAAAACAAATGGATTACCTGGGTTTATAAATAGGGGCGTGGAATATAAAAGCAGAGATCATGCTTGGATTTTATAATTCACTGGTTAGGCCTCAGCTGGAGTATTGTGGACAATTCTGGGCAACACGCTTCAGGAACGATGTAAAGGCCTTAAGAAGGG
The DNA here is from genome assembly GCF_052327205.1 of Somniosus microcephalus. Lineage (NCBI taxonomy): Eukaryota > Metazoa > Chordata > Chondrichthyes > Squaliformes > Somniosidae > Somniosus > Somniosus microcephalus. Next base: position 53,805,039 of record NW_028225180.1, on the reverse strand, counting down.
AATAGAGGAGGTTTACCAGGATGTTACCAGGGATGAGGGACTTCAGTTATGAGGAGTGGTTGTTAAAGTTAGGACTGTTCTCCTTGGAACAGAGAAGGTGAAGAGGTGAGCTAATTGAGTGTTTCAAGATGATGAGAGGTTTTGATAGAGTAGATCGAGAAAACAATGATTGCCTCTGCCGAGAGGTTCAATAACCAGAGGTTATAGATTAAAAATCACTGGCAAAAGAGGGGAGATGAGGAGATTTAGAATCATAGGATATTAGAATGGCTACAGCACAGAAAGAGATCATTCGGCCCGTCGAGCCTGTGCCGGCGCTCTGCAAGAGCGCTTCAGTTATTCCCACTCCCCCACGCTTTCCCCCAGGCCCGGCATTTATTTCCCCTTCAGTTACTTAACCAATTCCCTTTTGAAAGCCACGATTGAATCTGCCTCCACCACCCTTTCAGGCAGTGCATTCCGGATCATAAATATTCGCTGAGTAAAAAAGATTTTTCTCATGTCGCCTTTGGTTCTTCTGCCAATCACCTTAAATTTGTTTTCACTCAGAGATTTGTCGGGATCTGGAACGTTCTACCTGAAAAATGGGGGAAGCTGATTCCATCAATATTTTATAAGGGAGTTGGACATGTACTTGAGGATGAGAAGCTTCCAGGATTTCAGACAAAAAGCGGTGGGGCTGGCACTAAGCACGGCTGCTCTTAGTAAGCTAGAACAGACACGATGGTCCAAATGTCCTGCTCCTGTGCTTTGGGTTTGTATGATTCTATATATACACACCCACAGTATATATTTTCATATGGCCTTGTTTGTAGTACTAACAATTGCCTACACGTCGAATGTTATTTGTTTATGAAGCTGGCTGACCTGCTGTGTATTTTGAGCAGTTTGTTAGTTCCTTTTGGCGTGATGTGATGACCTTGTGGTGCAATGATAGCGTGTCTAATTCCTGATCAGAAAGCTGCGTTGTTGAATCACGTCGGAGTCAGAACATTTTTCAGCATTGATTGGAGTCTGAACAATTCTGGATGTATATTTTATTTGCTTTTTCTCAATAAACAGAAACTCGCTATAAAGTCTTTCTCACTAGTTCCCCGGTGTCAGGGAGAGAAGCCTCAGATGCCTTCATTTATTTAATGTAACAAAAAGACACAATCACACGTGTTTAGTAAAGTGTTCCACACAGCTTGATAAAACCTAGGCCCTCCCCACTTGTAGAGTTCTCCCAATGCGCTTCAGAAGAGTGTGCTCAAAATTAAGGAGGCAAATCTCTTTGTTATTTCGGATTTCCAGCATTCGCAGTATTTTGCTATCAAACTATTAAGATGTTTGACCAAAAGACTCCTCACAGCTTAGGGTTTTAAGGAGCGTCTTTTGGGAGATGGGAGTGTTTAGGAAGGGAATTCCAGGCAGTGAGGCACAGGGTATGGCAGACTATCTATAGTGTGAAGAGAAAGCTGGCTGCACAAGAGGCCGGAGACATAGAATCATGGAATCCTAGGATCATAGAATCTTACAGCACAGAATGAGGCCATTCGGCCCGTCCTGTCTGTGCTGGCTCTTTGAAAGAACTGTCCACTTCAGTCCCAGACCCCAGCTATTTCCCCACAACACTGCTAATTAGTGCTGTTCAAATAGATGTCCAAATTTTGAATTTCTCCTCCTAAAGACTAAAAACTCTCAATCCTGCTCCTCCGTTGCCTTTTACAGACATTTCACTGATCGAAACCGCACAGGTCGCACAGGAAATTGATCTTTTTTAAGTGATTATTGTTGTGAAGGAGATCCCTAATTGTCCTCCCATAATCTCCTGATTCAGATAATTCTCGTCGGGATCCTTTTAAAAGAATCACAGAATGACATAATAGTACAGCACAGAAGGAGGTCATACGGCCGCTTGTGCCTGTGCTGGTTCTTTGTTAGAGCTATCCCATTAATCTCAGTCCCCTGCTATTTCCCCATAGCCCTGTAAATGCTCCCTTCAATTATTTATCAAGTTTTCTCCTTTGAATGTTACTATTGAATCTGCTCCGCCGCCGTTTCAGACTATGCATTCCAGATCTCAACAACTTGCTGTGTAGAAAAAGTGCCGTCTCTGGTTCTTCTTTGACGTAGGCCGGCTGGTATTGGTGCCCAGGACGTGGCCATTCAAATTCTGTGTCTGTAGCCAGTCTTGTTCGGACAGAGTTTTGACTGGAACGTCAAACCTGCCTCACAAAGAACAATGAAGCAGGGGAGGTTGTAACCTCTGAGAAAATCTGAGGCACTTCAGAAATGTTTGTGTATCGGAATCGCTAATACTTTATCTTCCTTTTAAACCATTTACATTTTATTGTACATTATTTGAAGCGGAAAATAAAGGGCTAAGGGGAAAATGCAGGGGAGTGGAATTAATGGGATAGCTATGCCAAAGAGCCGACACAGGCACGATGGGCCGAATAGCCTCCTTCTGTGCTGTATTATTCTATAATTCTAGGATTACCTGCCAATTACAATGTTGTCTCTGGCACTTACAGTGAAGCGGAGGCCAATTTTCACTCTTAAACCAACAATTATAATATGAAGCAAAAGGAGCCGCGTTTTCAGCGTGGTGACACTGCCGCAAGAATTCAGAACTGGGGTTCGCCATGAAATCTACATGAAAGGTTGAAACGATATTCACCCAACGGAGTGCTCGAACCAAATATTCCGAAATTAAGAGTCTGATGCTCTTCCGACTGAACTAGCCGGGCCTAGTTAAACTTTCCGGCCATGTCGCTTATTACAGCACGGCGGCTGTTGGCTCCACCCCACGGGTTCAACTTGTTCCACAAACCATGGACCAAGTCCCCCTGAATTCCAAGGTGTATAAGGAAGTCAACTTTTAAACCATTCATTGACCACAGGGGTTCAGGCAATGTTCTGATGACCTTTGTCCATATCTCTTGTCTATTTCCCAGTGTTTCCCGATACTCTCTGTATCTTTGGTTTTGTTTATCTGTGTGTGGCCTCCTGCAGGCTGATTTGGAAAGTTTTTGTCAATTGCATTGAATAACCGAGGACACCAGGCGCTTCTCTCCATGACACTGGGGAAATAGCGAGAGAGACTTTAGAGTAAGGTTCTAATTATGTGGAAAAGTTAAGAAAACATGTGTGTATCTGGACTTAGTCGAACACAATAAACAGATTTTTAGTTGCAAACGATATTTTGGTGTTGGAATTTAACTGCTTAAAGCTCCTCAAACTACTAATTACTGTTGCGATAATTTTACTTTGCACCTGCTCTGATATGTAGGGATTGTCCATGTTCTGAGATGAATGAAGATGCAGTGTGAGGTGACAGAATGTCCAGGTGCCAATTCCCGCAGTGAGTTCCACCGGTAGAGCCAGAATGTGTAACTCAGTGAGGACAGGATGTTCCCCGGAGTGGAACCAGGAGAATCTGCAGGCCATTGACATAATTCTGGAGAATCCGCTGTCTTTGTACAGGCACTATGGGTCAAATGGGCTCCTTCTGTGCTGTATCATTCTATGACTCGATAAAAACGTTGCACCGACAAAGTTATCTCTGGCACTTTCGTTGAATAAATTCAAGGTTGAGATAGAGAGATTTTTGGACCATAGAGGTTATCAGGAATTATATGGATCGAGTGGGAAATTGAAGATGAGATTGAAGATCCGCCATGATCTGATTAAATGTCGGAGCAGGCTCAAGGGGCCGTATTGCCTAATCCTGCTCCTAATTCGTATGCTCTTATGTAGAGTAGGGTGACCATCAGAAATGTTAAAGTTTCGTCATTATCACTAATGTTAGTGTGCAATCATGGTCAATAATGTTAGTATCGGGTTACCGCCAAAGATGTTAGAATTGACGGGCCACTGGTAATGATAGTGTAGACTCGACATCGGTACTTTCACAGTTCGCTCACTGCAAGTAATTAAATTAAGGGCACCACCATTGAATGAGAATAATGGCACCAGCAGCAATGTTAGCTTGGTGGCACTACCAGTAATTCTAGAGCTTTTCTTCATCAGTAATGTAAATAACTACGAGCAATGCTATAGTAGAGTCCTCAAAACGCATGTTAATGTAGGGCCATCACCATTAATGTGAGAATAGGGGGCTCACTAGTAATTTTACACTAGAGTTACCTCAATAATGCTAGATAAAATTCACTGCCATTAATTTTAGTGTGGATTTACAACAATTGTGTTAGAATAGGAGCAAGACCACTAATTATAGTGTATGGTCACAACCTATGCTAGGGTTGAGTCACCACCAGTAATGTTAGAATTGAGTCACCACCAGTAATGCTAGAGTAGGGTCATCACCAGTAATGTTAGAGTAGGTTCACAAACAGTAATGTTTGAGTAGAATAACCACCAATAATTATAGAGTAAGATTACCAGCTGAAATGTTAGACCGTGCCCTGACCAGTAATTATAGAGTAGAGTCACCAGAAGTAATGTTAGTTTAAAGCCAGTAATGTTAGAGTAGAGTCACCACCTGTAATGTTAGGATAGGGTCAGCGCCAGTAATTTTAGAGTAGATTCACCACCAGTAAAGTTCAACAGACTGCTGTGAGTTGGGTGAGCCGGAGTTAGGTGAGGAATGGAAGGAGGCGCTGCCTTCCTTCGCTTTTGCTTTTCCTAACTTTTCACCCTGTAGGAAGAGGCTGGTGTCGGGAGCAGCAGGAGAGTTTTGAGTATTTAAACTCACTTTCGTGGGCTTTTTTTCAAAGGCCCGTCAATCTCGCAGATTGGCAGTGGCGTTGCAGAACCACGCCTCAATTCAAAAAGTGATGCAGGCAAGAGTAATCAGCTGATTGGGTGAGTATGGCCAAGTGGGTATTAATACTACTCTATAGTTTGACAGTTAAGATTAATAGTTTATAAAGTTTAGATGTTCTTAATTTTTATTGTTACAGTTTTTAAGGTCTCTGTCATGTATCGGGGAGTGCTAGTAACCAAGGGCCCTTGAGTATATCATTTAATTGCAGTGTCATCGGTGGTATTGATCTGATTTAATTTAATTTAAATTAATTGAAGGGTAAGTCATGACAGCACAGCTCGGCTCCATGGCATGCTCCTCCAGCATTAGGTGGGAAATCAGGAACACTTCCTGTGTCCCTGACGACCATGTGTGCGGGAAGTTTATCCAGCTGTAGCTACTGGCAGACCGCATTGTGGTGCTGGAGCTGCGAATGGATACATACTGGAACATTTGCGATGCTGAGGACGTCGTGGATATCATGCTTAATCAGTTGGACACACCGCAGATAAAGGCTGCACAGGCAGGAAGGGAATGTGTAACCACCAGGCAGAGTAGTAGGCACAGGCAGGTAGTGCAGGGGTCCCCTGTGGCCATCCCCATCTCAAACAGATATACCACTTTGGATATTGTTGAGGGAGATGGCTTATCGGGGGAAGGCAGCAGCAGCCAACTTCCTGGCACCATGGGTGGATCTGCTGCACAGGACGGGAGGAAAAAGATCGGGAGAGCTACAGTGATAGGGGATTCTATTGTAATGGAAATAGATAGGCGTTTCCGCGGCCGCAAACGAGACTCCAGGATGGTATGTTGCCTCCCTGGTGCAAGAGTCAAGGATGTCTCAGAGTGACTGCAGGGCTTTCTGGAGGGGGAGGATGAACAGCCAGTTGTCATGGTGCATATAGGTACCAAGGATATAGGTAAAAACCAGGATAACGTCCTAAAAGCTGAGTATAGGGAGTTAGTTGGCAAATTTAAAAAGAGGACCACAAAGCTAGTAATCACAGGATTGCTACCAGTGCCACGTGCTAGTCAGAGTAGAAATAGAATGATATTTCAGATGAATACATGACTAGAGAAATAGTGCAAGGGGGAGGGATTCAAATTCCTGGGACATTGGAACCGGTTCTGGTGGACGTGGGACCAGTAAATACTGGATAGTTCACACCTGGGCAGGACCGGGACTGATGTCCTAGGGGGATTGTTTGCTAGTGCTGTTGGGGAGGGTTTAAACTAAAATGGCAGGGGGTTGCTAACCCGTGCAGGGAGGCAGAGGGAAGTGAAGCAAGGATAGAAGCAAAAGACAGGAAGGAGAAAAGCAAAAGTGGCAGTCAGAGAAATCAAGGGTTTAACTCAAACATTGCCACAGTAAATACAAATTCGAAAAGGTCTAAGATTGTTAAAAAAAACAAGCCTGAAGGCTTTGTGTCTTAATGCGAGGAGCAGTCGTAATAATGTCGATCAATTAGCAGCACAAATAGATGCAAATGGATATGATACGATTGGGATTACGGAAACATGGCTCCAGGGTGACCAAGGCTGAGAATTCAACATCCAGCGGTATTCAATATTCAGGAAAGACAGGCAAAAAGGAAAAGGAGCTGGGGTAGCATTGCTGGTTAAAGAGGAGATTAAAAAATAGTAAGGAAGGATATTAGCTCTGATGAAGCGGTATGTGCATGGGCAGAGCTGAGAAATGCCAAGGGGCAGAGAACATTAGTGGGAGTTGTATACAGTCCCCCAAACAGTATTGCTGATGTTGGGGATGGTATTGAACGGGAAATTAGAAACGTGTGCAGTAAGGGCACAGCAGTTATCATGGGTGACTCTAATCTACTTATAGGTTGGGCTAACATAATTAGTAACAATACTGTGGAGGAGGAATTGCTGGAGTGTATACGGGATGGTTTCCTGGACCAATATTTCGGGGAACCAATTAGAGATCAGGCCATCTTAGACTGGGTATCCATAATGAGAGAGGATTAATTAGCAATCATGTTGTGCGAGACCCTTTGGGGAGGAGCGATCATAATATGATAGAATTCTTCATTAGGATGGAATGTGAAGTAATTGACTGAAAGACTCGGGCCCTGAACTTAAATAAAGGAAACTAGTATGGTATGAGGCGCGACTTGGCTAGGATGGATTGGGAAACGTTACTTAAAGTGTTGATGGTGGATAGGCAATGGCAAAAATTTAAACATCGCATGGATGAACTACAGAATTTGTTCATCCTTGTTTGGCATAAAAATAAAACAAAAAAAGGTGACTCAACCGTGGCTAACAAGGGAAATTAGGGATAGCATAAAATCCAAGGAGCAGATGTATATATTGGCCAAGAAAAGCAGCAACACTGAGGGTTGGGAGCAGTTTAGGATTCAGCAAAGGAGGAAAAAGGGATTAATTAAGAGGGGGAAAATAGAGTATGAGAGTAAGCTTGCATGGAACATAAACACTGACTGTAAAAGCATCTATAGATGTGTGAATAGAAAAAGATTGGTGAAGTCAAGCATAGGTCCCTTGCAATCAGAATCAAGGAAATTTATAATGGGGAACAAAGAGATGGCTAACCAATTAAATACATACTTTGGTTCTGTCATCACAAAGGAGGACACAAATAACCTCCCAGAGATATCAGGGAACATACGGTATAATGAGAGGGAGGAACTGAATGAACTCAGTATTTGTATGGAATTGGAGACAGGGAAATTGACGGGATTGAAGGCCGATAAATCCCCAGCGCCTGATAATCCACATCCTAGGGTACATAGAGAAGTGGCCCTAGAAATATTAGATGTATTGCTCGTCATCCGCTAAAATTCTACAGATGCTGGAACAGTTCCCATGGATTGGAGGGTAGCTAATGTAACCCCACTATTCAAAAAGGTGGTAGAGAGAAAACGGGGAATTATAGACCAGGAAGCCTGACATCGGTAGTGGGGAAAATGCTAGAGCCCATTATAAAAGATGTAATAGCAGAACACTTGGACAACACTGACAGGATCGGACAGAGTCAACATGGATTTACAAAAGATAAATCGTGCATGAATAATCTACTGGAATTTTTTGAGGATGTAACTTGTAGAATAGATAAGGGAGAACCAGTGGATGTGGAGTATTTCAACTTTCAGAAGGCTTTAGATAAGGTCCCACATAAGAGATTGGCGTGTAAATTTAAAGCACATGGGATTGGTTGTAAGGTACCGACTTGGATAGAGAGCTGGTTGGCAGACAGGAAGGAAAGATTTGGAATAAACGTGCCTTCATCCGAGTGACAGACAGTGATTGTGGGAGACCGAAGGGATCAGTGCTAGGACCCCAACTAATCACAACATATATTAATGATCTAAACGCGGGGACTAGATTTAATATCTCCAAGCTTGCAGACGACACAAAGCTGGGTGGGCATGTGTGCTGTGAGGAGAATGCCGAGAAACTGCAGTATGATTTGGACAGGTTGGGTGATTGGGCAGATGCAAGCCAGATGCAGTATAATCTGGATAAATGCGAGGTTTTCCTCTTTTTGGCAGAAAAAGGAAGGCAGATTATTACCTGAAAGGCAATAGATTTGAAGAAGGGGAAGTGCAACGAGACCTGGGTGTCCTTGATAGCGAGAGGATTCGAGTACAGGAGCAAGTATGTCTTGTTGCAGTTGTACAGGGCCTTGATGAGACCACACCTTGAGTTTTGTATGCAGTTTTGGTCTCCTTATCTGAGGAAGGATGTTATTGCCATGGAGGGAGTGCAGCGAAGATTCACCAGACTGATGCGTGGGGTGGCAGGAATGACGTATGTGGACTGATTGATCGATTGAGTTTATATTTGCTGGAGTTCAGAAGAATGAGAGGGGATCTCATTGAAACTTATACAGTTCTAACAGGACTAGACAGACTAGATGCAGGAAGGATGTTCCCGTTGGTGGGGGAGTCCAGTACCATGGTGTAAGGTGTAAGCCATACAGAATAGAGATGAGGAGGAATTTATTCACCCAGAGAGTGGTGAACCTGTGGAATTCTCTACCACAGAAGGCAGTGGAGGCCAATTCATTAAATATACTCAGGAAGGAGTTAGATATATTTCTTAAGGCTAAAGGGATCAAGGGATATGGGGAGAAAGCAGAGACAGGCTACTGAATTTGGATGATCAGCCATGTTCTCATTAAATGGCAGAGCAGGCTCGAGGGGCCGAATGGCCTACTCGTGCTCCGCCATCTTCTATGTTTCTATGTTGTGTTAGGCTCACCGCCAGTAACGTTAGTGTAGGGTCACTACCAGTAATTATACAGTAGTATTACCACCAGTAATGGTAGAGTAGAGTCATCACCGGTAATGTTAGTGAGGATTCATCACCAGTAATGTTAGAGTAGGGTCACCACCAGTAATGTTAGATTAGGGTTACCTCCAGTAATGTTAGAGAAGGGTCACCACTAGTAATTTTAGAGTAAAATCACCAGAAGTAATGCTAAAGTTGGGTCACCACCAGTAATGTTAGATTACGGTCACCTCCAGTAATGTTAGAGTAGGGTCACCACCAGTAATGTTAGAGTAGGGTCATCACCAGTAATGTTAGAGTAGGGTCAACCCCAGTAATGTTGGTGTAGTGTCACCACCAGTAGTGTTAGAGTAGGGTCACCACCAGTAATGTTAGTATAGGGTCGCCGCCAGTAATTTTAAAGTAGAATCACCACCAGTAATGCTAAAGTAAGGTCACTACCAGTAATGCTTGAGTAGGGTCACTACCAATAATGCTTGAGTAGGTTCATCACCAGTAATGTTACAATAGGGTCGCCACCAGTAATGTTAGAGTAGAATCACCACCAGTAATGTTATAGTAGAATCACCATCAGTAATGTTACAGTAGGGTCACCACCAGTAATGTTAGAACAGAATCACCACCAGTCATGTTAGATTAGAGCCATCACCAGCAATGATGAAGTGAATCATCACCAACAATGTTGGACGTGATTCATCGCCAGTAATATTAAAGAGGAGTCATCTCTAGTTATCATTACTGTAAAGAACAAATTTAAATTATGCAATGGATGAGTGAAGTATTCTCCAAATGAATATGAGTCCCCAAGTGCCTACCGCAGAGTCCAGAAGTTCTCACGAAGGTTCATCGACCTGAAACGTTAAATCTGTTTTTCTCCACAGATGCTGCCAGACCTGCTAATTATTTCCAGCATTTTCTGTTTTTATTTCAGATTTCCAGCATCCGCAGTATTTTGCTTTTTTCCATGAGTTTTGTTCCATTCAGTGTTCAGGGACCATGCGCAGGGCACATTCCCTTTGGGATTACTATCCTTACAATTTCCCCATTGGCGTCCCGGCGCACTGAAGCGGAAAATCTCCCCTTGTTTGTTAAGTGACTGTAACTAACGCCACTCATTGTGCAACCTGTTTTCTCGCCGGGCGCCGATTGTTCTATAAAAGGGGATCATTTACTTATCACAGATACACTCAGTCGGAATCGTAAAGCTGGACACAATTTGCACATACGTCTAAAAAAATGGAGCGGCTAACAATTCTGCAGATAAAGAGATTTTACTACCCTATTTTCGCAGCCTTTGGTGCTCCCGGTAAGTCAATGTATTCTGTTGTTTAATAGCTGTTGACTATCTCTGTGTTGATGTAAAATATTCCGAGAATGTCCTCATTGTAGAGTCATTGATCCACCGGGATCAGTCGGTGAATATCAGGGGGAATACAACTAGTCATCGCGGCGGCTGAGGCGCTGTTCTGGTTGGTAGATTATCGGCACCCAACACCGTTTACTGAGGGAGGGCGAGCATGAATCTCCGGCCCCTTCATTAAAGAATGTGTTGCTTAGTGTCCATGGTAATCATTATATCTATACCGTTGTTACTTGTCTATTTAAGTTGATAATTGCTCGGCCTGCAGACACCTCCTCCCATCAGAGGGCTGTGAAAGATATTTGGAGCAATAGTAGCCGCTCAGGGAGCTGCTCCCCTCCCCTCGGCTGCAAAGACCCTTCGCGGCTCCACCAGCTCCCACTCTGTTACCAAGCAGCTCTCTCCAGGCCATTAGAAATAGATAAAGCGCAGATTTTCCACCTACATCGAATGTTTGTGTCTCAGCTGAATGTAATATTTGAATTCATATCTTTCCCGTAATTGTGTTAAAACTATATTGAATAGAGCTGACATCTGATGCCGCTCCCGAGATCCCCCTCGCCAATTAAACCGATGAGATTAAATGTAAAATTCCACCGATTGCTCCCTGGGCCCGCTGTAGTTATTCATCAAATTGGCTCGGTGCATCACATGGTCCCAGCCTCATGCCGGGATGGTTCCAGCGCTCCACACTGCAATGAAATATGTGTTTGGATGTATCTAAGTGAATCCGCTACTTAATTCTCTCTGAATATGAACAGGTTATAGAACCATCCAAGGTTGCCGTTTAAGAGACTTTAATCTGCAATTGAACTGCCCTTATGAGGTACTGCGGTTTGACCTGGTTACCGCACATTTCAATTGTGAATGGAGCCTCAATTATTATGCTCGCACTGAACTGTCAAAAGTATGAATGGGGATCACATTTAAAAACACGTTAAAACATTAAATACATTATTTAACATATTTAAAATTAATTAAAATTACATTAATTAAATATTTTATACAAAAATGTATTTTTTGAGAAAAAAATTAAATGTTTTTATGAGGCTAAAATAAACTTACCTTTTTGAAGAGCATTTTTAATTTAGAAATCAGTTGTCAAATTTAAAGTTTCTACTTTTTATAGCTCTTAAGCGGGTAACTGCAGGCCTTATACTTGCTTATACCAGGTGTAATAATTTGACAGTTATTCAGTGGGCGGTAGTTGTGCAAAAGGTGCAACTCTCTACCCGCAGATGCACTTTTCTTGGACATGGGAATGATCTGTCAAGAGAAGTATTGACAATTCGCAAGTGCCGGTTTTCAGCGCATGCGTAGTGCTTGCAAAATCCGGCCCATCGGTTCATCTCCCTACAGTAGGCCAGATTTTCCGAACCCACGAGTGTGTATGAGGTTTGAATGAGGAGGAATTTCTTCACACAGAGAGTGGTGAACCTGTGGAATTCTCTACCACAGAAGGCAGTAGAGGCCAATACATACATTAAATATATTCAAGAAGGAGTTGGATATATTTCTTAATGCTAAAGGGCTCAAGGGGTATGGGGAAAAAGCAGGGACCGGGTACTGAACTTGGATGATCAGCCATGATCTCATTCAATGTCGGATCAGGCTCGAGGGGCTGAATAGCCTACCCCTGCTCCTATCTTCTATGTTTCTATGTTTATACGCATCCATCGGGGCCACGCAAGAGCTGGGTTTAGGCATGCGAAGCGCATGCTCTTAAACCCGGCACTTGCAATCAGTCAAGAATCCTCTTGACAGATCATCCGCCTGTCCCGGAGAAGGGCCTCCGCAGGCAGAAATTTTTGCTTTCTGCACAACTCCCGCCCGCTGAAAACCCTTTAAACATCTTATGCCTGGTAAAAGCATGCGTAAGGACTGCTTTTAACAGCATGAGTCTTAAGAAATAAAAAATGTTTCTTTTCACTGATTTATAATTTATAAATACTTTTAAATAAGGTAAGTTAATGTTTAGCCCCGTAACAAATTTTAATTTATTTCCCCAAAAATTATATTTTTATTTTAAATATTAATTTAATGTTATTTTCATTCATTTTAAATATGTGATTATAAAATATACATTTAAAGTTTCAGTGTGTTTTTTAAGTGATCCCCATTCATACATTTGACAGATATATCCGTACAGTCCTGTCAAAAGTGTGAAGGGAGATCCCCTTTGATTGGTTCCCAATGACCCATGGGATCACAGGGATGCTTGCTAACCCCATGGGCCCCTGGGATACCTGGGCCTTTGCGCATTTCGTAGTGGAGAGGCCCAGGATCGGAAGCCTCGGGACCTACAGAGCCAGCAATTAAATTCGTATATTTTTTCGATCGGAGGCCTCCGTCCGCAGGAAGCAATCGATCAAAATTCAGGCCCAATACACTATAATATTTAGCTGAGTGTCCCCATTACTTACGCTTGTCCCTCTTTCTTACAGCGAACTTATTGACAATGATGATTCTCTCCAATGGAAAATGCGGCCTTTCCAAATGTATCTCTGTCTACATGGGGGCCATGGCAACAGCAGATCTACTGGTCATGATCTTCAATGTAATCCTATATCACATTTTGAGTAAACACTTCCCATATTCATTTCTGTCCTACACTGCCGTTTGTAAGTTCATGATATATATGTGTAGTGTCCGCCTATATATGTCGGTGTGGTTTACAGTCTCCTTCACATTTGACCGATTTGTAGCTATATGTTGTCAGAAGTTTAAAACAAAGTATTGCACGGTGAGAGCTGCGGCTGTGGTTATAACAACGCTGTCTTTCCTAGTTTATTTAGAGAACATCCCCTTTTGGTTTGCCTATGAACACAAAGAAATAATCAACAATGTTCCCTGGGCTTTCCTTCCCAATGCGGCCTTTTTTTCATCGCCTGCAGGTGTAGCCTACTCCCAGTTAGAAAATATTTTAATTAAATATCTTCCTTTTGCTTTGATATTACTGTTTAATTGTTTGACAGTCAGACGTATTTTAGTAGCCAGTAGAGCCCGCAGGGAACTCCGGGGTCACAGCAGTGAAAATCAGAGCGATCCTGAGATGGAGAACTGAAGGAAATCTATCATTTTACTGTTCATTGTGTCGGGCAGTTTTATATTGTTGTGGCTGACATCTGCCGTGAGTTCTGTAGTTAACAACCTGGCCGGGCATCACCGACTCGATTTTACAGCTAATAATTTGCCCGTGACTGCACAAACCACTCTGGGTCCACGTGTATTGTGTATCAGTGAAACAGTCCGTGACTGCACAACCCACTCTGGGTCTATGTGTATTGTGTATCAGTGAAACAGTCCGTGACTGCACAACCCACTCTGGGTCCAGGTGTATTGTGTATCAGTGAAACAGTCCGTGACTGCACAACCCACTCTGGGTCTATGTGTATTGTGTATCAGTGAAACAGTCCGTGACTGCACAACCCACTATGGGTCCACGTGTATTGTGTATCAGTGAAACAGTCCGTGACTGCACAACCCACTCTGGGTCCAGGTGTATTGTGTATCAGTGAAACAGTCCGTGACTGCACAACCCACTATGGGTCCACGTGTATTGTGTATCAGTGAAACAGTCCGTGACTGCACAACCCACTCTGGGTCTATGTGTATTGTGTATCAGTGAAACAGATTTATTAAGCATTAAGCATCCAGTACAGAGAAAGTAATACTTCACAAGACGATAGTCACCATCTGTTTGTTGAACCCCAGCGTTCCTTCCGAGTGCCTGTCGTGCGGTCTCTTTATGATCTTGCTATGTTCTGTTGACTGAAGCTTCTCATCCTTTGGTTTCACGCTGCTTTCAGTGTTCAATAGCTGTTGCTTTATGCCTTTATATTCCTTCAAAATACATACAATTTGCAGCTGCTTGGGCTATCTCACCATTCTGACCTTCACAAGTACAGTCTATGATTCCCTCCCTTTTTCTGCTGTGAGCCTTTCTCTGCAAACTTTTACATCTTTTGCCTTTCCCGTAGCCCATTATCTATGTTTTCTCATTCACTGTCTTTTTGTTCTTAACATAACAGAACATCTACACTATCTCAGCACTATTCTCGCCGATAACATAATATTGGCTTAATTTTATCATCATGCTTTGGTCTCAGCCATTCGCCTTTTTATACAGGCTTTTTAGGTTTTTAACATAGAATTTCACATATTATAGTTAGTTAATAATGGTTATAGAATCTTAATAATGTTTACTTATTCCTAGAGGTAAACCAGTGCCCTACAGATCTCTACCTTGAGGGCCAGGCATTTTGCCGACACCTCAAAAGTAAAATCTTACCTATGGGTTTATTCTCCCACATTTATGTAACTCTAAGATATTCTGGGCTGAGATCATATTTAAACGCGATCGGGTTTCGTGCATTAGGTGTTTCAGGTAGCAGGTGTAGAATAGTAAGCATATCATTATTACAAGTTGAGTGATGACCAGTACATGGGAAATTATCCTAATCCAAGGAGGAATTTCTATGTCGCTATGTTGTATTATTAGTCCTAACAATTTTTGACAACCTACCTTGTGGCATTTATGTTTAACTGGGTAAAACTTAATCAAACTTCTGATGTTACATAGCTCAAAGTCTAACTACATCGGTTACATATATCAAATACAAAATCATTACAAGCTGGACAACTACCAGAACGTGTGAAATAAAACGAGCCTAAGGGTGTGCTGATGTATTAAGCCAAATATCCCACCAGTGTGAATCGTTTTTACTTATGCTGTCAATTTCAATATCTGCTCTCGAGTTGTCTTGCTCCAAAACATTTAAATGCTTTAGGGAGGAATTCAGTCGTGTCATGAGCTCACTGAAGCCCTCGGACAACAGGGGAATGCAGCATCCGAATTGTGCCACATAATTCCGCAGCTCATACCAAGGGGCTGTGGTGGAAAGGGTGGGCAGCTTTAAGATCCTCGGAGTCCACATCACGGAAGACCTCTCCTGGTCGCTCAATACCTCCTCTTTGGTGAAGAAGGCCCAGCAGCGCCTATATTTCCTAAGGAGGCTGAAGTGATGCAACCAGTCACCCCGGATCCTCTCTACCTTTTACCACTGCACAATAGAGAGCATCCTGACGAACTGTATCACAATATGGTATAGCAGCTGTACTTCCTATGGCCGGAAAGCCCTGCAGCGGGTAGTCAAAACTGCCCAATGCATTACCGGCACCTGGCTACCGACCATTGAGAACATCTACCAGAAACGCTGTCTACGGAGGTCACTGACCATCATCAAAGACCCTACCCACCCCAGCCACAGTTTGTTCGCCCCCTGCCATCTGGGAGACGCTATAGATGCATTCGCACCCGCACGACCAGATTTAGGAACAGCTTCTTTCCCAGGGCTGTCATCCTACTGAACTCTGCTAATAAACTCTAAAGCCTGCACATGTCAATGCATTTATTATGTTTATGTTTATGTTTATGTTACAAGCCAAATGTATGTTAAATGTCCTAATCAAAACGTACACTCTCGAGAGCCGCAAGCTTACATTTCGTTGTACTGCACTTGTGCACTAACAATGACAATAAAGTTGATTATTATTATTATTAAGTATCTCATTTACTGTCAGTTTCACTTGAGCATAGGTTTTGATATTGAGTAAAACGTGTTGGTTGATGGGACAGGTCCTGATAGACCCGTAAGGCATGGTCATCGCGGTATAGTGACACAGGAGGCACCACCATAACCACCTCATAATGGATTCGTACTGGTTTTTCCCATGCTCTGTTACCTACAAAACACAATTATTACATTCACAGTTAAATTCAGTCTTACGATCATCTCAAGTGACATTACAGCTTAATATCTAATTAACATGTCATGCACATAAAAGACTCTCCAGATGTCTCTTTTACTCATATCCATCTTGTGGATAATTCTTACTAAACATGATTTCTCCTTGGCCCTCAATTGTCCCAATCCAGATTCCAAATAACTCTCCACTTCAATTTCAATTTCAATCCCTCTAACATGTACCAGTGTGTTTAACTCTATTCTGATTGTTTCATTAATTAGATAGTTTCTCGATGGAATATGTGTCAATGCTTTAAAAGTTGTCTCGCTCTCCTGAGCAACATTAACCATTTCATGTCTTGCTGTTGTCAAGTAACTGAACATGTCTGTGACATGTTCTTCAGTGCAAAATCACCATGCATTTCCGGCTGGTAATTTCTTCATACTAACAAACCACATTTGCATACTCATCGGTATCTCAATATGGTGCCACACATGCCACCGATATAAGCCTTTCTCGGGCTTTCAGGAGATCTATTTAAAAGATTGTCTGGAGGTCTTTGTTCATCTTCCTCTATAGGGTCCCGATGTCTTGCTAGAGGCCGGACTATCGGATTTAGTTTACTTGAAAGGTTCATTATAGGTGGGGACACACATGTTTCCAAGAGAAAGTTATCAATTTACTATTCTTAACGACAAATTCCTAACTTTCACTAGAAAGTTTGGAAAATTCCCAATTGGTGGTGTAGTTCTCCTGTTGCAAACTTACACCCTCAATCAGTTCCCTTTAGTTACGTTCCATATCTCATTCATGAGCCCTGGAGGAACTTTACTGTCCAGTACAATATTTCACTTAGAAAACATAGATCAAACGTTCTCACTTGGTCCAAGTTAATTTGTCATTTCAAACGTATCCCCAAATCCATACAGCAGTATTGTTGGACTGACTGGTTTTGTCAATGTTCAATTTCATTTCTATCAACTTATCTTTTCAATTCCAATTTCAGAAAGAAGTGATTTCCAGGCTAGGTGGCTTACATGGTATTTGAACATTAGAGACACAGGTGCCCCAATTAGTTTACAAGGTAACTTCCATATAACAAAAGAAAGAAGAGAATTTCTGCCCTGCTTAAGAGCCCAAGGGGTTAATTTACCAAATCATAATTTTTCTTCTGTTACTGTGGGGAAATATTAATTTAAATTAAGAAACTTAAATGTAATAATGTCCAATATCTTTAAATTACATTCAGCAATACTAAAGTTGTTGCTTGGTGAACTTAAACAGCTGTCAGTGGAAAGGGTTAACTCCTATGCAGGTTTTTAAGAAGGTGGAGCAAAACATTGTGAGGCGCATGCAATTGCGTCACTTCACATAAATTTGGAAACATTTTCCTGCTCGAAAAAGACTTTAACTAAACACAAGCAGAATAGATAACGCCAAACAAAATAGCACATGCATGCAGAAAACAGTATAATACGTCATATTTCTAATTGTCCTTTCTTCAGATGCCTTTCCAAAATACTGTTAAAACATTGAATATAACTGGGGGAAAATTAGTTTTTCACATTTAAACGAATCAAAACAAACTGCTTTGGAAAATTTCACCATACAAACCGCAACTCTTAGGCCGAAACGTAATGTTTGTTAAACTAACTTTGTGTTGTTCTTCTCAGTTGTTGCACACCAGCTGAAATAAAATTGTTCAAAGTTATTTTTTTCATTTCTTGGTGCCAACCTCATTCGCACATTCTTAAAACTTCCAAAATCCAAGATAAGTCAGAAGTTTTAAACGCTTTTAACACAGAGAAGTGGGTGTAGCTTTAAAGACAGACTTTCAGACAGAAGGAATACTGTAACATCTTAAACATTTTATAGTCAGGAAAACTTTTACACGTTAACACACACTTTCACACAAGCTGAAATTCCTGCATTTTATTAAGACTCCTTAACTCAGCAAGCTTGTGCTTTATTTGTCTTGGCACAGGCGTAAATAACTTCTATGTCGGTAAAACTTTAGATTTCTCTCCCTTGCTTTTCCTTTTTTTAAATCGGCATCTCAGCAACTTAGTGGTTACTTGAGTTCTAGTTAGGACATTAACTGGTTTCTCAATGTATGTGGAACTGTCCAGCGGGGTATTTTCCATGTCACTGCTGACATAGGCTACGGAGGCTGCCGCTGGTTGTTGTTGTCCTGCTTGTGCCTGTTCAGCGACCACAGCTGGTGCTGGTGGCACGTCAGGAATCACTTGTGGGTTGGTCAGAACATTAACTGGGGCTTTAAAGTATGCAGGCTCGTCCACTGAGGTCTTTATACTAGTGTTAGAAGCATAGGCAGGGGGCCTCTCAACCAAGTCGCTGGTAGCATACGAAACGGGGGCCTCTCGGGAAGCAGAAACCAAGGGAGAATATAGCTCTAGCTTAGCCCCTTACATTGTTTATCTTAACTCGCGGGGAGTTCTACTCCCGTGACTGCCGCTATTACAGCCCATTGTTTACCCTAATTTCTCTAATTGTTGTACAGTGATGTTACATTGTCAGTGGTCGGTCTCTTGGGGGCGCTGAAGAGCCTCTCTTAGGGTTCCTCGTGAATTATTTAATTGGCTGGTAAAACGGTCACTGTCTTTTCTTAAGAAGGCTACCTGACACCTAGCCTCCTCAAGGTTTTGCATTACAGCGCTGGCGTGAACTGCATTAATAATCTGTTGTATTATTGCTGCCAACGCACCGACCTGGCCCTGTAGAACCTCAACTTGATTATGAAGAGCTTTATTCTTGCATTTAAATTTATCCTGATTATCTTCCATCTCTAGGAAGGTCTTTCTATCTTGCTCTACACAATGCACTGCCGCATTAGCCGTAGCTTGTCTTCCAATGTACGCAGCAATGTCCTCAAAGAATACTCTCTCACACTTTGTTAGACATCTCAGTACAAACGTCTATAACTGTGTATCCTCGCACGTCATCATTAAATTCGCTGTATAGTCTACAAGAAAATTGTCACTCGACATTATGCTGTACGTTAAGAGACACTATCTGTTAGATAACCTAACTTTCCACAAGAACTTTCGTTGATCAGACGAAGAATCCAAGCCAAAATACAAGCGCCTGCCTTATGCACAATAGACCTGGTTACAGCTAATAGTCACTAACCCCACGTTTGGCACCAATTTGTAGCCTTTTAAAGCTCGTCATAATAATTTGTCTGTGACTACACAACCCATTCTGGGTGCAGGTATATTGTGTATCAGTAAAATAGGTTTATTAAGCATTTAACATCCAGTACAGTGAAAGTAATATTTAACAATACAATAGTCACAACCTGTTCGTTGAAACCCGGCGTTCATTCTCTTGCTGTCTTCTGTTGACTGAAGCTTCTCATCCTCTGGTTTCGCGCTGCATTCAGTGTTCAATAGCTGTTGCTTTATTGCATTTCCCCCTTCATAATACATAGCAATTTGCAGCAGCTTGGGCTATCTCACCATTCTGACCTTCAAAAGTACGGTCTATGTTTCCCTCACTTTTTCTGCTGTGAGCCTTTCTCTGAAAACTTTTACATCGTTTGCCTTACCCATAGCCCATTATCTATGTTTTGTCCTCCACTATCTTTTTGATTTTATCATAACAGAAAATCTACATTACTCAGCACTCTTCTCGCAGTTAACATTGGCTTAATGTTACCATCATGCTTTTGTCTCAGCCATTCGTCATTTTATACAGGCTTTTTAGGTTTTTAACATAGAATTTCAAATATTATAGTTCTGAAATAATGGTTATAGAATCTTAATAAACTTTACCAAATCTTTCAGGTACACATCTTTCCTAGATTGGAGTAGAACATGTGTGCGTTAGCGTTAACTGTCTCACACCGCAGGTACTTGAATGAGATGCCCCAATTTAATTAATAGATAGTTTACTTTAGTGTAGAAACAATGTGGTACAATGGTGGTTATTTATAATTCTGTAATCTTGGTGTGAATGTTGCAGGTGCTGGTCTTCCCATCAGACTCAGCCCCCCATTGTCTCCAGGACCAATAGAACGGGACTTGTCTCCTGATCAGTAACTAATGATGGAGACAGTAGGAACTTGACTCGTCAATTTGACTTTAGATATCTTTGTTCACTGATATTTACTGAAAACCTCAACTGGTCATTATTATGTTGTAATGCTATAACAGGGGAACCTATTGTTAGACCCAACCAGTCTTTGTCGGCCTTTACACTCCACCTGATCAAATAGTTCCAATCACTTTAACCACCCTGTCTCAACATTTCTTCCATCTATTTATATTCATCCATCTAGCGAATTTAAGCATCAACATTGGCAGTGTCAGCTGCAGCTCAGTGGGTCGCGCACTGGCCTCTGATTTAGAAGTCCCGGGGTTGAAGACATTCTAAAGAACACAATCAATCTATGTTGACACTCCAGCGGAGAGCTGCCTTGTCGGAGGTGCAATCTTTCAGATGAGACGTTAAACCGAGGCCCCGTTTGCTCCCTCAGGTGGCTTTCCCACAATACAACAGTGACTGTAGTTAAAATAGCACTTCATTACCTGCAAAGCGCTTTGATACATTCGGTGTTCGTGAAAGGCGCTACATAAATGCAAATGATGTAATTGTAAAAATGATTTGTGTTGATTTTGATATCCCTTGCAAGTTTCTTTTCATAATCTCTTTTTGTAGCTCCTACTATCTGTTTTGCTGTTCTTTGTATCTTTCACATTCGCCAGGACCTGGGTTTTTTTGCATTATTGTATGTGTTTTATTTTAGTTTGCTGTCTCTTACCTCTTTAGATCCCTTGCCCCGCATGTGTGTAGTCTGATTCTGCATCATGTTAAATTATTTTTAAGATGTCCCCACTGAGCCTCTGTCATTTTAACCATTAACAGATCTGTCCAGTTTACTGTGGAGAGTCTCGGTATCCTCCCGTTCATCTCGGCCTCATCTAAACCTAGAATTATAGTAGCTGTTTGACGTTTCTCCGTTCAAACACTACGTTAAACTCGATCAGGTTATGATTGCAATTGGATAAATGATCACACTCCATTAGACTGTTAACTTATCTGTCTCATAACTCATTAATACATCTAATATGGCCTGTCCACTTTTTGGTTCTGGAACATCTTGTTGTAGAAAACTATCCCAGACACACTCAAGAAATTCACTACCTTTCTGACAGCGGCAGTCTGCTTATTCTAATCTATATAAAAATTGAAATCCCCCATTAAAAACACTCTGCCTTTGCTCTACGTGCGCTTATCTCTGCATTTATACAATCTAGCACTTCACAGCTGCTACCAGGGGGACTATACACAAGTCCCACTACAGTTTTAAATCCTTTCCTATGTCTTAATTCTTCCCATAAAGTCCCCAGTGTCTGCTGGCCTCTCGTTAAGTCATCTCTATTCATTGATATGATTTCATCCTTAATCAGTAAGGCTACCACACCTCCTCCACTATTTTCCCTGTCTTTGCTGTAGAGCTTATAACCAAGTATATTTTACTTTCTAATCCTGACCGTCTTGCAGCCATGTCATAACCTCCAAGATTAATTTGAACTTTCAGTTCAGTCATTTAATTGCTTATACTCCGTGCATTTGTATAATGACCGCTTTTTTGCACCACCCTCCCATACCTTTCCTTCAGCTCGAATGTTATACTCACATGTTTCTTACCTCTGTCTCCTGGTTTAATCAATTTATATATTTTAGATTTCCCCTTTATAATGTACTATTTCTGACTGTTCTATACTCTCTTCCCTTTCCTTTGTTTTTTTATAACTATTATTGGTACCACAATTTCCACTTGAGCCCTCCCCTATTTGCGAATTTAAAGTCGTTGAGACCACCTGGTTATCATTTCCACTACCTCTCTTATCTCCAGACTGGATGAAAATGATCTCACCGCTTCCTGTGCCGAGGATCTCGCCTCCGCTCTCAGTACAAATCGCTCACTGACGGATCTGAATCTGAGTAATAATAAACTGGGAGATTCAGGACTGAAACTAATGGCTGCGACTCTGAGGAACCCGGACTGTAAAATACGGAAACTGCAGTAAGTACCAGACTGTGTGAGATTGTGTTTATAATAACTGGATGTCTGACACTGAACATTATTATTAGTATGAATAATAGTGTTAATAATAAACACTGGTATTTATCCTGAATTATATTGTATCTCTGTTCTGATCTCCAGGCTGCCTGATGTCGGTCTCACAGATTCATGTGCCGAGGATCTCGTCTCCACTCTTAGTATAACATGTTCACTGATGGAGCTGAACCTGTGTAATAATAAACTGGGAGATTCAGGAGGGAGAAAACTGTCTGCGGCTCTCGGGAACCCTGATTGTAAAAAATAAAATCTCTGTAAATTATCCGCCTGTGAGAGATTGTGTTTTTAATTACTGGGAATATTACATTGTATATTATAATTAGTATCAGTAATAGTGTTATTAATAAGCACTGCATATCATTTTTAGTATCTGTTATAGTGCTATTAATAAACATTGCACATTATTATTATTATCAGTAACAGTGTTATTAATAAAACGCTCTGATTCACTTTGATTTCTTTCTCCTTCCTCTTTTCTTTCTCTCGCTGTCATTCTCTCATCCCTAGTCTGACTGGTGTCGGTCTCACAGGTTCTTGTATCAGAAATCTATCCTTCGCTCTCAGTACAAACCGCTCACTGACGGTTCTGGATCTGGGCAATAACAAACCGGGAGATTCAGGAGTGAAACTTTTGTCTGCGGCTCTGAGGAACCCGGACTGCAAAATACAGAAACTGCAGTAAGTACCAGACTGTGAGATTGTGTTTATAATAACTGGAGGCCTAACACTGTACTTTATTATTAGTATCAGTAATAGTGTTATTAATAAATACTGCACATTATTTATTTCATGGACAGTTTTCATCTTTAAGACTAATACTTATATTAATAATAATGTAGAGTTTTTATTAACATCAGTATGATTATTAATAAACCATTAATATCTTTAAATGTACACTGTATAACAGTAATAGTTATTAATAAACACTCTATATAATATGTATTATCTCTCTGTTATTTATATTTCTCTCTTTATTTCTCAATGATCCCTAGGCTGTACGATAATTGTCTCTCAGCTGTTTCTACCAAGGATCTCACCTATGCTCTCAGTACAAACCGGTCACTGACGAAGCTGGACCTTGGTACTATTAAACTGCGAGATTCAGGAGTGAAACTATTGCCTGTGGCTCTGCGGATCACGGAGTGTAAAATTCAGAGACTGCGGTAAGTACCAGACTAACAATAATAAAGTGGGTGCAGGGATTGAGAGATATAGGAATGTACATAGTTTGAAGACGGCAGGACTATCCGACAAAGCTGGAACCAACATCAGTACAAACAGGTAATGTGGTCATTATTAGGTTGCTGTTTGTGGGAGTTTGCTGTTCACAATAAAGCTGCGCGTTTCCTACATTACAACAGTGGAAGCATTTCAGACGTACTGCAGTATCTGTCAAGTACTTCGGGGTTTCCTGAGGTGGTGAAATTCGCTTTAGAATGGCTGTCCGGCCTTCCTTTCTCTCTTTCTCTCTTTCTTTTTCTCTTTCTTTAGTTTATTTTTTATTTATTTTTTCTTTTCTTTTTCTTCCTTCTTTCATCCTTTCTTTGTTTTTCTTTTCTTTATCTTCCTTCTTTCTTCCTTCTCTTTTCAATAATAGTGTTATTAATAAACATCGCAAATTGACATTAATCAGTAATACAGTTATTAATAAACACCGGGGATTTACTCTGATTTCTGTTATTTCTCTCTCTGATCCCGAGGCTCGATGCTGTCAGCCTCACAGATTCTTGTGCCGAAGATCTTGCCTCCTCTCTCAGTGTAAACCGGTCGTGATGGTTCTGACCCTGGATTTAAACTCCTTCACAGACTGATGTGTCCCCGCTCTCTGCCACCTCATACTGACCTGCAGGTGTCTGGAGCGGATTGTATGCATGTTTGTGTTAATGTTGAAAGTCATAAATAAAATATAAATGGGATTCAGTCACTATCGATAATATTTTTCTGTAATTATTATTGAAATATTAACCCCAGCCTCCCTTTTATTTACACTGTTGTTCAATCTGTTAAGTTCCTGTTTAATTTTTAATCTGTTTCAGGCTGTGGGCGAATCGGTTTAGTTCAACCGGAGAGAAACAGATGGAATTGCTGCAGGGAACAAGACGCAGACTGAGTGTGGAAGTGTGAACATTTCAATTAATGACCATCACTGGTTTAATTATATGACCATTTATGGGCCGATTTCCTTCCTTCCACTTTAAGCGGCCGTGCTCCGGGTTTAAATCCTATCGGCCCCTTTGAGGGTGTCCAGCTCGAGCTGAGCGAGCGTCATCTCCAATTGTGAGGTCAGAGGTCCAGCCACAGGGTCACGAGACTCAGCCACCCGGCCCCACAGAGCTGCTTCTGCAGGATATCCGGGGCTGAATGTTCACCAATGGGGCACTGGGGAAATGCACTGACAGGAAGGGCCCAGGGTGCGGCTCAGTCTGGGCTGCAGTGGGACACTGACAATCGCACTCAGTGTTCCTGGGTTTCGGGGTAAAATTACCCATTATTCCCGCTTAATATCAGTGCTCAGTGACCCTGCTGGGAAGCAAATCTGTGTGGATTTAGGATGGGGCAGGATCTGTTCAGCTGGGATGGATCCCACTACTCAATAGGGACCAACGCCCACTGTCCGGTGTGAACCAGCGAGAGTATCCTATTGGGGAGGTTCCTGTGCATGTTGCACCCATGGTTTCGGACATGTATTTTAACTGTTTTCTGCCTTCCCAAAATAAGGAAACAATATTTGCTGAAGCAATGCAATTAGTGTAGAATCAGTGCCATCGGTACTCCTGTTATTTGCACACTGAAGGGTGAATTTCATACACACTGGAGAGTGTCAAATAAAGGTGAAATGGCAAATTTACCCACCCACTCAATGAGTAACAAGTTGTGAAAGTTCAGTGAACCAGTGGAAGCTACAATGCAGTAAATGGACAGGGCCAATCTAGGGTCCCGCAATGTGAACCACTCTGGGCCTAAAAAATAACAGGGGTCTAAATACAAAGCAGGATCAGCAGCAGTTAAGCGGAGAGAGGATAGGTTGATGTTTTGGATCATGCTGATTGTGATGTAACTCTTTGTAATTAAATTATTTTCCAGATACAGACTGACCTCCTGTACATTATATTTTTTTCTGTTTTATTTTACATTCCCACCATATGCAGTTTTACTCTTTCTTTCCTCACTCAAGTATAATAAATGGCGAAGTTTAACTGTATTCAACAAATGCTAAAAATCAAGGGATGGGAACCACTAATACATTGTAATCGCTAATGACCAGATTGGAACAACAAGCACAAACAGCGATATTGATCCGATGTTAGATATCACCTGGGCCAGAGACTGACAGATCGAGGGGCCGAGGGACTAGACACCTGTTTAATTTGAATATCCTAAGTCAGACATGTGCTAATTATCTATTCACTAACATAGAACTTATACACAGTGAGAGGAACAGGTAATCGGAGGAAGAAAGATACTTGCATTTTATAACACCTTTCACTTACTTTTGAGGCACAGTCACTTTTGTAAGTAGGGAAACCCAACAAACAATTCGTGCTCAAAGCCCACAAATTGCAAAGGGTTAAATGGCCAGTTAATGGAGCAGATTTCACCAATCAGGTAGGGTAGTGTTGTGGTTAGGTTACTGGACTAGTAATCCAGAGAATGTGCTAATAATCCAGAAAACATGAGTTCAAATGGCAGTTTGCGAATTTGAATTCAGTTTAATAGAAACTGGAATTTAAAAAAAATCAGTGACCATTATTCTGGGCGAGTTTTGGGAAGGAGACCTGGCTTACATAACTGGCCTGTGTATGACTCCAGTTTCTCACCAATGTGGTTGATTGTTATGGTAGCTTATAGGGCCTATTAGAGATTATGAGGGTAACCTGTGTGTGGAGGTGAAAGATGGTTCCTAATGAATACGTTGTGTATGTTTCATAAAGGAGAGGGGCGTATCAGAAATTACTTTCTGGGAGGAGTGTGAAATATCAGATGAAATAAACATGGTGAGAGATGAATTAAAAGATGTTTAGCAGCTTTAAAAGTGGATAAATCCCCAGGCCCGGATGTAATGTATCCCAGGCTGTTACGTGAAGCAAAAGAGGAAATTGCAGGGGCCCTGACCATAATTTTTCAATTCTCTCTGTCTTCAGGTGTGGTGCCAGAGGACTGGAGGACTGCTAATGTGGTACCCTTGTTTAAAAAGGGAGAAACAGATAGACCCAGTAATTACAGGCCAGTCAGCCTAACCTCGGTGGTGGGAAAATTATTGGAAAGAATTCTGAAGGACAGGATATGTCTTCATTTAGAAAGACATGGATTAATCAAGGATAGTCAGCACGGATTTGTTAAGGGAAGGTCGTGCCTGACAAATATGATTGCATTTTTTGAGGAGGTAACAAGGAGGGAATATAAGGGTAGTGCATTTGATGTAGTGTATATGGACTTTAACAAGGCTTTTGATAAGGTTCCAAATGGCAGTCTGGTCAAGAAGTTAAAACCCCATGGGATCCAGGGCAAAGTGTCAAGTTGGATTCAAAACTGACTCGGAGTCAGGAAGCAGAATGTAATGGTTGATTTGTGTTTTGGTGACTGGAAGGCTGTTTCCAGTGGGGTTCTGCAGGGCTGAGCACTAGGCTCCTTGCGTTTTATGGTATATATCAACGATCCAGTCTTGATTATAGGGGGTATGATTAAGAAGTTTGCAGATGATACTAAAATCGACTGAGTGGTTGACACTGAAGAAGGTAGCTGTAGACTGCAGGAATATATCAAAAAATTGGTAAGGTGGGCAGAAGAGTGGTAAATGGAATTCAATCCGGAGAAGTGTGAGGTAATGCATTTGGGGAGGGCTAACAAAAAAGGGGATTCATGTTAAATGGTAGGACACTGAGTAGTGTAGAGGACCAAAGGGACATTGGAGTGAATGTCCATAGATCCCCGAAGATAGCAGGCCAGGTAGATCAGGTGGTTAAGAAGGCATACGGAATGCTTGACTTTATTAGCCATGGCATAGAATACAAGAGCTGGGGGGTAATGCCTCAGCTAGAATACTGCGTACACTTCTGGTCACCACATTACAGGAAAGATGTGATTGCACTAGAGAGGGTACAGTGGAGATTTACAAGGATGTTGCCGGGAGTAGAGAATCTTAGCTATGAGCAACTGGCTATGTTTTCATTGGAACCGAGGAGGCTGAGGGGAGACTTTACTGAGGTGTATAGCATTATGCGAGGCCTAGATAATGTAGATAGAAAGGACCTATGCTTCTTAGTAGAGGGGTCAAAAACCAGGGGGCACAGAATTAAAGTAATTGGGGGAAGGTTTAGAGGGGATTTGAGGGGAGATGTCTTCACCCTGAGGGTTGTGGGGGTCTGGAACTCGCTGCCTGAAAGCGTTGTAGAGACAGGAACCCTAACCACATTTGAAACGTACTTGGTTGTGCACTTGAGATTCTCTAACCTGTAGGGCCACTGACCAAGAGCTGGTAAGTGGGATTAGGCTGGATAGCTCTTTGTTGGCCGGCGTGAACACAATGGGCTAAAATGGCCTCCTTCTGTGCTGTAACTTTCTATGATTCTAGCTGCCCTCTGAAGTGCCTCAGTGGGCCACTCAGTTGTACCAAGTGGCTACATCAACGGTTCAAGAAGAAACTTCTCAGGCTAATTGGAGTGGGTAATTAATTGGGCCTTACCTCGACACCCACAGCTCGAGAAAGGATGGGGAAAACTTGTCACTGTGGCGTAAAACTATTGTTTGGAATCATTGAAATTGAAATTGAATGGTTTCTGTGAGGCCGCAGATTTCTGATGCCACTTTCACACCCGAGCAGCAAGTTGCAGAATAAGTGTCCCCCACCGGGCAGCTCCCCAACTCTTCTTGATTCAGTGCTCTTGGAACTGTTAGGTCCACTTGAACAGACAGACGAGGTCCTGGATTAACATTTCATCGGTGGAAGCAACAGTCAATGGGAAATAGAATCGGGTGCGCACACAATGTGCCACCGATTGGGTGAAGCAACAGTCATATTCAATTCAATTCAATTTTATTTGTCATATATGCAGCAGACATGTGCACTGCACAATGCAATGTTGATTTATACGAGTCCTCCCAACGTTGTATAAATATGGCATAACAATGATAAAATACTAATAGAAACGCAGTAATAATAAATAAAACAACAGTAATAAATAATAATAAATTATACGTTCATGAGTCTTATGGCCTGGGGGTAGAAGCTGTTCCGAAACCTGCTGGTACGAGACCGTATGCTTCGGTATCTCTCACCGGACGGGAGCAGGGCGAAGAGGTTGTGGCTGGGGTGGCTCGCGTCTTTAATGATTCTCAGGGCCTTCCCCCGCACCTCTCGGGGTAGATATCCTGGGCAGCAGGTAGTTTAATTCCTATAGTATGTTGTGCAGCTTTCATCACTCATATCAAAAGAGAATCGGGTGGAGCGCACAATGTGCCGCCGATTGGGTGAAAGCAACAGTCAATGGGAAAGAGAATCAGGCCGAGCGCACAATGTGCAGCCGATTGGGTGAAAGCCACACACAATGGGAAAGAGAATCGGGCCGAGCGCACAATGTGCCGCCCATTGGGTGGAAGCAACAGTCAATGGGAAAGAGTATTGGGTGAGCGCACAATGTGCAGCCGATTGGGTGAAAGCAACAGTCAATGGGAAAGAGAATTGGGCCGAAGGCACAAAGAGCCGCCAAAAGGGTGAAAGCCACAGTCAATGGGAAAGAGAATTGGGCCGAGCGCACAATGAGCTGCCGATTGGGTGAAAGCAACAGTCAATGGGAAAGAGAATTGGGCCGAGGGCACAAAGAGCCGCCAAAAGGGTGAAAGCCACAGTCAATGGGAAAGAGAATCAGGCCGAGCGCACAATGAACCGCCCATTGGGTGAAAGCAACAGCCAATGGGAAAGAGAATTGGGCCGAGCGCACAATGAGCCACCCATTGGGTGAAAGCAACAGTCAATGGGAAAGAGAATCAGGCCGAGCGCACAATGAGCCGCCCATTGGGTGAAAGCAACAGTCAATGGGAAAGAGAATCAGGCCGAGCGCACAATGAACCGCCCATTGGGTGAAAGCAACAGTCAATGGGAAAGAGAATCAGGCCGAGAGCACAATGAGCTGCCAATTGGGGGAAAGCAACAGTCAATGGGAAAGAGAATCGGGCCGAGCGCACAATGAGCCACCGATTGGGTGAAAGCAACAGTCAATGGGAAAGAGAATCGGGCCGAGCACACAATGAGCCGCCGATTGGGTGAAAGCAGCAGTCAATGGGAAAGAGAATCGGGCCGAGCGCACAATGAGCCGCCGATTGGGTGAAAGCAACAGTCAATGGGAAAGAGAATCGGGCCGAGCGCACAATGAGCCGCCGATTGGGTGAAAGCAACAGTCAATGGGAAAGAGAATCGGGCCGAGCGCACAATGAGCCGCCGATTGGGTGAAAGCAAAAGTCAATGGGAAAGAGAATCAGGCCGAGCGCACAATGAGCCGCTGATTGGGTGAAAGCCACAGTCAATGGGAAAGTGAATCGGGCCGAGCGCACAATGAGCCGCCGATTGGGTGAAAGCCACAGTCAATGGGAAAGAGAATCAGGATGAGCTCACAATGAGCTGCCGATTGGGTGAAAGCCACACACAATGGGAAAGAGAATCGGGCCGAGCGCATAATGAGCCGCTGATTCACTATTGCTGGTGTTGCTCTATCACCTGAGGTGAATTCCTCCTCCAATCTATTCTGCAGTCTGGCGATCTAATGCTGTTAATTTATCAGATCCCCAAAGACTAAATCCGAAGTTATTCTCACGAATCTGCAGTCATCTAACACACTGATCTCAACTAGCATTTGATAATCAGCGATCCAGCTAATGCTAAATTATGGTGATACACTGAGCTGATTATACAACACCTCTTGGTGTTAATTATCTGCCTATTAATTGTTTTTTATTAAAATTGCTAGGCGACCCTGTCTACATCTATTTTATTTACTAATTATTCATATACTCAATGTTTATGTTATGATGGTTATGAGTTTGAAGTGAATAAACCATTGTCAGTGGATGATTTACTGTCCGACTTCTTTAAAGATTTGACAAGAAATCGCTACTTCATTCACTCAGCAATCTGTGGGGATCCTATTGTGGGTCGGTGAGGTGAACTCATATTCAAACAGAACTTTGAGATATAAGACAGTTCAGCGAGCAATATTAGGCATCATTCACTTCTAGACATCGCTGGGAGGTAAAATCCCGACGGTTCCTCTGAGGAGGTAAGGTGAAAGGGTTAAAGTTTAATCTCCCTTGGCATATGTCTGTTGGGACAATGAATACCAGCTTCTAACGGGCGTATAACACACAACCCTTTGGTTCAGAAGCGATTGTGCAATCTCTGATCCACAGCTAACACTGGTATGGAATAAATCTAAATCCACCTGTATGAATGAGACATGCTACAGATGGTAAGATACGAATACATCTTTAGGTACAATGTACATAAAGATCTCAGACTGAATGCAGGTGGTCTCAGTGAAGGCCCCAGTTTCAGTACTGAGAACTAAACCTGTGTATGGTGACAGTAAGTGACAGGTTAGGAAAATCCATACCGCAGGTGTACAGATACAAACCCAGGGGTCAGTCCGCTCAGTGAGGAGAAGGGGAAATAGCTGCTCATTTCCTCAAGTGAGCCAAACCTCCATTGGCATCAACAGCCCAACCTCAATATTTCTGGATCAATTCAACAAAATGTTTCCTTGTTGATTATCTGCTAAACCAGAGCACAATTGCCAAATCTGGTTATGAATTAATCCGTGTCTGGCTGTATAGTAACATGCAGTCGAACCCCCGAACCCCATTATAGAAAGATAGTCTCTGTGTGATCTAACCGAACACTTTGAACCGCAGTTATGCTACGATGGAAACAGTCTGCACTTTCTAGAGGGGGAGGGAAAGGCGGAGTGCTCTCTGTTTCACTTTCTCCCTTTCTCTATTGGTTTATCTCTCTCTACTTCGCTATCTTCGTTCTCCCTCTGCCTGTTTCTCCCTAAGTATCTGTTTCTCTTTTTTCCTTGTTTTTTTTCTTTAATCTCCCAGCTCTCCCTTTGACAGTCATTCTTTTTCTCTTTGTCTGTCCCGCTCTCTCTTTCTGCCCCTCTCTTTAGCAACTGTCTCTCTATCTCCCTCTATAGGAAAGTGAGTCGGAAATTCAGCCCATTGTGCCTGTTCTGCCAATCAATTAGATCATGTCTGATCGCTTCCTGAACAACATCTACTTGCTTTGGTTCTGTACCCCTAAATAGCCTTGCCCAAAAAAAATTATCCGTCTATATTTTGAAATTTCTGATGGACCCGCAGCTTCAATAGGTTTTTGGGAGAGAGTTCCAGATTTCCATTAGCCTTTGCCACAAGCAGCAATCAGATAAGTGGCCACATACTGAGGGCAGGATTGAGTTTTTGATTTACGGGTAGTAATGCCATTTCTGAGACAGAAGGTGAGAGCTGGCACAGGCAAAATGGGCCAAATGGCCTCCTTCTGTGGTTCTATGGAGTATCAGCACTTTTCAACTGTGTTTGTAAATGTGGAGTACAATGCCATCATTTGTGCCATCACACTGTTGTAGTGTCACAAGAAGATCAATGTGTCACTACTTCACGTGAATAGAAACAATAGATTGGGGTGCAAAAGGGTGGCAATTAGGTTGTTGGGGTCAGACCGTTTGTTTAGCAGTAAATACGCTGCTAAAACTCCAGATACCCCCAATCAAAGTAGGACTAACATTTAATGGGGTATTTAAAAGCGATGTTAGTGTGGAAAAATCAATGTTTTCTTCAGTTGCACTGGTTTCACTGATTACACTGCTTGTGGGCTATGTGGGTGCGGGGAGGTCACAGCGCAGCCAGTGCTGGAGCAGTGAAGGACAGACCGCAACTTCAGGATTTCCAACTTTGATGCTCATGCGCTACATACTGAAGTTGTGGTTAGTTTCATAGGGTTACAAAGGACAAACGCTGTTAGTTCCCCAATTTTACCCACCTGAAATTCCCGCCATATAATATTATGAAGAAGGTTGTTATGTGGTTATGTGGATGCTCATTCGTGGAGCATATATTCAAGGCAGAGGTCGATAATTTTTTGGGATCTAAGGGAATTAAGGGATATGGCGAGAGTGTGGGAATGTGGAGTTGAGGTAGTAGATCAGCTATGATCTTGTTGAATGGCAGATCAGCCACAAATGGCCAAATATCCTACTCCAGCTCCTATTTCTTACGTTCTTAAGAAATAAACACGTCACAAATATACATTCTCCTTCATCAATAAAGCTCCCAATTTCGAAACATTAATCTGAGAAAAGCAGTGTGTTTCTCTGTTTAACACCCAGTATGTGTATAACTGGGCCTTGAGGGCTCTGCTACAGACATCTCTGCATCTCTGCAGTTATTGGAAATAATTGAAACAGAAAATAGAACGGGACCTTTCATGGGTGGCAGATAAGATCCCGAAACATTGTAAACCCTCCGCCCACAAGTCGAATTTGACCACTGCATAACTGATGCGCCAGAGATCGCACTCAACGTATCCCACGAGGTTACAGACACCAACCAAGCTTTAAAAAATAGGAACGAAGCGCAGTTATTTACTCCTGGATGTTTCTGAACTGGAGTCAAACCTTTGCAATTAATACCCTCCCCCGAACTGGTCTCTCCCTCCCCCCCATCCAAACCATCCACTCCCCGTGGTAAGATCACTCCAACAACAAGCAGATCTCTCGCCATCTCGATCTAATCTCTCCCCCACCACAATCCATCTCTCACCCCCGATCCCATTTCTCTGCCCACGGTCACTCGAACTCCCCCCCACCCCACGATCCCATGAATGAGTGGAGAGGGTGGAGAAAGAGAGAGATAAAAGTGAGAAGGAAGGGAACGAGAGAAGAGAGAGATGGAGAGTGGAAGAGAGAGAGATGGGAGTGAGAGAAGAGAGAGAGAGTGGGTGGGAGAGAGAATGAGGGAGATATGGGTGGGAGACTGGGAGGAATAGGGGAGAGAGAGGGGGAGAGAGAGGGGATAGAGGGGTAATGGGAGGGGGTGAGAGAGGGTGAGAGAGGGATGGGATTGCGGGGTAGAGAGAGGTGGTGAGAGAGGGGGAGAGAGGGATGGGATAGAGGGGTAAAGAGAGTGGAGAGAGAGGGGTGGGAAGAACGTGAGGGGGAGGAGAGAGGACGAATAGGGGAGGGACGGGCAGAGTTGGGGTAAGGGGTACAGTGGGGAGACAGGGGAAAGGAAGGGAAGGGAGAGATATGGGCGAAAGAGAGTGGGAGAGTAAGGTGGAGGGAGAGGGAAATAAATGGGAGAGAGAGAAGAGAGAGTGGGTGCAGATAGAATGTGAAGAGGGAGAGAGAGGGTAGAGGGAGAGAGAGAGACAAAGAGGGAGAGAGAGGGAGAGAGAGGAGAGAGAGTGGGTGCAGAGAGTGGGGCAATAAGACCAAGGAAC
Source organism: Somniosus microcephalus (assembly GCF_052327205.1). Taxonomy (NCBI): domain Eukaryota; kingdom Metazoa; phylum Chordata; class Chondrichthyes; order Squaliformes; family Somniosidae; genus Somniosus; species Somniosus microcephalus. The sequence continues at coordinate 53,771,312 of NW_028225180.1, read as the reverse complement.
GATACTAATAAACCTACCTTGGAAAGTGAATGATATCACCGGATTGACACGTACACCCGTGGATCACTTCAAACATCCACTCCCTCCACCACCGGCGCACCGTGGCTGCAGTGTGTACTATTTAAAGGATGCACTGAAGCAAATCGCTGAGATGGGCAAGAGCAGCAGCTACATTGGAACACCATCAGCTCTAATTTCCCTCAAAGTCACATATCACACCGACTTGAAAATATATCACCACATCTTCTTCGCCGCTGTGCCAAAATCCTATAAATTCTGAACTAACAGGACAGTGGGGGTGCCTTTGCCACATGGACTGCAGCGATTGAAGAAGACGGCAGCTCACCACACGTTCTCAAGAGGCAACTTAGGATGGACAATGAACTTGGCATTGCTAGCGATGCCCATGATTGGAGACTGTCATTAAAACAGTACAAGCGAAATCATACATGTGATCTTCCTGCAGGTGTTAACAATTTCGCTCTGAACAGTGACAGGAAATAATCTTCATCTTCTAGAAATAGGATAATGTTTGAAATCTGGTTCTGAAAAAAAATTTCCTCCAACTAAGTTTTGGGAAGACCGAAACCATTGTCTTCAGTCCCCGCCACAAATTTGGTTCCCTCGCCAATGAGTCCTTCCCTCTCCCTGACAACTCTCTGTGGCTGACCTAAATCATTCGCAAGATTGGTTTTGTATTTGACACTGAGATGAGCTTCTGACTCGCAGACCAACATTGACACCGTCTGGCAATGTCTCGATTTTAAAATGTTCACCCTTGGTCTCAAATCCCCCATGGCCTCGCCCCCTCGGAATCTCTGTAACATCCTCCAGCACTACAGCCCGCCGAGATCTCTGCGCTCCTAATAAAGGCCTATTGCTCATCCCCGATTCTAACTGCTTCACCATTGGTGGCCGTGCTTTCAGCTGTCTGAGCCCTAAGCCGCGGAATCCTCTCCTTAAACCTCTGCACCTTTCACTCTTCTCCTTTCAAATGCTCCTAAAATCGTACCATTCTCAACAAGCGTTTGGTCACCTTTCCCAATATCTCTTTCTGTGGCTCGGTCTCCCAGTTAGTTTCATAGCGCTCCTGTGAACCACCTTGTGACGTTTCACTACGTTAAAAGTAACATGTCATTCTATGTAATTCATTTGGTGCCTCGCGCTGTATCACTGAGACACACATCTATCTATCTCCCTCTGCTGGTGACTCTCTGTATCACTCACTGTACTCAGTCACACCTTTATCTTTATCCCTCTGTTTGTATCTTTGTGTTTCACTCATTAAACTAAGTTACACGTTAATCATAGAATCAGAGAACGGTACAGCACAGAAATATGCCATATGGCCGATCGTGTCTTTGCCCATTCACCTGCCCTTTGGTCTTGTAAGTTTTTCCACTTTACGTATATATCCAATTCCAATTTAAAGTTACTATTGAATTTGCTTCCAAATATTGGAAAGATGACCCTAATATGCTGGCTTGTTCAGCCTGTTAGTTGCGCCTCAGTTGGTAGCAGTCTTGACTCAGAACCTTGGGTTAAAGTCCTGCGCCAGAGACTTGAGCACATAATTCTAGGCTGACACTTCAGTGCAGTGCTGAGAGAGCGGCGCACTGTCAGAGGTACCACCTTTTGAAGAGAACTTAGAATTAAATGCTAAAGTTCGCTCAGGTGGAAGTAAAAAATGCCACCATTTCAAAGAATATTAGGAGTGTTCTCCATGGTGACCTCGCCAATATTTATCCTTTAACATCCGAAAAACGGATGATCTGGTTATTCATCTCATTGCTGTTTGGAGGAGCTCCCTGTGTACAAAGTGGATGTAACGTTTCCTACATTGCAACATTGAATACACTTCAAAAAAGTACTTAATTGGCTGTAAATCGCTGAAGTCGTGAAATGCCCTGCATGAAGGAAATATCTCTGTCTGTCTGATTTTCTGTCATTCTACTTTCATCAGTGCCGTTGCTGAGTGGGGCGTTCCTTGCTTCCATTGTTGATGATTTATAAATTATATTCTGTTGACAGGTTCCTACGAATTGCTGGAGATGAATCGGCTCCACTTGACGGGAAGTTCTCAGCCGTGGATTAATTTTACTGGAGATTGACGCCGAGCCATTATTGAGGCGCCTCTCTCCTGCATTGGGTAAGTAGGTTGCCGGGTCCCCTTTGGCAACTGTCAGGCAAGATCCGTGTCTGGTTACTTCAGAAGGAAGTGGCCAGGATAAGGCAGCCAATTATAGGGAATCTGCTGCGAAGGGGAATCCATGAGTCACTTTTAACATCTCATTAGACCCCAATATCACAGAATACTGAGAATTTCTATTTAAGGCAGAGTTTAGGAAAAAGGCCAGCAGTATGTCTCTTTACACAGAGGGGAGATTGACTGTTTGATAGCAATTTACCAAAGTCGAACTGTCTAAGAGGTAAAATATGATTTAAATGCTGCACCTGTGAGGTAGAGGTCCGGAGTGAGACTGTACCATGCGCTGGTTATCCCACACTGAGGCCAAGATTATCCTTCGCCAGCAGTGCAACATGGGTGGAATCCCATCGGCCACACCTACACTCCCCGCCTGATATTCAGTCCCATTATCGGCCCCTACACTCCCCGCCTGATATTCAGGCCCATTGCCGACCCCTACACTCCCCGCCTGATATTCAGTCTCATTATCGGCCCCTACACTCCCCGCCTGATAGTCATTTCTATTAGCGGCTGCCCTACACTCACCACCTGATATTCTGTCCCATAATAGGCCACCCTACATTCCCTGCCTGATATTCTGTCCCATTATCGGCCCCTACACTCACCGCCTGATATTCAGTCGAATAATCGGCCTCCCTACACTCCCCGCCTGATCTTCAGTCCCATTATCGGCCCCTACACTCCCCACCTGATATCCAATCCCATTATCGGCCGCCCTACACTCCCTGACTCATATTCAGTCCGAGTATCGGCCGCCCTACACCCCCATGCCTGATATTCAGTCCCATTATCGTCGCACTGCACTCCACGCTTGCTATATTTTCGCTGAGTGATTTCCTCTACTGCCAGGGTAACAAAATGTCAGCTCTCAGTACAAGAGGCCTTAGCTCCAATTCATATCCAAAAGACCGTGAAACATTCAGTGTAAACTCCTGTCTATGTACTTGTCCTTCCGGGAGAAGGGACGATTCCTCAAATAATTTTATTACAATGACCACAATTTTAAAATGGGATTAAACAACTGTTGTGCTGGAGCAGTATGTTATATGGATACACACAATTCGTAATACTTCCTCTTTCCATGGTTTAATAATCCTTGTTATATTGGTAAAGCCTGTTTCCACCTTTTTTTGAAAAGTGACTTTTGCTCCATATGTTCGCACATATTCCAACATTTGCAAATGTCCGCCTGCAGTTCTGGCCTCTTCCTAAAAAACTCATTGAAAAGACAATCCAGTTCATCAGTTTGAGTTTGAGCATTGCCATCGAGATTCACCAGTAGCTAATTAATTCTTGTTTATAAAGCACACTTCCTGTAAGATTCTCATTTACTGTTGACCCACTAATCACCTCTCATATATATTTCCTGTTACACCTAAGACATCAGAGTTCCAGTGAATCTTTTCACTCGTCCCAATGGCAGTGGATCTGCTAGTTCTAATTACGGGAGAAACTTTTCTTCATCTTACAGCTGTTTAGAGATAGTCAATACGTGATAGATTAATAATATTGGTTCCAGATAATTAACACATCATAAAAATATCAGACAATACAAGACCATATACAGATAGGAACAATTGGAGTCCTTTCAGTCCCTCAATACTGTTCTGCCAATAACTTGGGTGCGAACTGGCATTCGATAAGATGCCCCACAAGTTAGTAAACAAAATTAGGGCTCATTGGATTGGAGGCAATATACTAATCTGGATTGAGGATTGGTTAATGGATAGAAAAGAGAGAGTTGGTATAAACGGGTCCTTTTCAGGTTGGCAGGCTGACTCTAGTGGAGTACCACAAGGACCAGTGCTTTGGCCTCAGCTATTCAAAATCTACATCAATGATTTGGATGAGGAGACCAAATGAAATATATCCAAGTTTGCTAATGATATAAAGCTGGGTTGGAATGTACGTTGTGAGGAGGTTGCAAGAAGGCTTCAAGGCGATATAGACAGGCTAAGTGAGTGGGCCAGATTATAGCAAATGGAACATAAGGTGGAGAATTGTGAAGTTATCCACTTTGGTAGGAATAATAGAAAAATAATGTATTTTTTAAATTGTGAGATTGGGAAATGTTGTTAATCGGACGGACCTGGGTGTCCCTGTACACAAATCACTGAATGTTAACATACAGGTACAACAAGCAATTAGGAAAGCAAATGGTATGTTGGCCTTCATTACAAGTGGATTAGAGTATTAGACTGAAGACGTTTTACTGCAATTATGTAGGGCCCTGGTGAGACCACACCTGAAGTATTGTGTACAGTTTTGGTCTCCTTACCTAAGGAAAGATATATTGCCACAGAGGGAGTGCAACGAAGCTTCACCAGCCTGATTCCTTGGATGGGGGGATTTGTCCTATGAGGAACAAACTAAATAGATTAGACCTATCATCTCTACATTTTAGAAGAATGATAGGTGATCTCATTCAAGCATACAACATTCTTACCGGACTTCTCAGGCTGGAATCTGGGTGACTGTTTCCCCTGGCTGTGGAAGCTGGAACCAGTTCTCACAGTCTCAGAATAAGGAAACGGCCATTTACAGGACTGAGATAGATATTTGAATATTAAGGGAATCAAGGGATATGGGGATAGTGCAGAAAGTGGAGTTGAGGTAGAAGATCAGCTATGATCTTATTGAATGGCGGGCCGTGCCGGAAGGGCCAAATGGCCTTCTCCTGCTCCTAATTCTTATTTTCTTTTGTTCTTACAACAACACGCAAGGGTAGGTACTTGTGTGTTTTAGCCAATGTTTATATGAAGTTTTTGTCAATGTGCTGTCAAACATTGATATCCTTACTTTCAACACTTTCAGTTCTTGGACAGATTTGTCTGCACATTTGGAAGTGGGTTAGTGAGTTGCAGTGAATAGAGAGACATAACGGTAGCCCTCGCAATGCTGATGAGTGTGAAAGAAATGGATTGTGCATTGTAGAGATGCTTTATGGTGTTGGTGTGGCGCATCATGTGGCAGCCAGGGGATAATGCGTCTAAAGAAACTAAATCTGGACATGGTGTGGCCTTCTCTGGCCTCCCTGGCAGCAGTTTCTGGGGTGATGGACTCCTTTCTCCTGTGCAGCATCAGTTGATAGTGGAGAAGTTTTGTGCTGGTGCTGGTGGTGCGCCTGGTGCTACTGGCGCTGGGGCTGGTCTTGGTGGGAATCTGAGGACCAAGTTCACTTAGTTTTGATGCCTCGGATGCTGATATAATAGATGATAGGTGAAGTTGAGATGACAGAAGCGATCTGTCAATGGTGAGAGAGGTTGTTCCAATAAGGTTGACACTGGAATCAGAGTTTACTACAAAAACTTGCAACCAGCATAAAGCTCAATCTGTCTTCCAAATGCAATAAGCAACAAATTCTGAGCTAAGAAAGTGAGCATCTGTGAGCTGGGAGCTTTTATAGCACAGTTCCAGTCGTCAAGTAATGAGATGTTTCCAAGGCCATTCAACTCCTGCCCTATTTACCTGACGTGATCTAGGAGCAGCGTGGACCCCGTGGGCGACCTGGTGGGCTCTGAAGTTGAGCTTAAAATTCTTTTAAAGTGGCTCTGAACAAAGTCATAGTGACCTAAGTTTCCTTTCCCTCCGCTGCTTGTCTGGTCTGTTCCGAGATGACAGACCAGACATCTGGGAAAGTCGTGTGGGGGAGAGTTGAAAATAAAATCCCACCTGACCCATCACCAAACTTGCCCACTGACTCCCCCTAAAAATTCCCCCCTCAGTGTCTGGCCCGGGTATTCAGGAACCCGGCCGCATAAGTAGCTCCCATGTCGACATGTACTGGTCCTTGGAGCACAGGTAATTGATTTAAATTCACTGATCTCAGATTACGCCTGTCGATTAGCATCAGCTACAGATGTGCGGGGGTTCGGGTGCTGCACATCCAGGACCACAGAATCCAATCTCCCACCCATAATGATAATATTAGGAGTCCGGTCGCTTGTGTTTATGTTAATGTCCTAGTATCCCAGAGTCCCGGACGAATGATCCGGACACAAGGACTCGGTGTTCTGATCCGGCTCCCTGCCTCGGCCGAGGGTTCTTTTTATTAAACTGAGCGCGGTTTTTCTCTCCATACTTTCTGGATTTACTTCCCTGCTCTTTCGCCACATTCACGCGATTATTGTGGGAATCTTTTTTAACAGGAAATAAAAACAAGATGATTCAGTTCTTTAAACAGGAACTGGAGTTTCATGAAATGACGTGAATATTCAAATGTTACAACATTCTGCTGTTTAAACATAGAAGAAACATCGAAGATAGGAGCAGGGGTAGGCAATTCGGAGCTTCAAGAAGGTGACTGTCAAATGTTTTGCCGTCAGATTCAATATTTTAGCAGCAATTTAAATGGTCACTGTTAACAGTAACAGATTTAGATGGGTTAAGACAATTAGATTTTCAGAGTTGACGGGATCTAATTCTAACAATGACTACTTTATTGATGTATTTCTGTAGATGCGGTGCAGCTTAATGTTCTGTACAGCGGAAACTGATGGTGGATTCAGTAAACCCGCAGTGTCAGACCTGGTGGTGTAAAAATCCTAACATTGTCTGAATGTTCAGGGTTAATGTTCTTCACTAAACTCCGAACATGTGATGCTGGTTTTGTTACTTCCATGTTCAGTTTTTTTCGGTGCGTGATTTCCACTGTTGCCAGGGTAACAATCTGTCAGATCTCAGCACAAGAGGCCTTGGCTCCCACTTATATCCGGAAGACCGTGAAATATTCCGTGTAAACTGCTGTCTGTGTAGTCGGCAGTCCAGGAGTAGGGACAACTTCTGCATATTTTTAATACAATTGTCACAACATTAACATAAGATTATAAAGCTGTTGTGTTGGAGCAGTAGGTTAAATGGATACACATAATTCGTAATACTTCCTCTTTCCATGGTTTAATAATGCTTCTTATATTGATAACGCCTGTTTCAACCACTTATTGAAAAGAAAACATTGCTTCAGGTGTTCGCAGATGTTCCAACATTTGACCATGTCCGCCCGCCATTCTTGGCCTCTTCCTACAGACGCAGTGCAAAGACATTTCAGTTCATCAGTTTGAGTTCGTGCAATGCCGTTATGATTCACCAGGAATGAATTAATTCTTGTTTCTAAACTTGGATGAAGAGACCGACTGTATTGTAGCCAAATTTGTTGATGATACAAAGATAGGTGGGTTAGGAAGTTGCGAGGAGGACAGAAAGAGTCTGCAAATAGATATAGATAGGTTAAGTGAGTGGTCAAATTTTGGCAGATGAGTATAATGTGGGAGAATGTCTGAAGTTATCTACTTTTGAAGGAAGAATGACAAAGCAATTTATTTTTTAAATGGAGTGAGACTAGAAAATGCTGCTGTATAAAGGGATCTGGGGGTCCTAGTACATGAAACACAAAAAGTTAGCATGCAGGTACAGCAATTAATTAGGAAGGCTAATGGAAAGTTGGCCTTTATTAAAAGTACAGAAATTATGATGTAAATTTACAGGTCGCTGGTGAGACCGCACCTGGAGTAATGCGTACAGTTTTAGCCTCCATGTTTAAGGAAGGATATACTTGCATTGGAGGCAGTGCAGAGAAGGATCACTAGGTTGATTCCTGAGATGAAGGGGTTGACATATGTCGAAAGGTTAAGCAGGTTGGGCCTACACTCATTGCAGATTAGAAGAATGACAGGTGATCTTATTAAAACATATAAGATTCTGAGGGGAACGATAGTGTGGATGAGAGGAGGACGATTCCCCTAGTGGGGCAATCTAGAAAGAGGGTGGTATAGTTTCAGAATAAGTGGTCGCCCATTTAAGACGGAGATAAGGATGAATTTCTTCTCTCAGAAGGTCGTGAATCTTTGGAATTCTCTATCCCAGATAGCTGTGGAGGTGGAGTAATTGAATATATTCAAGGCGTAGATTTACAGATATTTGAACCACAAGGGGTACAATGGATATGGGGAGAGAGCAAGAAAGTGGTGTTGAGACCAAGATTGGATCAGCCATGATCTTATTGAATGGCGGAGCAGGCTCGAGGGGCCGATTCGCCTATGCCTGCTCCTGTTTCTTAAGTTCTTATGTTCTTTTTTAAAGCACACTTCCTGTAAGATTCAGATTTACTTTTGGCCCATTTAATCTCCTGTCACATTAATTTCCTTTTACACCTCAGACATCACAGTTCTAGTGAAACCTTTCACTCGTTCCAAATGGCAGTGGATCTGCTAGTTCTAATTACATGAGGCACGTTTATTGATCTTAAAACTGTTTAGAGAGAGCCTTTATGTGATAGACTTTTAATATTGGTTACAAATAATTAACAGATGCGAGTACTATCGGACAATACAAGACCATAGTCAAATAGTAACAAGTGGAGTCCATTCAGCCCCTCTATCCTGCTCCGCCAATAAATTACATGAGAGCAGGCAATGGAGCCTGGCTCTTTTGCGCAAGCGCAGTCTTGCTCCCACGCAGGCACAGTCTTGCTCCCTGCCATTATTCCGGGGATTCCCAGTCACGGGTCAGTTTGCCTGTTGTGCCGGGTGGCGTGTGGCGATCGGTGAGAGACTGTAAGGAGCAGGATCATTCTCTGGGATACAGTGTGCCACTGCCATTAATGCGGGGATGTGCAGTGGGCGGGGTTTGCTCTGTGTGGGGCCGGGTGGCGCGGGCCGGTGTGTGAGTGATGGTAAGAAACAGGATGGTTGCCCGGGTTACAGGCGCCCCGCTCTGTGACTGAGGGAACTCGGCTCCATTCAGCACACGGCCTGACAGCGCGGCTGCTCAGCCCAGAGTTTAGATCACAGTGAGGGACTTTAAAGTGTAGCAGGTTTCTTTCAGGATATAATTCGCATGGAAATGTATTGAACCAGTTCAGAATACAGGGGAAGGTACGGGATATAAACCCCAGGGAATGATCTGAACCAGGTCAGATTAAAGGGGCACCTGCGGGATATAATCCCCAGGGAATGGACTGAACCGGGTCATAATACAGGAAATGGCCCGGCATATAAACCCCAGGGAAGGTACTGAGCCAAGACATAATACAGGTGACGGCCGGGGATATAAACCTCAGAGAATGGATTGAATAGGGTCACAATACATGGAGATGCTCCGGCCCAAAAACACCAAGGAATGTATTGAACCTCTCATGATACGGGGGATGTTCCGGGGATGGAGGATGGGCCCAAAGTGATTGGACAATTTCTGCAGTGTGGAGAACAAAACGATATTTCGGCTTGGTGAAGGAAAACGCAGAACTCAATGTCTGCCGGACTTTCACTATGAGGAAAAGAACAAATTAAACACAAAGCCTTGGAGCTGAGGGTTTGGAGTGCTGTGCAAGATAGAATGCAACTGCCAGTTGAGAACAGACATTGTCTAACTCTGGGAGGATGGGCCTTGTGAGATCAGACAGTGTGTAACCCGGGGAGCATGGGTCCAGTGAGGTCAGACAGTGTAAAACCCGGGGAGGATGGGCCCAGTGAGATCAGACTGTGTGTAAACCGGGGAGCATGGGTCCAGTGAGATCAGACAGTGTGTAACCCAGGGAGGATGGGCCCAGTGAGATCAGACTGTATGTAACCCGGGGAGGATGAGCCCAGTGAGATCAGACATTGTTTAACCCGGGGAGGATGGGCCCGGTGCTATCACACAGTGTGTAACCGGAGAGGATGGGCCCAGTGGGATCAAACAGTATGAAACCTGTGGAGGCTCGGTCCAGTGAGATCAGTGTGTTATTCGGGGTGGATGGGCCCAGTGAGATCAGAGAGTGTTTAACCCGGGGAGCATGGGTCCAGTGAGATCAGACAGTGTGTAACCCAGGGAGGATGGGCCCAGTGAGATCAGACTCTGTGTAACCCGACGAGGATGGGCCCAGTGAGATCAGACAGTGTGTAAACCGGGGATGATGGACCCAGTGAGATTAGGCCGTGTATAACTCGGGGAGGATGGTTCCAGTGAGATCAGACTGTGTGTAACCTGGGGAACATGGGTCCCGTGAGATCAGACAGAGTGTAACCAGGGGGGGATGTTCCCAGCGAGATCAGACATTGTGTAACCCGGGGTGGAAAGGTCCAGTGAGTTCAGACATTGCGTAACACAGGGAGGATGGTTCTAGTGAGATCAGACAGTGTATAAACTGGGGATGATGGGCCCAGTGAGATGCGACATTGTTTAACCCGGGGTGCATGGTTCCAGTGCGATCAGATTGTGTGTAACCCGGGGAACATGGATCCAGTGAGATCAGACAGAATCTAACCCAGGGTGGTTGGGCCCAGTGAGATCAGACAGTGTGTAACCCGGGGAGAATGGACCCAGTGAGACCAGACAGTGTGTAGACCGGGAATGCAGGGTACAAATGAGATCAGGCAGTCTGTAACCTGGGGAGGATGAGCCCTGTGAGATCAGACGGTGTGTAACCCGGGGAGGATGGGCCCAGTGACATCAGGCAGTGTGTAGCCCTGGGATGCAGGTTTCCAGTGAGATCAGACAGTGCGTAACCTGGGAAAGGTGGGCCCATGAGTTCAGACTGTGTTTAACCCGGGGAGGATGGGCCCAGGGAAATCAGGCAGTATGTAACCTGTGGAGGATCGGCCCAGTGAGATCAGACAGTGTGTAAACCGGGGAGCATGGGCCCAGTGAGATCAGACACTGTGTATCCCGTGGAGGATAGTTGCAGTGAGCTCAGACAGTGTATAACCCGGCGAGGATGGTCTCAGTAAGATTAGACAATCTGTAACCCGGGAAGGGTGGTTCCAGTGAGATCAGACTGTGTGGAAATCGGGTAACAGGGGTCCAGTGAGATCAGACAAAGTGAACGGGGGGAGGATGGGCCCAGTGAGATGAGACAGTGTGTAACTCGGGGTTGGGTGGGCGCAGTGAGATCAGACAGTGTGTAACCCGGGAAGGATTGGCCCAGTGAGATCAGACTGTGTGTACCCCGTTGAGGATGGGCCCAGTGATATCAAAGAATGTTTTATTCGGGAGGATGTTCCCATTGAGATCAGACAATGTGTATCCCATTGAGGATGGGCCCATTGAGATCAGAATGTGTGTAAACCGAGGAAGATGGGCCCAGTGAGATCTGACATTGTTTAACACAGGGAGTATGTGCCCAGTGAGATCAGACAGGGTGTAACCCGGGGAGGATGGGCCCAGTGAGTTCAGACAGTGTGTAACGTGGGTAGGATCGGCTCAGTGAGATCTGACATTGTGGTATCCGGGGAGGATGGGTCCAGTGAGATCAGGCAGTTAGTAACCCGGGGGGATGGGTGAAGTGAGATCTAACAGTGGGTAACCCGGGGAGGATGGGGCCAGTGAGATCAGACAGTGTGTAACCCGGGGAGGATGGGCCCAGTGGCATCAGACAGAGTGTAATCCGGGGAGGATTGGCTCACTGATATCAGAAAGTGTGTAACCCGGGGAGGATGTGCACAGTGAGATCAGATAGTGTGTAACCCGGGGAGGATGGGCCCAGTGAGATCAGACAGTGTGCAAGCCGGGGAGAATGGGCCCAGTGAGATCAGACAGTGTGTAACCCGGGGAGGATGGGCCCAGTGAGATCAGACACACTGTAACCCCGGAAGGATGGTTCCAGTGAGCTCAGGCAGTGTGCAACACGGGGAGGATGGCCCCAGTGAAATCATACATTATCTATCGTGGAAGGATGGGTCCAGTGATATGAGGCAGTGTGTTACCTGGGAAAGACGGCCCCAGTGAGATCAGGAAGCTTCGATATGCAGAAAAAACAAGCATTAGGCCCATTGCCTATGCAAATGTATGATGTAACGTTTGTTTAAGGTCTCATTTGCTAAATTGGTTTGCGTCTGACCATATCATGTGCTGTGCATGCCGCGGTTCATTTTCTCTGGCCTTAAACAACCAAATCACCCATTTATAAAGGAACTATTGGAGACTGCTACCAAGAATGTAAGTTTAAGAAATGTTTCACTTAACTGAATGTGAAGCGGGACGAGCAGGAGCCTCCTGGCTCCACAATGACATTGTGGTCCTGCAGGCCACCGCTCGCTCCACTCCTGATCTACTATAAGTTACAAATGTGAAATGATCCGCCTCATAAACCCATCCATGATTCCTGCATTGCTAGAGCTACAAAATAAAAGTTTTAACAAAATTAACGTAATTATACCCTTCAGAAAGAGAGAGATCCAGCCTTTACTTACAAATATTGAATAAACAGACCGTTCAGTCAGGCTAAAGGTTTCTATAATAAGGTCCACAAACTCCTGCTTACATCTTTCCTTCTGCACCAAACATCTCTGCAATAGTGCTTAATATTTTAATGCACATAGAGTAAATAGTACATTTCCATTCAGAAAATGGTGATTTGCTGGAAGCCCAGGCGGGCATGACGGGGTTCTGAGAATAGGGACAATATCAGAGAGAAATATTCGCACACAAACTTTTATTTTTATTAAGCAGAAGAAAAGTCTACATTATATTACTTAACACTTTTCAAACTGTTATTATTTGTCCTACCATAATTAGATCTCTCGCTGAATGTCTGAGTGATTGAGGAAGGTCCACAGCTGGAAGTAAACAGGGATTGTAGACTGAGGAACAACAGCAGCTGGACCAGCACAAGATTGTGAGAGCACCAACAAGAGAGAACTCTTCTGATTCAAAGAGCTTCCAGAGATTGACTGGGGAAAAATGTAAGAGAGAGTCCCAGTGACTGAGATAGACAGTGGTCCTGGAGATGAACTGGGGAGAAAGGTCAGAAAGAGTCCCATTTTCACAGATACACACTGGTCCGGGAGATGGACTGTGGGGAAAAGTCAAAGAGAGTCCCATTGACCCAGATAAACACTGGACTCGGAGATGGACTCGGGTGTCTGGATGAGGGTAGTGCAGTTGATGTAGTCTACATGGACTTCAGTAAGGTTTTGACAAATCCCGCATGGGAGACTGGTCAACAAGGTAAGAGCCCGTGGGATCCAGGGCAATTTGGTACATTGGATCCAAAATTGGCTTAGTGGGAGGAGGCAGAGGGATAGTTGCTGGGTCCTTTGCTGTTTGTAGTGTACGTTAATGATTTAGATATGAATGTAGTAGGTATGATCAGTAAGTTCGCAGATGATACAAAAATTGAAGGAGTGGTAAATAGCGAGGAGGGAAGCCGCCGGCTACCTGACGATATAGATGGGTTGGTTAGATGGGCAGAACAGTGCCAAATGGAAATTAACCCTGAAAAGTGGGAGGTGATGCATCTTGGGAGGAATAACAAGGCAAGGGAATACACAATGAATGGTAGGACCCTAGGAAGGACAGAGGATCAGATGGACCTTGGTGTGTATGTGCATTGATTGCTGAAAGCAGCAGTACAGGTAGATAAGGTGGTTAAAATGCTTATGGGATACTTGCCAACATTAGCCATGGCATAGAATATAAGAGCAGGGAAGATATGATGGAGCTGTACAAAACGCTAGTTGTGCCACAGCTTAAATACTGTGTACAGGTCTGGTCGCCACACTATAGGAGGGATGTAATTGCATTGGAGAGGGTGCAAAGGAGATTCACTAGGATTTTATCTGGGCTGGAGCGCTTCAGCTGTGAAGAAAGACTGGACAGGCTGGGATTGTTTTCGTTAGAGCAGAGAAGGCTGAGGGCAGACTTGATTCAGGTGTACAAAACTATGAGGGGCATAGATAGGGTAGATAGAAATGAACGTTTCCCTTTAGTAGAGGTGTCAATAACCAGGGGGCGTAGTTCAAGATAAGGGGCAGGAAGTTTAGAGGGGATTTGAGGAAAAGCATTTTCACTCAGAGGGTGGATGGAATAAGAACATAAGAAACAGGAGCAGGAGTAGGCCATACGGCCCCTCGGGCCTGCTCCGCCATTCAATAGGATCATGGCTAATCTGAATCTAGACTCACGTCCACTTCCCTGCCCTCTCCCCGTAACCCCTAATTCCCTTATCTGCTAGGAAAATGTCTATCTCCATTTTAAATGTATTTAATGTTGCAGCTTCCACAGCTCTATGGGGTAGCAAATTCCATACATTTACTACCCTCTGAGTGAAGAAGTTTCTCCTCATCTCAGTTTTGAAAGGGCAGCCCCTTATTCTAAGATTATGCCCCCTAGTTCTAGTCTCACCCATCAGTGGACACATCCTCACTGCATCCACCCGATCAAGCCCCCTCACAATCTTATATGTTTCGATAAGATCACCTCTCATTCTTCTGAACTCAAATGAGTAGAGTCCCAAACTACTCAACCTTTCTCATACGTCAACCCCCTCATCTCTGGAATCAACCGATTGAACCTTCTCTGAACCGCCTCGAGAGCAAGTACATATTTTCTTAAATATGGAAACCAAAACTGCACGCAGTATTCCAGGAGTGGCCTCAACAATACCCTGTATAACTGCAGCAAGACTTCCCTGTTTTTATACTCCATCCCCTTTGCAATAAAAGCCAAGATTCCATTGGCTTTCCTGGTCACCTGCTGCACCTGCATACTAACTTTTTGTGTTTCATGCACCAGGACCCCCAGATCCCTTTGTACTGTAGCAGTTTGCAGTTTCTCTCCATTTAGATAATAACTTGCTCTTTGATTTTTTCTGCCAAAGTGCATAACCTCACACTTTCCAACATTAGATTGCATCTGCCAAATCTCTGCCCACTCAAGTAGCCTGTCTATGTCCTTTTGCAGATTTTTTATGTCCTCCTCACTCACTGCTATCCCTCCCATCTTTGTATCATCGGCAAACTTGGATATGTTGCACTCGGTCCCTTCCTCCAAATCGCTAATATAGATTGTAAAGAGTTGGGGTCCCAGCACTGACCCCTGCGGAACACCACTAGTTACTGATTGCCAGCCAGAGAACGAACCATTTATCCCAACTCTTTATTTTCTGTTAGATAGCCAATCTTCCACCTATGCCAGTATATTACCCCCAATCCCGTGATTTTTTATCTTGATCAGTAATCTTTTGTGTGGAACCTTGTCAAATGCCTTTTGGAAGTCCAAATGCACTCAATCCACTGGTTCCCCTTTATCCACCCTGTATGTTACAGCCTCAAAGAATTCCATCAAATTTGTCAACCATGACTTCCCCTTCGTAAAACCATGCTGAATCTGTCCTATTAAATTATGTTTATCCAAATGCTCTGTTACTGTTTCCTTAATAATGGACTCCAACATTTTCCCAACCACAGATGTTAGGCTAACTGGTCTATAGTTTCCAGCTATGGACCAAGTGCTGGAAAATGGGATTAGAATAGACACATGGTTTGATGGCTGGCACGGGCATGATTGACCAAAGGGCGTCTTTCTGTGCTATATAACTCTATGACTCTATGACACTATAAAGGTCAGAGAGAGACACATTGAATCAGATACACACTGGTCCTGGAGGTGGACTGGGGCGAAAGTCATAGAGAGTCCCATTGACTCAGATACACATTGGTCCCGGAAATGGACTGGAGAGAAAGGTCAGAGAGAGTCCCATTGACTCAGATGCACACTGGTCCTGGAGATGGACTGGGGAGAAAGGTCAGAGAGAGTCCCATTGACTCAGATACACAATGGCCCTGGAGATGGACTGGGGAGAAATGTCAGAGAGCCCCATTGACTCTGATACACACTGGTCCTGGAGATGGACTGGGGGGAATCGTCAGAGATAGACCCATTGATTGAGATTCACACTGGTCCAGGAGGTTGGAATTGGGGGAAAGTTGAGAGAGAATCCCAGTGACTCAGATACACATTGGTCCTGGAGATGGTCCTGCGATAAATGTCTGAGAGAGTCCCATTGACTCAGATACACATTTGTCCTGGAGATGGACCGGGGAGAAAGAACAGAGAGAGCCCCATTGACTCAGATGCACACTGGGCAAGGAGATGGATTGGGGAGAAATGGGCAGCACGGTGGCATAGTGGTTAGCACTGTTGCCTCACAGCGCCAGGGACCCGGGTTGGAAACCGGCCTCGGGCGACTGTCTGTGTGGAGTTTGCACATTCTCCCCGTGTTTGCGTGGTTTTCCTCCGGGTGCTCCGGTTTCTTCCCACAGTCCAAAGATGTGCGAGTTAGATTGATTGGCTATGATACATTGACCCTTAGTGTTAGGGGGATTAAATACGTGGGGTTACGGGGTTAGGTTGGGATATGTGTTGGGGTAGGGGTTACGGGGATCGGGTGGGATATGTGTCGGTGCAGGCTCGATGGGCCGAAATGGCTTCTATCTGCACTGTGGGGTTTCTGTGATTCTGTGATTAGAGAGAGTCCCATTGACTCAGATATACGCTGGTCCTGGAGATTGACTGGGGAGAAAGGTCAGAGAGATTCCTGTTGACTAAGGTACACACTGGTCCTGCAAATGGACTGGAGAGAATGGTCAGAGAGGGTCCCATTGACACAGATACACATTTTTCCTGGAGATGGATTGGGGAGAAAGGGCAGAGAGCGTCCCGTTGATTCAGATTCACATATGTCCTGCAGTTGGTCCTGGGAGAAATGTCAGAGAGAGCCCCATTGACTCTGATACACACTGCTCCTGGAGATGCACCGGGGAGCAAAAACAGAGCGAGTCCGATTGACTCAGAAGCACTCTGGGCCAGGAGATGTACCGGGGACAAAGGTTTGAGAGATTCCCATTGACTGTGATACACACTGGTCCTGTAGATGGACAGGGAAGAAAGGTCACAGTGAGTCCCCTTGACTCAGATAAACACTCCTGGAGATGGACTGGGGAGAAATGTCGGATAGAGTCCCATTGTTCAGATAAACACTGGTCCTGGAGATGGACTGGGGAGAATGGTCAGAGAGAGTCCCATTGACTCAGATTCACACTGGTCCTGGAGATGGACCGGGGAGAAAGGTCAGAGAGAGTCCAATTGTCTCAGACACACGCTAGTCCTAGAGATGGACTGGGGCGAAATTCATAGAGAGCCCCATTGACTCAGATACACACTGGTCCTGGAGATGGACTGGGGAGAAAGGTCAGAGAGAGTCCCATTGACTCAGATACACAATGGCCCTGGAGATGGACTGGGGAGAAATGTCAGAGAGCTTCCCATTGACTCTGATACACACTGGTCCTGGAGATGGACTGGGGGGAATCGTCAGAGATAGACCCATTGATTCAGATTCACACTGGTCCTGGAGATTGGAATTGGGGGAAAGTTCAGAGAGACTCCCAGTGACTCAGATTCATATTGGTCCTGCAGATGGACCCTGGTGAAAGGTCAGAGAGAGCCCCATTGACTCAGATACACATTGGTCCTGGAGATGGTCCTGCGATAAATGTCTGAGAGAGTCCCATTGACTGAGATACACATTTGTCCTGGAGATGGACCGGGGAGAAAGAACAGAGAGAGTCCCATTGACTCAGATGCACACTGGGCCAGGAGCTGGATCGGGGTGAAATATTAGAACGAGTCCCATTGCGTCAGATATAAGCTAGTCCTGGAGTTAGACTGGGGAGAAAGTTCAGAGAGATTCCTGTTGATTCAGGTACACACTGGTCCTGTAAATGGACTGGCGAGAATGGTCAGAGAGGGTCCCATTGACTCAGATACACATTGTTCCTGGAGCTGGATTGGGGAGAAAGGGCAGAGAGAGTCCCGTTGACTCAGATTCACATATGTCCTGCAGATTCTCCTGGGAGAAAGGTCAGAGAGAGCCCCATTGACTCTGATACACACTGCTCTTGGAGATGCACCGGGGAGAAAAAACAGAGCGAGTCCGATTGACTCAGATGCACACTGGGCCAGGAGATGGACCGGGGACAGAGGTTTGAGAGATTCCCATTGACTGAGATACACACTGGTCCTGTAGATGGACAGGGAAGAAAGGACAGAGTGAGTCCCCTTGACTCAGATACACGCTGGTCCTGGTGATGGACTGGGGAGAAATGTCAGAGAGAGTCCCATTGTTCAGATACACACTGGTCCTGGAGATGGACCGGGGAGAAAGGTCAGAGAGAGTCCCTTTGACTCAGACACACGCTGGTCCTAGAGATGGACTGGGGAGAAAAGTCAGAGAGAGTCCCATTGACTGAGATGCACAGTGGTCCTAGAGATGGACTGTGGAGAAAGGTCAGAGAGAGCCCCTTTGACACACATACACACTGGTCCTGGAGGTGGACTGGGGAGAACGGTCAGAGAGTGTCCCATTGACACAGATACACACTGTTCCGGGAGATGGGTTGGGACGAAATGTTTGATAGAGCCCCATTGGCTCAGATACACACTGGTGCTGGAGCTGGAGTTGGGTGAACGGTCACAGAGAGGCCCATTGACTCAGATACACACTAGTTCTGTAGACAGGACACAAAGGTTACAGGGAAAGGCAGGAAACCGTGAGGATGAGACTGGGAGAGTCTGACCACCGAGCACAGTTATCCAGCGTGAGGCTGTGCAATTGAATGTGATGAGGTCAGTTTCTCTCTCTAAACACCCAGTCACTGTGAATTTTGTGTGTATTTTAGAGTAAAGAGGTTTGATCTAAGAGGTGACTCCAGACTAAGGCAGAGCTCAACAGATGGACATGGGTCTGATTATTAGGCGGGGCCGAACTCACACCAAAACCATCAGATCTCAGTGTTAAAATAGCTCAGATCTGGTGACTAACCAAGGGGAAAGATTGAACAGAGAAACTAATGATAGTCAATTCATTGAACACGGTGCAGAGACAACCCTCAAAGATGAGCGTGGCCTGTGACCAGCGGGTATGGAGCATTGTCAGATAGTGAATGGTGACCACAGCTTCATTAACTTTGGGCATTCCCAGTGTTTAGTACTGAGGACAGTGAAATCCATTAAACGCCGGGTGAGTGCTTGCCTCCTGTTTCAATGGTCACAGACATTCACAATACAGAAGTAGAACAACACTGGTCAAAGCAAGCAGGGAATGTGCTTCCAAAATCAACGTCAGGTACACAGCGAGCATCAGATTCCCAATATATTCTGAAATGCTAATAAAAAAATCAAGTAAAACACAGAATATAGTCTGAAATGGGGATGAGTAAAATATTAGAAATAAAAGCTGAAAATGTTGGAAACACTCAGCGGGTCAGGCAGCGACTGTGGGGAGAGGAAGGTGGGGTTAATGTTTCAGATCCTGAACCTGATCTCAGGAAAGGTATTTGACCTGAACCGTTAACCCCACCGTTTCCCTCCCCACAGACCTTGCCTCACCCGCTGAGTGTGTCCAGCATTTTCAGATTTTATATCAAATTCCCAGCACCTCCAGTATTTTGCTGTTAGTAATAATATTAGGAGTTGGTTTGGATATTAAAAGAGATGCATGTTTTATCCCTTATACACTGTCCAT